>NC_136495.1:40779670-40829670 GCF_053919585.1 Euprymna scolopes | reverse complement strand
GATAAGAATGATAAGTCTCTTAACTATATCCTCAGTAATTATTGCCTTCCATAGTTGTTGTCGTCTCGTAACGTTTTTGGACTTACTAGATTCATAAGATCAAAATGACAAACTTTGGCCAATAAACTTGATGAGAAACAACAATTATGGAAGACAGTAATTACTGAGGATACAGTTGTAAGAGACTCAGAAGTCTTATCACGCCACGGTTAACGATTTGACACAGTCACGAGAAATAGTTGATCGAAATGTCAATGGAAGCTACCTTTGCTAATATGCAACTACGATGGATCGGGCATATTCCTAGAATGGAAACAAAGACGATCTTTTAAGGGGAACTGGTAAATGTAACCCGCAAGGTATGAGGGTCAGAAGCTTCGCTACATAGATGTAACAGAGGGCAATGAACATCAATGTTGAGAGTTGGGAGGAACAATCAAAAGAAAGGAGTGGTTGGTGGAACAGTCTCCACAAAGGAAAGGACGAAATAGAGAGAAAGATTGGAGAAGCCTTAGAGCTGAGACACTATAGACGACACAACCCTGGCACCCACATATGTAGTGCCTGTGACCGGATGCTTCACACAGATAGAGGACTATGCCAACACCGAAGGATAAAGCACTGGGACCCCGACTAGACATCGTCCAGACTGACAGACTGCATGAAGATGATGAATAAATTTATTAACGTTTCTATGCTCAAAGTCTCAGTTTTATTTTAAATATAAAACTGTCATAAATAAGATATATTAATTGCTATTAATAAATACTAAGACAGTAATATTGTACTACATAGTTTAATCGAAATAAAATCAAATCGCAAGAGGCAATCCCGAATGTATTCCTTCAGTCTTGCACCTCTCAGTAAATATTTTTTTTACATAAAGTTTCGCTGACTCCTTTCTTCGGTGAAGAATCACTGCACGTAAAAATTACTGTGAACTTTCTTTCAACAACATTACAAAAGTCATATATCATTATAATGGTATTCGGAATTAAAGCTACACCAATAGGATACCACTCGAATATTCTAGTCCGGAGTAGACAGATTTGAGTTTTTATAGCAATATTTTGCGGATTTGGCCTTTGTTTTAATAGTTAACCTTCAATATCTAGAATTTAATCTCAATTAAAGTGTAACATCCGGACTATAGACATAAAAAATGTTTTTTGAAAGAAAAAAGGTATTAATATTTTGGATGTTAAACGAATGGATAGAAACATTAGTCTCTATAAACTGTCGATAGAATAATAATGTTGAACCGGCAGTACACATATAAGTTAAAAACCACAGTACCATAAATGCATTTGGAATGACGGACTAAAAGGCAAATAATTTATTCAATATATATGCACACAACAATACCTATGCACAATTTGATTAATATATACAAAACGTTTCTTATTTTAATCTTTCACTTATTTCTATATATATATAGTACGATACTTGGCCAAATATACAATTAAGCGATCACCTTATTTGCATATGATATTAAGAAAAATTGATTTTATCAAATAGCGGTATCTTACTTGATGTTTTTAGAGCGAGAATTATTTTAAGTATTCTATTTAAAATTGTGTGTTCATAAATTTTAAATAACAATTATATTGATAATATATTTAATTAAATTCATTTTGAAATTACTATTTCAAACAGCGACCCTTTTTAAAAACTTTTTTAAAGGTTATTTGCCCCTAGATGTTTTTGATAACAAAAAAAAAACGTTTACCAAATATCATTTGGTAATTTCATTAATTTCTATCTGGAAAAATAATTCCGTGTAAACAGAAAAAATGTCTGGCTTTTATTGTTTTGTTGTTTTTTAAATAAAAAATCACTTACAAAAAACAACTGAAAAGATTTCGTTTGTATGTTTTATTTTATTGCTTACGGCAATACAGTAATCGGTAATTTTTTACCACGTAATTCAGCGTCTTTTAATACCTAAAAAAATTAAACTCCCCCTTCTAAATTTTGTTCTTTGTTCGCGTTAATTCCATCGATTACACACTTTTCTAATTAAAAAGGTAAATTTATACGACGTGATCAAGCGGCGTTTAACCCCTAAAAAATGGTGATCCTCCTTTTTTTAGGCTAATACATTTAATCAGCGTCTATAAGTATTATTACTTTACAGAAGTGCAAATAAAAGCAAAAAAAGATTAGAAATTTTGAAAAGAAAAAAATAATATGTTAGAGTCGGGATTACTCTTCTATATAAATTTAACGTAAAATTAGCACCCACTTTTTGGCAACCACGCGTTCAACGAGACATGTCACCTCTAGCATTTTTTTTTAAAGTTTGGCGATTAAGGGGAGGGAAAAACTGGGGGGATTAACATTGGAAACATAAAATAACGATGAATTTAATTATTTTATGAGACCATTCTCTACTTTTACCTAAAAATTTAATAAACAAAACAAACCTCAAAGTATGACACCTTCAATTTTTTTTGCGGGGGAGGGGTTACGAATCAAAAACAAATCGACCTCCCTAAAAATACAAATCTAAAATTTCCTTTATTTACAAAAAAAAAGCCAGTAAAAAAAGTGGTCTTACAAAAAAAAAGGTAAATGTGTAGTTTAGAAGCGTAAATTATTTGACAGACAAAAAATTATAAAAACTATTTATTTTTATATAAACACTAGCATGGGCACTCGGGATTGCCCGGCTCGACATAAAGTTCCGTTTTCAAAACACCTACTATACTAAGGATATTTATCATTTTCATTGTGGGTAACGCCGATACCCCCCACATACATACACAAAAATTTCAAAAATAAAAGAACAGATAAGAACATGTAAATGTAATCGCCCACAAAAAAGCCCGTGATACCCTCTCCAGCAGGTGAGATTCTAACAATAGTAAAAATCATTAATTTATTGACGTCCAAAATGGCTACCCTTAAAAATATGCGAAGGGAGTGCGGTATTATATCGGAGCACACTTACACATTGCCTTTACCCCATTTCCTCCCTCTTTGCCGTCGATGGCCGTCTAACAGTCGGATGAAGTAAAAGATTCCAAAGGAAATATCGTTATCGTGAGAAACTTCTTCCACCGACAATGAACAACCCTAAAAAAAGGAAATAAAATATCGATAACAAGTTTTCTTGTAAAATAATACTTTCCTGTAAAATTTCTGTGGTTTATCCCTCCAAAAAAAACTTGACTAAACAAAAAGGTGTAGAAAAACAAAACACAAAAAAACTAAGAATTTACGGTGTAAAAAAAAAAATGATCTTTTCTTGAAGGGGGAAAAAAGATAAAACTAAACAAAATATGTAAAAACAAAATATATAAAATATTATAAATATAAATATAAACGTTGTTTTTTTATTTTGTATTATTTATATTTGTATTTTTCCGGTTTGTTTGTTTTTAAAATGTCTGTAAGAACGGTCGGCTAAAACTGATTGCCGGTATCGCCCGATCCATGCTTGACGGGAAATCCCGAGCTCCAGGTCAAATTATGCAAGAGTATCGAATATATCAACACATATTTCTGTCTACACGAAATTATTTTTCAATGCTAGAAACGTATTGCGATTATCAAATGCACTTATTTGGGAAGTTTGTTTTTTTTATCTTTCGAACTTCGGAACATATAAAAAAATAATCAGGGGAAATAACTATAATCGTTTCATTAAAAATCGATGTCGGAAGTAATAATTCCAAATAAATGTTTTATTAAAAGAAATGTTATAATTTTATGTTATATAATTTAAATAAAGTTTTTTTTATGTATGCAAAAATGTGTTATAAATTTCAAATAAATAAAGATAAGTATTTGGGGAATATCATGTAATGGATACGATTTTATTATGATGTTTGATTAAATACGTGAGAAATGGCAATAATAAACAACAATTTTTCGTAAAATATATTTAAAAAAAATTATTATAAATTATCTATAAAGTTTTTTTTTTTATGTAAGTGGAAGTTTGCTGGGAAGTTCAAATGAAGATTATCATGTAATTGAAGACAAAACACCTTCTTAAAATTAAACTGATTTTAATTTCAAAATTTCGATATCGACATTTACCAAATTGTTATTATAAAAGTTATAAAAGTTAGGTGAACGTTCATAAACATATTAATGGGGAAGAGCAGCTCATAAATCCAATAAAAAAAGCAATTTAGGTTCAAATAAAGACTGTTTAAATAAAACTTAAAAAAAGGTTAATTCTAACACAGTTTGGATCATCCGGAGCTAATAAATATGTTGGGCGTCACTTCTGCCAAATAGCTTTGTAAACAAAGGAAGTCGAATCCTCTAAAATAACGACCTTTTATCGCTTGAAATTTTACGGTAATCGTTTAATAAAAAAAAAGTCAGTTTAAAAAAAATCAAAAATGTTTTAAAATATTAAATCCAAGAAAAGTTCAAAATTAAAAATAATATTTCTTGTGTGCGTGTTGCCATAGCAACATGGCGGGTCATTTGGCGTAATATTTTGATGGTAATGGCAAGTTCCGTATATGCAATATCTTTTGGGGGTAGTTTCGTATAATTTTATTTTTGTAAATGGTCACTTAGAAAAAAAAGTAACACTCGCCAAGATTAATAATAAATTATTGTCGTTCATTTGATGCTAAAATTAAGACCATTGGAATCATCGTTTATAAGGTGTTTGGATTATTAGATTAGCCAATCAAAACTGGTCCTAGTGTCCAACCACAATTTTGCTTTTATAGATATATAGATAGATAGATATAGATCATTAGACACAAAGGTTGAAATAAAGCAAAAAAAATCATTTTTATTAGACTAAAGGTGCACGCCTTACACGTTAAAAATTTAGTATTTTTAAGGCCAAATGTGGTATTTTTACCATCTTTCATTACAAAAAAATACGGCGGCCAAAAAAACAGTTTATGAAAGAGTTTGAAAAGGCCAATTTGCCAAACCTTAGAAAGGCCACATTTTAAAAGCAATATAGCGGCGTCAAATAATAAATATAAATAATAAAAAAATAATAAAATGATTTTTTCTGGTTTTATTTGAGCCTTTGGGACTTACACTGTGTTTATATAAACATAAATAGTTTTTATATTTTTTGTGTGGCAGATAATATACAACGGTAAACTACACATTTATTGAAATGAAAATAAAATACATGAATTAATGCTTATAAACGTTATTTTTTAGGATCACAAAATCAGGAGTTTTCTTAGGTCAGTGATCCCTTCTGCCGAAATATCTGGTGGAGAGGGTATCAGTTACTTCTTTTTGGGGGCGATTACATTTACATGTTATTATCCGTTCTTGTATTTTTGGAATTGTTGTGAGAGTATACACGTTACCCATGATGAAAATGATTAGTATAGCGGACGTGTTTCAAACGGTAATTCATGTCAACCCAGGCAACGCCGGTTACCCATGCTAGTATATATATATATATATACATGCGTGTGTATGTGGGTGTCTGTATATGTGTGTATATATATATTTTTTGTGTGTCTATATATATGCATACAAATATATGTGTGTATGCCAGTGTGTATATATATATATGTATATATAGGTATGTATATATATATTTTATATATATACGCATGTATATATATATGTATATGTGTATATATGTGTATATGTATGCATATATGTATGTGTGTATATATGTTTATGTTTTTATGTATGTAAATACGTATATATATATATATATGTTTGTATGTATATGTATGTGCATATACATATATATGTATATGTAAAAATGCATATACAGGGTGCCCCCTAAAAACGAGCCCCGTATACACTTTCTGTGATATCTCCATTATTTATTCACCAATTGCCATTATTTTAAAAGGCATGGCAGAATCAACGACCGTGAGTACACCAAGACGCCAGTGGGAGCTGGGACAAAGAATACACTATGTTAAATTTTACTCCATGACAGGCACGTTTAAGAAAACCCAGGCCAGTTTCATGCGTCAGTTTGAATGTGAAAAGGCTCCATCCAATAGCAGAATTCAGAACTGGGTGGACCACTTCGAGTAGTATGGGACCGTGGTGAACCCCAACGCTGCCAGAGAGAACTGTCCAAGCCCTCAGGACGTCCCCAGAAGCGAATAGCCGAGCTGGTCGAAAGAGTGAGCGATTCTCTCTTGCAAGTCCGAAACCCTCTGTGCGTAAGAGAAGTCAGTCCCTCGGTATGTCCCGTGAGACTTGCATGACAGTGCTGGTGAACGATATGAGGGCTTACCCATACAGAATACAGACGTTGCAGATCCTTACAGCCTCAGACAGAAAGCAGAGGAAGGCTATGGCAGTCAAGATGCTCAATAAGATCGAGGAGACACTAAGTTTCCTTAACCTCCTTTGGACCTCAGATGAAGCCCACTTCCATATTGAAAGAAAGGCGAACTCCAAGACAAATGTCTTCTGGGGGTCCTCCAGATCCAATGAAGTAGCCACCAAGCCCCTGCACTCTCCTAAGTGCAATGTGTGAGGTGCAATCTCGTCCAGAGACATAATCGGGCCAATCTTCATCAAGGAATCTGGCGCAGCAATGACAGTCACCAAGGTACGGTATGTGGAGGTCCTCAAAACCTTCAAGAGTGAGCTCTAGACTATCTACACGTCGCTCATGAGTGAGTTCTAGTTCCAGCAGGACGGCGCAAGTTCTCACACCTCAAACCTGTCCGAGATTGGCTGAAAGAGAACTTCGGAGGCCGAGTGATCAGACTGATTTTGAGTGGGCACTCCATAGACCGGACCTAAACCCCTCAGATTTTTTTCTTTGGGGGTTATCTTAAGGACAGAGTCTACGCAAGGAAACCCAGAACCATCAGTGAACTCAAGGAAGCCATCAAGGAGGAGATGAGAGCCATTACCCATTCGGTCTGTAAGCACGTCATGGACAACATCGTGCTGCGTCTCAAGAATTGCACAGAACTAAATGGAGGCCATCTAGAACATATGCTGTAAAAGAGAGAAAAAAAGGCCAAATACCCTAGAGTTTGGGTGTGATGATTTGAATATAATAAACTAGTTATGACCAAAGTTTCATTTCATTCAGACAAAACACTATGAAATGGGGCCTAACTAGAATTGGTCACCCTGTAGATGTATATGTAAGTATATGTAGGTATATGTGTGCGGATGTATATATCTATATATGTGTGCGTATATGTATATGAATATGTATGCATATAAGTGTATGTATTTGTATGTGTGTATGCATGTGTATGTATATGTATGTATATGTGTATGTATGCATGTGTACATGTACAGGCATGTATGTGTGTATGTATGTGTATTATGTGTTGTGTCTGTATATATATATGTATATATGTATATATGTATATGTATTACTCATGAAAACGAACCTCCTAAAGTAAAACCTTGAATAATTATCTAAACTCGAATGTAAAGTAATATTAAGCCGAGTTTACAAATTAATAATAGTTAATTATCGGATGTGAATTAATTTATAAGATGAAACTCTAATGATTTAAACTCGATAGATAACGACAAACTCCCACCCATTAATATGGGAGGGGAGATTATCATCAAAAGTGTTCTGAATTGTTAGCTAAGCACCGGACTTACTACTTAGATATTAATAAGTCACTTGTCCCCATCCCCCCCACACTTTTTTTTAATGGAGAGTAGATAATACAGTGGATGTGTTATCGGCAGCTCCAGTAACTCTCGCTTCATCTATTTTGTCATTCAGTCCTCATTCAATGAGTGATTTTTCTGACAAAGGGTGAAGAAAAAGCTGCGTAAAGGTCGGTAGTACTTGGTGACTAGTAGTCTGAGATGTCGGAAATTTTTCTGTCTCTGTCTGACCTTGTGGCCATGTCACTAGTAAGGGTGCTGGAGGTAAACGTTTGTCTGGGCTGACGTTATCCGCCTGATAGTCAGGGACCCGAACCTTGGATTAACCACTAAGGAGGCTGCCCTATCAGCAGGCGCAAAGTACTGGGACTGCTGTATTGCCATTTGGTGAGTGGATCTGGACTATGCAGTAGTCTCTGCTGGGGCCCCTCGATGCCATACTAGTGGGTAATTGTTACGGCTTTACCTTTTCGTGTGCTACAAAAAAAAATTTCCTGTCTTTTTCTCTCTTACTTTCCCTCTCTGTACTGCTCTAACCAAGTATACCGACCTATTCCACAAATCCCAAAACCTCAACATGAGATATATCCAGAATAAAAATTCGATTAAACCTAGAACCCCATCTTTCAACGTAGACCCCTACTACCAGGTCTCCTTCTCCAACATCAAGGGTCTACGTTCCAACCTTCCATAGGTTGAAACCCAATTACAGGAGACGAAACCGGACATATTATTTCTAAGTGAAACTGGAATAGGACCGACCACTACCCTAGACGAGTTCATAATTAACGGATACTCAAATTTAACAGCTAAATCTGACCCCCAAGATCGCCATGGGCATGGAATATGTGCCTACATTAAGGATGGCTTCCCGTGTGGCAGGGATATCTCTAGAGAAGATCCTAATTTAACCTATATGTGCTTCAGGGTTGCACTTGCTAACACCACTGCATTTATATTTGCCCTCTATAGGCCCCACAACAGCGGAGTTACTATCTTTAAGAGCATATCTGAGAAAATTGACCACATACTGTCTTTACATCACTCGGCTAACATCCACATATGTGGTGATTTCAACGTCCATAACGTGGAATGGCTGACCCATTCAAATAAGACAGACGATGAGAGAAGGTTTTGTCATGATTTTGCCATTGCTTATGACCTCACTCAGATTGTTCGCGAACCCACCCGTGTCCCCGATACACCCGGTCAATATGCAAGCCTCCTAGACCTTTTTCTCTCAACTTCCCCTAAGCTGTGTTCATGGTCCGTTCATTCTGCTCTAGGATCCTCCGACCACTCCGTTGTATCAGTCAAGATAAAAACGAAATGTAAGAAGCCCCCAGACGTACCCCTCCACCGTACTGTATACCGATACTCTATGGCTGACTGGGATAGCTTCCGTACATTCAAATCTGATTTACCTCTGCACTCCATGTTTAAAAAGGATGTGTCCTCTATAGTATCAGATCTGACCGAATGGTTAATTGTAGGCATAGACCAATTCATACCATCCAAAAAATTTCAACAAAAACCTAACAGCCAGCCATGGTTCTCCCCAGAATGTGCTGCTGCTATCGCGCACAGAAATCACTTTTTCCATAGCTACCAACGTAATAGATGCACTGAAACTAAAGCTGCTTTCAGGTCTGCCAGCAACCACTGTAAAAGAGTAATAAAAAATGCAAGAGAGCTATATGCCCAGTCTGTTAAATCCAAGGTAGCTGATCAGCGGCTTGGATCCCACCAGTTTTGGCAAATAACAAATAGGATCCTGAACAGAAGTGTGCGTTCTATAGCAACCATTATCAATGGACCAGAGGTCATCTCGTCAGCGTCAAACAAGGCCAAACTATTTGCAAAGAATTTGCAGCTAATTCTACCCTATGCGACGAAGGCCATCAACTCCCCATATTTCCTTCTATAACACAGAACAAGCTGGGTAGCATACAAATATCCGTGCATGAGGTCGCCAAGCTAATAAAGAACCTAGATTCCAGTAAAGCAACTGGCCCTGATGGCATCCCAGTTATAGTGTTAAAAAAGCTTCAAACAGAACTTGCTCCCATACTTACGAAACTATTTAAGCGCTGCCTTAAGGAGAAGTGCTTTCCGACTCCCTGGAAGACCTCTTCAGTTTGCCCTATATTTAAGAATTCAGGTGATAAGTCATCTCCCTCTCAATACAGACCTATAAGTCTCCTGTGTGTTATGAGTAAGTTGCTGGAATCCATATTAAATAGAGAAATAGTCAACCACCTCAGCAGGATTAACCTTCTTAGTGACACAGAATATGGTTTCCGCTCTGCAAGATCTACCGCAGATGTGCTGACAGTTATATCCCACAGGATACGTGAATCTCTTGACAAAGGCTTTCTTTCTAGGGCAATTGCTCTTGACATATCAAAGGCCTTTGACAAGGTATGGCATAAGGGTCTACTTCACAAGATTTCCAGCTACGGTATAACGGGAAATGTTTTCTCAATCATTAAATCATTTCTCTCCGATAGGCTCATAAGAGTAGTGGTCGATGGACAAAAATCGGAGGGCTGCAATATAAATGCTGGAGTCCCACAGGGGTCAATCCTGGGCCCAACTCTCTTCCTGATCTACATCAATGACCTCCCTAAACACATACTTAAAGCATTCGTTGATATCTATGCTGATGACACAACCATCTACGGCAACACATCAAAAGCTGTAAATGACAAAGTTCTCTCTGATTCTCTCTCCTCTGATCTCGAGTTCGTGGTTCAGTGGGGGAAGATGTGGCAGGTTACCTTTAAAACATCCAAAACCAAACTCCTATCCTTACATCATCAACGCTCTGATCCCCCTCTGGCATCAATTGTGATGGATGGCTCTCGTCTGGGTGAGGCTTCGTGTTTTGACAAGCTTCTGGGTTTGACCTTTACTCCTGATCTGAAATGGAACACGTATATCAAGTCTGTTGCCAAGGTCGCTGGAAAGATGGTGGGATCCTTCTACCGCTCCAGAATATATCTCACTACTGATGCAATTCTCTATCTATATAAAAGCCAAGTACGTCCAAGGATGTAATACTGTTGCCATATCTGGGCAGGAGCTGCTAAAAACAGCCTATCCTGCCTTGACAGAGTACAAAATAGACTTCGTGGCTTAGTGGGGGATGCCCTTTTCTCTACCCTGCAATCTCTCTCCCACAGAAGAGACGTTGCGAGCCTATCCTTGTTTTATCGTTATTTCCATGGCAGATGCTCGTCTTAACTCCAATCTCTGGTCCCCCCCTCGCCAATCTTTCACGAGAAACACCCGTCTCGCTGAATTCACTGTGAAAAATTTCCCCCACTCTATATCTGTGCCGAAATCAAAACGCGGATTCCATGAACAAAGCTTCTTTCTTAGAACTGCACGCCTGTGGAACTCTGTTCCGTCTGCCTGCTTACCTCCGGACTACAATTTGGATGTCTTCAAGTCCAATGTTAACAAATACCTAATGAACCGCCCCCTTAAGTAAACACGTCAGCAAATCTCCTCACTAACTTAATGTACTTGCAATAACCCTTATCCCTGAGTGGCTTCCGGGCCTTGATAAGTGGTGATCACTGTGTAAAAAAAAAAAATATATACCAATCGCTGGCAAGACTCGCCTCTCAAGATTATATATATATATATATATATATATATATATATATACATATATACACGTATGTATATATATGTATATGTGTATGTGTTATATATGTATGTATTCATATGTATGTATATATATGCATATATATGTATATATATACATATTTACGTGTATATATATACATATATATATGTATATATATATGTATATATATATTTATTTATATATATATATATATATATATATGTGTATATCGAAATTCTATTTAATATAAATCATAGAAAAATATTTTTCATACTAATATGTGGTTTATCCAAAGATTATTTTTTGGCAATTAAAATTCATAGTATACAGTTACGACTCGTGCATATGTAGTGTGACGTTGAGGTCTAATTTTCATGAATCTACACATTAAATTATGCTATATTTAAGAAATGTAGTCTTACAAGCAATCTAATTTTCCACTTCATCATCGTAGATATTGGGCTTTTTATATCCACGGAGAAAATTATCTAATGGAATTAAATTGCCCGAAATTGCTAGCTTGCTAATAGGTTCATTTCGTGAAATTATTCATCCAGTAAATGTTGTCACAGTAAATTGCTTGTACTCCGAGCTTTGTGACATTTACCCCCGTCATGCTTAAATTACATGATAAATTGACGGGAGTAGATGTGTAAATTTAAAGTGGATCTTCTTTAAGAAAAATAATATATATATATAATCATCAACAGGCAACGTATTGCTGCGTCACAGTTCCTCAGGTCCACATGATACCCTCAAAACGCGACCGCTTTGATGACAGTGTGAGCTTTCAAGCGTTACGCTATTTGATATGAGAAAGTTTCAAGAATTCTAGTTTTAAGGATCTCAAAATGAAAATGAAATTCGGAGAAACGTGCTGAATTGGTCTTTTCTGGATCAAATTACTAACAATCTGCGAAAATTTAAATCGGAGAAGGTGTGTATATCATCTTCTTAAAACGTTAAAATTATCTAAATAAATTTACATTTAGAAAATATTTGTCAATATCAAATACTTATATTAAATTCAACAAAGATCTGAAAAGTTCAATGCTATTAATTTCGTTTGCATAAAGATAAATATTACACACTCTTTCGCTTCCCATCAGTGTTTTAAAATGTGTAATAATAACTTGTACATAGGTCCAGGAGATTTGATTTTCTCATGCCGGGGCAATATAGACAATACTCAACTAAATGTCTTACATATGTCGGAAAGTAAATTCAAATTTTATGGGTAGAGTTTTTTCAATAAATATATAAATAGGAAATATAAAGCCAGGTAAAAAAAAAATAGATTCGCGCAGGTAAAAATTAATAAACTGTATAATTAAATAAATGTTTTATAAATAGTTTATATAAATATGGAATTCTCTTAAAAACGCACAGAAAATCAGATTAGTGTTCTCTGCCATATACCATAAAGACATATTTGCTGTCAGTTTGAAGTATTGTCCTGAGGCTCTCCACAGTATCCGCCTTCCAGCGCGTTGCCTTCATCCATTTAAGAAGGGATTTAAAGTATGGCTAATCATCTTGAGTGTCTCTAGCGGGGAATGCCGGCAGGGTTAAAGAAGTAATTTTTGTTCGTCGAAAGTGGGCTTTCCTTTGTTATCTGGTTTCAAATCCTACTTTCCGATCTAGTCATATTTTCCGTTACGTTAGGAAATAAAATAAAACTATGCGAAATATATGTTTTATATGAGATAAAATAAATGTTCACAGAAAGTACTTTACAAATAAATCGTTTACAATTAGCGATTGTAAAAGAAAATAACTGTTTTAAATTAGTTTTTAAACGTGCAAAACAGTGTTCAATATCATGTTTTACATGTGAAAATAACAGTTTATAGAGATTTACTATAAAAAATGCACGCGAAGAAAACGCTGAACAGCATATATGTTCAAATAAGTTTTACTATAAATACTATATGCTGAAAACGTTGTTCCACTATTAAACAATGTTGAAATATGTGTTTCATTATACGAAAATATTTGTTTTAATTTGAAGAATTTATGTGAAAATAATTGTTTTACTATGAAAATATACGGGAATAAAACTGTTCTACTAAATGAATACATTGTATAATGACTGTCTTAGTATGCAATCTATATGAAAACATATTTTATAAAGATTATGTGCTCAATACATGTTTTAATACAAATACCATGTTTTAAAAGTTTTCCGACTTTAAATATGAGTGAAGATAACTGCTTTACATCATAGTTCATACGCGAAATAACTTTATAATATACTCCATATAAAATAACTATTTTACGTTAGAGACTATATGCAAAATAAAGTGTTTTACATGAGGATCTATAGGCGAAAATTATTATATTACATTTTGCTTTCATATTAGAATTATACCCCAGCGAGTAATTATAGAAAAGTTTATTTGATTGTACAACTAGTTTACAGGACAAAACCTCAAATATTACACTAGTCGGTTTCGGCTGATTTGAACCTTGTTTCAGTCCTATTTTAATGTTTCTTTCTACTAGCAACAAAGATGTTATTAGTGAGAAATTAAGTTTGTGATTGCGGATCACTTACTTCACTAACCATAAAACACTACTGTCTCTCAAGACAAGTGCGTTTACTTACCTTTACAGCATACTTGGGGATCGTCCCTCTCAGTACTTGTTAGACTAAGGGAGCCCCATCTATTTATATATAAAATGAATCATTTCGATAGGTTGAGGGTCCGCACGTTGCATATGAAGCAACAATCATATTAAAATGTGTATCGATTTTTACTGTTTACATTTCGGTTTTCTGATCTTATCACCAGGAGGTATTGATGGGCTGCTGGGTTGAGTCATGCTTTCAGTCAGAGGCAACACAATTTTGATGACCCAGTGTTAAATGAATTGGATCAATAATTACTAGAGTTTACATAATGTCTGGTCTTTTTATAGATCAGCGCTTAAAGGGAAAAACGTGGCTTTCGTTTCTTATAATGTTTGCTTTATTATCTAAGCTGAGTATTGTGTATTATATACTAAATAGACAACCCGTCGTCCCTAGACGAACTTTGAAACTTGCTGTATACATACATTTCCATTCGATTATACTAAAAACTAGTGAATATTTTAAAAAGAAGGTTACTTTTTTTTGTATTTAAATAACATGAGTTAGTTTGAAGTATTTTCTGGATAGTTCTATTTAATTTGAGGTATGTACCAGTCCGATCTCCAGTGTGTCAAAAGTGGATCTGAAGTGACATCTGTAAACGTAGTCGTAAAGTATTGGAAAGTGCGAAGATGAGTTGAGATGGACTTTAAACTAAAGAGACCACGAGACAATATTCATAGCTATTAAATACTCACTACGTTATTGTCAGAAGAGAAGTAATTTTTACTAAATAACCATTTCTTCAAAAATGATTTATTTGTGCCTTCGTAAAATTTCAGTGCCCCGATCATTAGAAATGTGATCCATATAAAGTAGAGTTTTTGTGGTGTTATAAATTTATGCTTCTTTTTTTATAGTATATTCGTGTATTTTATTTGGATTATTTAGAGATAATGAACCAGTGAAGTTTCATAGTTTTCAATACTGAAAAGAGAGCTAATACCAGGTCATTTAATATTTAATTGACAATGAGTAAAACATACTAAGGAAATAGTAAATAGTTAATCAACAAAAGCTGCAATATTGAATAGAAGGCATGGATTCCAGGTAAACGAAAGGCGATAAAATACCAGATATATAGAGAAAAGGAATTATTTCCGGTTTGGACAGGCAGGAAACATCCAGCGTATGTCAAAATTACACTAAAGCTTGGAAGTATGCAAAGGGTGTTATTTAAATATTGCGTAGTCATAGACGTCTCTCACTCTCACACAATTATTATCTTTCTGTTTGATAAACTTTGCCAATATGTTAACGTGCACACATACATACACACACGCACATACATTCACACACAGGAATATATATATATATATATATATATATATATATATATATACGTTTTATTTTTTATTACCTTTTTTTTCTGTTCAGTTACATTATTGTGTCAGCTACGCAAGCGTTTTTTGACTGTTATGTAGCCTCCTTAGACTTTACAGAAAAGTTCGTTTATGGGTGAATGAAAGAATGAATGATGTCAGGGGGGTGCAAGAAAAGCGGAAAGAGAAAGGTGGAAGGTGGGAGGCGGGATGCTAGGTAGCTCAGTAATGCTTTAGTTTTGGAGTTCAGGAACATTAGGTGGCTGTGGGGGGTCTGGGAAATTCATCTCTGGTGTGCCTAAGGACTTAGGGATATATAGAGGGGGAGGGGGAGATATGTAGGGGTAAGAAGAAGGGGGTTACTTTATATTTCGGGTTCTAAAGCTTAGATTGTTGGCGTCTCGTAATTGCGATTATTTCTTGGTAAGTATGTCCTGACCTGTTGGGTGTGCGTTTAGGCTGGGAGGCGAGGGGGCTACGATTCGGTTTATCTTTTTGTATTTCTATTTGTTGTTGGAGAAGGTCAGCCTGGGGACTGTACGCGTGAGCACACACATGCGCGCATACACACACATACACATAAAGAACGCGTACATGTATACATACATCTCCACCTCAACATGTAAACACATGCGGATATGCATACATGCACACATTTTTTTTTACATGAGGGTCTCAACTTATCAAGGCCCGAAGGCGACTCAGGGATAAGGGTTATTGCGTGTACAGTAATCAATGAGATAGTATTTAGTAATCATTAGTATTGCGGGTTTTGATAGAGTGTCTTACTTAAGGGGGCGGTTTGACAGGTGTTTGTTTATGTTGGACTTGAAGATGTCCAAATTGGAGTCAGGTGGGAAACATGAAAGCGGCAGATAGTTCCACTGGCGTGCAGTTCTAAGAAAGAAGCTTTGCTCATGGAATCTACATTTTGATTTAGACACAGAGTGGGGAAAGTTATTGACGGTAGTTTCAGCCAGACATATACACCCGCATTGCTCCCGTTTACCTTAAATGACCTTAAAGTGTTAAGTTGAGTACGTGTGCGGATGCATGGATGCGCACATGCAACATACTCATACACAGAGACACCTATACATCTGTTCAAGTGCATACATGAGACCACCTGCGTATATTGATTCAGACATTCATGCATTCCCATGCATATATGAAAGCATACGCGTACATAGAGATACTTATACTCGTGAACACATACATCGACTTACACACAGCTGCACGCTCATACATACATATGTGGACAGCAAGTTCTTATTAATTACCATTTCTACTATATATATATATGCATATATATATATATATATATATATATATATATATATATATATATATATATATATATATGTCTCTGTGTGTGTGTTTTTGGCAGCAAGTCATTATTCAATCCCGTCTGATTAAACCCGACATAATTTTTTTTTTTCACAATTTTTCTGGATACCTTTTTCATTCGCCGAGCGGTCGTTTTTATATCAGCTAGCCTGTTGCATTTTGTTGTTGTTCAGTTATGTTCTTCTCAAACGTGGTTCAATTTATATATATATATATATATATATATATATATATATATATATATATATACATATATATATATATATATATATATATATATATATAGTCATCCACATACTGTACTGTTTCGTTGTTCCACAGCTAATCAGTGCAGCTAGACAAGCAACTACCTCAAGCCAGGATCGAAACCCGACCGCTTAAATTACTGTTGGAGCTTCTAACCTTTGCGCTATTCGGTTACTGCTATGTGGGTAGTGAATTTGACACTGTCCAAATGTCTAAACTCAATCTGTTTACATAAAGAACATCGCTTAGTAGCCTACAGGTAATTTGTATATCACTTCCGAATATGCTCAACCTAAGATAGGGAGCGTTATAGGCATCCACATACAGTACTGTTTCGCTGTTTCACGAGATATATTTATATTTCATGGTAAACAACTGATGATCCCTTGAAAAATAAAAAAAAATTGGTATTATAGTAAATTCGAGAGAGTTGATGCAGTGATTGCAGGTGATTAAATGAATTACTGACTAAGTGTTTCTTTTAACGAATGATAAAAAGTAATTTTTTGTGTAGTTTCAAATGTTAAAAAACTTCAAAGACTATATATATATATATATATATATATATATATATATATATATATATATATATACATTGTTGTTGTAACTGTATATACTTATCTGAACTAGTAAATGTACAATTTGAATTAATTCTCTCTGTTTTTGTTAAAGATTTGATACGACTAAAATTTTCTGGCGTACTGATAGGCGTGTATACTGCATAGTTTCGACGCAGACGAAATGTATAACGAAAACATATGAACATGGCAAGTTACATGTGACGTCTACAGAAGACGAAACCTGCTGAGCCTCACAATATCAGCTAACAATAATATATATGCAATATATCTAATATACACAAGTATAGGCGCGGAAAAAGTAATGCAAACTCTATTGACAAGAAGCCTACATAGTCAACTTCATTATTTTACTGCAGTCAGCTAGAAAAAAGAGAGAATAAAAACGGCAAGGTAGTGTCGCTAGGCTATTTCTCTTTTTTTAATTTGGTTCACTCGTATACTGCAACTTCACAACAAACGAGGAATATTGTAACATGCACCTAAAGGACTGCTGCGACTGACTATGTTTTCATAGATATTAATAAGGAGTTGATCGGGGGAATGCCGTTTTTATACAATTACTTTTGTGCATGTTAAAGCAATCCCGTAAGAAGGAAACAGAAAAAGAATTAAAGAAGTTCGAGGAAAGAAGATTTTAGAGTAGAAATATTTAATACATTTATACGTTGATGCAAATATAATGTCGGTTTTGACATGACGTTTAACATAAAAACGACATTATTTTTGCACCAACTTAATAGTTACCTCCACTAGGTCGGATTTTACTGTATGTCGGGTAAATTAGAATATTATCGTCAAGAGTGTGCACTTGTTACGCGTTTGTCAAAGTATATTTCATTAAAGTACACGTAGAACAGGCTCGTGGGCATTGGATGAGAGCTGAGCTGGGCTCAGAACCTATTTGATTAGATACCCTTGCTTGAACTATGATCAGATAAACAGTCAAAAGGCTATAGAAAGTGAGATAAACATAGTAAAAGGAGGTAGTCATTCCATTATGACGCACTAGCCTGCTTTTCTTCAGATGGTGACAGAGACTGGATATATCGCATTTGTCTGCTCGTTAATCACGAGTAATAACTTGTAGTAGCAAATGTGTGAACTTCTAGTAAGTAAATTAATAAGTAAGTAAATAATAGTAATAATAATAATAATAATAAGAAGAAGAAGAAGAAGAAGAAGAAGAAAAAGAAGAACAAAAAGAAGAGGAAGAAAACCCAATACAAATAACGCCACCCATGAGACTAAAAAGAAAGATCTTGTTGTCATAATCGGCAGGTGCTTTCTTGGTAGCCAGCATGGCGGATCCGGTCGTCACCCTGCGAATGTTGGCCCAATCTCGAATTACAGTAACAGTAATTACACCGACGCTAAACAGCTAAGTATAACCCCTAATTCCCTGGACCAAAATGATACCAACCAACAAAACACAGTCAAGATAACTAACAACAAAGAAAAATCCGAAAGGCAAAATAGACAACGAAAGATAATAGACTCGTTGTGAAATGTTATTTTAGTACCATCCCAAATCTAGATATGGAGGTTATCGGAAACGAATGAAATACAGCGAATATAAATAAGTAAACTGAGCATTAAGAATCGTCCACAGGAACCGCGCATGTAAAACCCCACAAGTGGAAAAAGCACAGACGGAGAACATTAAAAGACTAAACTCTACAGACGTATAAATCGACGACAATGAAACAGAGCTAGCAGAGGATGAAGTTTGCACTATAATGGGATATGATCCCGCACAGTCGGGAGATTCTATTTATAAACGAAGCTGCTAGGAACTGACGAATAAAATTAATTCACGTTCTGCTACGAACCAATCAGACACCAGAATTGCTCCATAAATATTAAACCTTTCTATAGCAATTTCGCATATGTTTTCTCCGTGTCATCACGAGAAGAAACAATTTGCTCTGTTGATTCCAACTCGAGAACTGTCTACTGCGAACCAGTCATCAGGAAATAGAAAAAAAACAAAGCTCCCATCATTAAGGAAGCAAG
Organism: Euprymna scolopes; assembly: GCF_053919585.1. Taxonomy (NCBI): domain Eukaryota; kingdom Metazoa; phylum Mollusca; class Cephalopoda; order Sepiida; family Sepiolidae; genus Euprymna; species Euprymna scolopes. The sequence goes on along the minus strand of NC_136495.1, from coordinate 40,810,320 downwards.
AGCAAAATGACTTAAAAACAGAAACAGAGAAGTTTAACAAACATCTTCCACACATCACGACACAGTCACACGCTTAACAATCTAATTCAAGCGATAAGATGGTAAGTATGAAGTACAAAACAGAAAAACAACTAAGGAAAGATGGACCGACAGAACCTGGATTGGACATTGGGCTAGAAACCCAAATTAACAAACACTAAAAAGAAGCCAAAATGATAAACCCAAAAGAAAGTGACGTAGAAAAGATAGAAAATTGGAAATATGACAAGAAGGGAGAGTTTAAACAACGACCATGATACCAAAAACATAGCAGAAAAATAAGAAAGACTGAGACGATATAAATACTAATCTGAACAGTGCAAGAAAAACAGGACAATTGTAAAGGATGAAAGCCAATTCTACCAAAATGTAAACGGAGGAAAAAACTATAACAGAACGGCCAAACCCGACAGAAAGAAAACTCTACTGGAGTAAGATATAGGAAGAATGAGAGGATCACAATAGAAATGTCGAATGGCTGAAAAATATGAAAGAAGACACAAATCAAAGAAGGAACAACGAATGAAATCAGCAAGGAAACCTAAAGAAAAACTATACGGGGATAGAACACTTAAGAAAATCAGGGCACAACGGGATACATGTATACTAGTTCAAAAAATCCGAACAGTACATGAAAGACTAGCTCAAATCATGACATGTATATAGGAACGAAAAGTGCCAGATTGGATGACAAATAGCTGACAAGTAGAACACACTGGCACAGAAGGAAATGAAGCGTCCCCAACAACTATAGCCCTATCGCGTGCTTACCCACAATGTGGAAAATACTAACAGCAAAACTGACGAAACAAATCAACCATTCCCTAAATAATCGTGGACTTCTCAGAGTAACAGAAAGGATGCCGGAAAGGAAAAAAGAGGAACACATAAACTGCTATACACGGATCAAAAGATCCTAAATGAAACAAAAAAGGCGAAAGAATTTAACCATGACATGGATCGACTACAAAACAGCGTACGACAGAATCCCTCAAGCCTGAATAAGAAGATGGTAAAAATGTATAAAATATCACCTAGGATCATCAACGTGATTGAAAATGCAATGAGAAGACAGGGACTGAAACTGATAGCTGATGAACAAAACATAGCACAGATTAACGTGCAAAGAGGCATCTTTTAAGGAGATTCACTATCACCATTACTGTTCATCATAGCTATGATGCCCCTGAATTATGTACTGAGAAGGTGAAAAGTTGGATACAAATTCTCTAATACAGAGGAAAATATGAACAACCTGATGTACATGGACCATCTGAAAATTTTGCAAGGACCGAAATGTAACTAGAGATACTAATAAACACTACAAGAATCTTCAGTTAGGATATCCAAATCGATTTTTGCAAGAAAAAAAATGCGCACATCTAGTTATAGGAAAGAGAAAACTTTAGAGGACAGAATGCTTAAAACTACCCATCCGAATAGAGAGGAGGGCACTAGCGTAAAAAGATGACTATAAATACTTCGGAGTTCTGGAAGCATACACCATCAAAGCAAAAAAAATCAAAGAGGGAATTGGAAAGAAATGCCCCAGAGAAAACAAAAACTCCTAAAAATTAATTATATAGCAGAACTCTAATAAAAGGCATGAGTACATGGGCAGTATCACTAGTAGGATACGATGGACCGTTTATAGGGTGGACTAAAGTAGAACTGAGGCAGCTCGATGAAAATACCAAGACACTTATGGCCATGCACAATTCACTACACCCAAAGGACGATGTTGACCGACTCTAGGTGTAAAGGAAAGAAAGCGGAAGAGGACTAGTTTGTATAGAAGACTGTGTGAATGACACGAAAAAGGAATTAGAAAAATACATGATGCAAAACACTGAAAGTGTTATAATGACAGTGAGAGACCATGAATAAAACAAGAAAACAGAGTGAGAGAGACAAAAGACAAGACGAGAAAAATAGGAAGAGAAACAACTACACGGAAGATTCATAAGGAAGACAAAAGATGATTATAACGAAGATATTTGATATAGATGCGAAAAGAGTACTTAAACCAGGAAACTGAATACCGACGAACTGCAGCACAAGATAACGCGATAAGTACCAACCATATCCAAGCAAAGATTGGAAAAACGCAAACCAAAAAGTCCTTAATTCACGGTCCTTTGTAGACTTTTATTATTCCAGCTCTCACTTATATTTTTCCACTGTAATTGTTTTTTTTTTCAATTTTTTTAGATCAGAATAATAGATCCAGCGACCCTCCGTCGCTTGAATAAATAAAGTAATAATAATAATAATAATAATAATAATAATAATAATAATAATAATAATAATAATAATAATGTTCTGGCGCTTGGAACTGTCTGTCACACTTAATACAGACACTACACTCGGATCACAGCCAAAGGTTTAAAATATTACAAAAATACTGGAACCGTGAGAATGCTTAATAGCACCAAAATTACACAAATGCAGCTAAGAATCAATGTGATAAGCAATACCATTTGAAATGGTTATCGAAATAGGTAAAGATCACTGTTAATATCGGGAAGATTGTTGCCATTCAGAATCCATTGAACACCACAATTTTTTTTTTATTAATGAACAATCGATGATGGTGACTTGTATGACAGCTCTTGGTGAAAACATAATATTAATGAGAAATTAATTATAACCGGATGTTGTGGTTGCGGAAACTGTTTGCAATGGCTACAGAAAGAGGTTCGGAGTGCTGTAAAATTTGGATAACTTATTAACGATCAAAATCCTAAGAACATCATTCGTTTTTTTTTTCAGTGAGAAATCACTTATGATGACGTGTGTAAACCCCACCCCCAGTGAGTAAATAATAATAATAATAATAATAATAATAATAATAATAATAATAATCACTAAAATTATCTTTGAAACAGAATTATAACTATCTGCAACACGATATTTTCGATACAGTCAATATAATGTTGTTTCCCGGAAGTTCAATGTTGATCGGAATAATTTTTTTCGTAGCAATTCTGTTTCCAGGGAGACACAATAATATGGAGAGGTTATCAGGTTGAACTCAGACGAGAAAACGGTAATTTGCTGTTTATCGATTTTTTTCGAACAACGGTCGTCGCGTGAATCTATATCATTTAGAACAATGTTTTTAGAAATTATAACAGGCTTTTACAAAAACATCAAATTTCCTCAGGGATTATTTTTTCATTTTATATCAATAAAAGTTAGTAAAAATGAAAGACTTGAGTTTGAATCTTTTAATAGAAACAAACAATAAATAACAATAACAGGGTTTTTTTTACGGGAAACGTGTCTATTTATTTGATGAAGGTGTGAATAAGCAATGTATTAAAATACTAATATAATTTGATCTGGCAGGCGATTCTTTTTGTTTACTTCTGTTCACAATCAATGACACTACAAATGAATTATATTTTAAAATAATAAACTCATGAATTAAAACAGACTTAAAATAAATTAAACAAACATTTGATAAATTCAAAAACTAAAGCTGGATTAAACTAATAAGATAATGCGTTAATGCTTTAAAAGCTATTTATAGCGGCGTAAATGCTAAAATAGGAATATGATTTAACACAGAGGAGATATGCATCGTAAATGATAATAGGGCGACAATATGTGCTTTTTAATATTGATTCCGGGTTTATAACTTATTTGATATAGAATTATAATTATTGTTAATTAATGTTATATACTATCGAACAAACATCCAGCGGTCAATTTCGAACATCAATTATTATTGTTTTGAAACTGTTATGTAGAAAAAGTTATGCAGAGAATATGTTTAAAACAGAGACATATTTATTAAAATATTCAACTTAAAAGAAAGAGATTCGGGAATTTCACTTTTACGGGAAAGTAGATCTCAAACAAGCAAAGAAAGGTTACTAAAACAAGTATCGGAAACGTGTTTGGAAATCACGTGTAAGATCATGGAAGTAAAAGACGTGATAAGATCTGTTAGTTTAGATATATACGAGTTAGTGGCAGAGTCAAAACGAAATCCTTGGCAGAAGTCGAGGAGAGAAAGTGGGAGAGTTGAATCCCTAGCGAGAGGCGTTTGAGCCTGCCTCAAAGGGAGTAGACTAAGACAAACTGACGATCTTCCAAAAAAAGGAAACAAAGTGGCATAAAGCTATCTGAAATATAATCGGAAACCCCTGATCGTTTATTTGGAAGAAATATTCATGGCAGCTTCATCAACCAAGACCCGGATGTGCAAAGTATGATTTCTCAGTTGGCTAGATAATAATACGAAGACTGTGTCGCGTCATTGAATATGTACTGCTACCGTTACACCCTCCCACAATATAACATTTATATCATGTGTTTTCTTGTAATTTCATTGACATTCAAACTTTTCTGAATTTACACGTTGAATATGTTAGTTTAGATTTTCATTTACAATATTGCCGATTTAAAGTCAATAGTTCTTTTCAGAGAGGAACATTGTTAGATGGTCGGATTTCATTTTGTTATGGGAGATTAGACGATTTGTTTTTATAGGATTCAGACTTTATATTGAAAGGTGTATTAGTATTCTGAGCACAAGCATTTGCTTTTATTGAGCTTCCAATTGTTGCGGTCATGTCATTATTTGATTGGTGAATTAGAGAAATATGCAATTTAGAAGAAATAAAATTCAAGGAATATATAAAAGGTAGATTTCTTTAGGTTGAAAAAGTTTCGTTCAATCATCAACAATTATCTCCCTAGAGTCTATACATGTTTCTTGCATCTACCGTTTACCAAGTAACTTATCCACATATATATGGTTTATTGTGATGCTGAGAATAAATTTAAATATTATTTTAAATATAGTGTAACTGATTGTAGACGTTGATCTCGCAATGGATACTGACTTATTGACTCAATTTGGAATGTACAGATTTATGGATACATTTGGTGAACATTAACATGCATGTCCTTGGGTAATTTTGAAGAATAATAATACATTAGAATCATTGTTTTAAGTTATATTTAGAAACCGCAAATATTAGTTATGTTTCTCTGAAAAATATGACAACACCTCGACTTCAAACATTAGGATTTATTTAGAAAGATAAACGCGAGTGTTAACTAAGTCTTATTGAATAAGAATTGAATTTTGGATATTTTAAATTTAGTAACAACGATTAAATATGACTAGAGCTTATTGCATTACATTTTTAGTTATCTGATACTTTAGCACTAAAAAGGGGGGGTAAAGTTTAAAGGAAATTGAGAGATTTTTTTTCAAATTGCAATAAGTTATTTATTTTAAATATTAATATTCAGCTGAATTCATCTAGGAGGATGCGATACACTCAGACAACTAGTAGTGCAGAATAGTAAAGACTGAGAGAAACACACAATGGAACCAAAATAGGGTTTGTTCTGATCACCACAAAAAAACACTATGTAAATCAGGCGTAGTGAGATTGGTACCTCTAATTGTTATCTTGTATTATAAAACGTTCACTTGACCGAAATTCTTTGCTTCAATTTTGCTTGTCAGCCTAGCATTTTCCCAAGTAAAAACGTGCAGTCCTCGTATCTTTTCTACTGCCAATCCCTCTTTTATGGATGACAGGTTTCTCATGATTTCGTATCAGTAGTATTCTTTTGCACTATTGTAATCAACACTTTATTATAGTGAGGGATTATCTATCCCAAAAATCATATTTTAAATATGATATTGGCATAAGTATTGCTTGCTTTTAATTAATCTTTCTCGTTTTTGTTTTTTTTTAGTTCGGATATGCCAGTCACATTACATACATAGTTTACAAGTTATAAAACCGGAAAACATACCAGTTGTTGCTTTGTTTAAACGTTTTCTTAAAAATAAATTTATCGCGTTTTGCATTCCAACTCTTCAAATCCAACTTGTATAAGCAAATGAGCGCAGAGTTTAAATATGATTGATTTTCAGCAACAACACAGAAATTTATGAGAAATATTTCCGCTGGGAAATAACATAAATGTTAAAACTTCGTTTCACAAAATATATTTATTCTGCAGGGGATTATTATCGTTCTTTTTGTGCGTGTTAATACTATAAACCAAAGGTCAAATTAAAATGCTTCATTTACTGTGCGTGATCAATAATAGCAAATACGTATAACGGCTAAATGCAAGAAAACGTCAACAATATATATGTATGTATATATATATATATATATATATATAAATATATATATATATATATCCTTATAATATATAACCATCCTTATTTAAGAAGTTTAATGTAATTACATAGCAATATAGAGAATAAATGACAAACCACTATGTTTCAAAATGCATGATGTTGACCATCTTATAACTTATTCATTTCATTCAGTTGCCTTTTACAATTATAAATAGTATCTGTATCGTAGCGTAAAATCAAATACTTAATTATTATATCAATCAGTGAATCTATTATGTCCTTAATTCCTCAGATAAAATAGTTATATATATATATATATATATATATATATATATATATATATATATATATATATATATATACAAGCCTGAAGAATCCTACAATGGATGAAACGCGGAATATTCAGTTTAGCTTAATCGCCATATACATTTCATAACTTACTAACTAACTCTACCTACGTATTGAGCATTTTGAAGTAAATACTTAAAGTTTACGCATAAATCTATACTTTCGTATATTAATTGTATGTGAGCAAATTAAGTAGGTATATATATATATATATATATATATATATATATATATATATATATATATATATATGATTACTTGATATAATCACAGAAATTAATACAGGAAGATATAATTTTATGCGTGAATTTTTCAGTATTTACTTCAACAGTGCTCACTACATACGTAGAGCTAGGTTGTAAGTTATGACAATATATATGGCAATTAATCTACACGGAATATTCTTACGAGAATAGAAGTTTCACTAAACACAAAGACGCTCACGAGAATGAAATTATGCTACACAGAATATTCTGCGTTTCATTCTCATTGGAATTGAACGTTGATTATTATGTGTAGCTTAATTGTCATATATACTAATTTACTATATATATATATAGTATATATATAGTATATATATATAGTATATATATATATAGTATATATATAGTATGTATATATATATATATATATATATATAGATAGATAGATAGATAGATAGATAGATAGATGAATTTTTTCTGTCTGTTAGTCTCTTCCTCAATCTTCATTATCACCCAGTTTTCTACATAGCATTATAATTTTGAGAGATGAAACTAATCAACGTATATTGAACAAAATTTGTAGATTTATAAAAGCATGTTATCGCCATTGCCTATAAACATGTATTTAAATAATAGAATGTTTTAACGCTAAAAGAAACACTTTTTGGAAGCCACTGAAGTATATTAATATCATGTCGAGAAACAATTACCTTACAGGAAATAATGATTGGATAATGCTTCAGAGGGTTGGCATATAACAGCAGACAGCTAAATGTCTATAATCTTACTACTGGAGATATTAGGAGAAGTAAAACTAAGATCCTGGGCTTACTCACGGCAACCTATTAACTCTCGCTTCTTTTTTATTATCCTCTTGTCCTTACATTCCACAAACAATGTTCTGACAAAAGAACAGAATTGCTGGTTTTCGTGTCAGTATGTAGTCAATTTAACATTCATCGTTGGCAAGTTTTTGAACTTTGTAGTAATTCTGGTCCTTATAAGACGTATGAAGCGATTCCTGAAAAAAAAACATTTATTAATGTTATTAATGTATAAAACATAAAAGTGAATCGATTCTGAAAGGATATTCAGAAGAATAAGTTACTCCATGTTATTGTTATGTATGTTATTGCGATTGTCTGATTAACAAAACTAATGCAAAAAAGTTATTACATGCTGTTGTCTACAATTTTCTAACGTTTTAATGACTTTTTCCAAAATTGAATTTTGTTGCCCTATCACTTTACTACGGAAGAAACATTATTTTTCGTTTTTTCTTTTATTTAATATAATATAAAAATACTTTATAATATTTCGAATATAGAAATTGGACATGTTTTTCTGATAATTTGTTTTACTGTAAGAATCAAAAGAGCATAAGTATAAATTGTTAATTATTTAGATTATTCACACTACATTTTTTTTGCTTGAGTAATACTGTTCACAACTATAAACGTAACCATGTATTTAATTTACGAGAGTAGACTGCGGTTGTTCCGTCAGTCACAGTCTAACTTTCAATCTCGAGTAGATGGAAATTTAACAATAAAACTCAGGCGAAACTCGAAGAACAATTACGAATTGTTTCATAACTTTACATAGCTGACGGAACGAAAACATGTTACCCCGTTCGAATTTTCATGCAGCTTCCTGTTTACGGACTTAAGATTCCGAGTTCGACAAGACAACCCGAAAAATGTCGAAGTTTTCATCAATCGAAATGTTGTGATAAAAATATTCAAGATAAAACAGTCTTCCTAGGATTTTTAATAAGACAAATTATTAATCCTCATTTCAAGAATTCAGAAGCATGTCGTAATATAATAATTAAAAGGATAAAAGACTAGTTTCATATAGAGAGTGGAACGATAAATTAGTCGCCTTAAAAATCAACAGTACAGCTCTTTTTTTAAAACGTTAAATATTAAAATCAATTCAGGTAACCTGATAACATAGTAGAGTTGGCATCTATTTTATGTAGCCACCTTCAGCATCAATCACCGCCTCGATATGGGGCCGGAAGTGGAAGCATACCTTTTCCACATACACCGGCGGGAGCTCGGTGAATACTCACCGGATGGCGGCGATCAGGCTTGCTTTGGTGTTGTTGGAAGTCATGTTGGTGATGTTCTAAGCATATGATACACGAAGTAGTCCAGCGAGTTCAGGTCGGGAAAAGCCCAGTATAGTTTTGTCTGGGCATGCTGGCGGCGTCGAGTTCTGCTGCTACACCCAGGCAAAGCCACCGGCTACCTGATTGCACCAGCGGATCACCACACTTTTCAGCACACCCAGATACAATTTTGTGTTAACCTTCAAGCAATTTTCGAAGATGTCAGATGGCATGATGTTGCCCTACCACTTGAAATAAAAACAAAGATCATAACCCTGCCCGGAAACTTCATTGAGCTGTGACCTCCAATATTGAAACGTCTGAATTTGCATTCGGAGTGTCTTGGAAATTGTCCTGTTGCTATAACTTGGATCCTTTGAGAGCATGAGTTTTATAGATGCGCATCTCCGATCTTAACCGTTGAACATTGTATCACTTTCGGACATGAAAGAAGGAATCTGTCGGTCTTGGGATTAGTACACAACTGCAACTGGTCAACTTGTAGATGGGCTGCAGGAAATAAGAAACCGGATTGATACACACGGAAATAGAAGTATGTCGTCTTTCCTAGGACGGCAATTTTATCGTTTTAATCTAATATATAAAAGGCAAAATGGGTTCGAGCGTTTGTGTATGTAAACAAAAGATGTTTTTTGCATCGGTTTGCTATTGTCGGTAAGATTCTGCGAGAAGTTTTCATATACTTCCCAGATCATAATATCTCGCATTCGCAAACGGGCATTGTATCTATCTTTTTTTTTATCGAGTTAAACAAAATTCCCACCGTGCTGTCGTCTCCCATGTTAGTCTTTTTCGTATAAATAAAGTGAAACTATTGGAACGCAACCGCCTGGCCTTCAGGTCAGGTAGTGTTTGTACTGTAATTGGTACTTGGTCAATATAGAGAAAACTCTTCATACTGAGATAATTATTATTTATTTGCATACCGCCAGAATGTCTTCTTTTTGGGGCGAGTTGGTTTTCCGCAACTGATTTAATATTTAAGCCTGCTTGAAATAAAATGGCGTTCTACGTACATTTTAAAAATAAAAAAAAATATTTCCTGTATTTAATTGCTACTTTTTAGCTCAACAAATGTCAGAGCATTTTTTACATATCCTATATTAGCAACAAGACATTTTACGTGCATAAAGAAATAAACCGGGCAAGTATCAAATTGTAGAAGAATTGGTGATAACCTTTTACCTCGACACAGTTCTTGTGTGAGGAGTAGTATGAATATTCCATAATCTAAGTTTCTTTTCTTCAACCGCCCGTCCGTCGGACACAATACCACGAGTATATTTCCTTGCTGACTACAACATGTTCTAATGTAAACTAGTAATTGTTTTACAATAAAATGATAATCTAATCCTATCTAATCTCCAGCATATGCGATTATCAGTGAAGTGCCTAGCGCTATTGCTCGAGTGTCCTCTGTATCTTGAATGGAGCTGCTCCCCTAGTAAAAAAGTGTTATCATTTTACCAGTTATCATATAACAAAAAAAAAAAGCAACTACTTTGATAATATATTAATGTGTGTTTTTTGAGAAATATTTAATGCCTCTTTTAGCTATTCTTTTGTATAATGATGTGCAGTATTCGTGATATCTTTTATCTTGATTTTCGTGATGGACAACATCAAATGTGCACGGTAACAAAAAAAACTAAATAATGATGTAACAAACAAGCCGTGAAAACTTTTAACCCCCCCCCACATATATATATATATATATATATATATATATATATATATATACAGGGTTACCCCAAAAAACGGACCCTTATCTAATTAGGCCTCGTTTCTTAGTGTTTTATCCGAATGAAATGAAACTTTGGTCATAACTAGTTTATTATATTCAAAGCATCACATCAAAGCCCTAGGGTATTTGGCATTTTTCCTCGTTCTACAGCATATGTTTTAGATGGCCTCCATTTAGCTTTTGTTTTTTTTTTGGAGGGGGGTTACCCTGTATGTATATATATATATATATATATATATATATATATATATATATATATATATATATATACTAGCAAAGATACCCGTGCTTCGCACGGAGCTTTGTTGCGCACTCGGGTACCAAAATTTGTGGGCACCTTTCCAGTAAGTTGATGTTGTAAGAGCAACGATTGCATAAGGTGATTAACATTTTAACTACCTCTTGTAGTGACTGAAATTCAATCAGGAACTTCACAAAACATTTTCATCAAAAGGAAGGTTACTTGATGTTACATAGTAAATTTTTCATTGAAGTAATTTTCAACTCTTGCTTAAATTTTATCTTGCACATTCAATACTAAAAACTTTCCACAATCAGATCATGTCAGTTTTTCCTCATATCCATTTCTCGAACTTTTCACTGAAGAGCCTCAGGGTAAACTACATTTCTGCTGCTTTGATTTGGAGCCAGAATGTAGAGTTTTTCTGAACTTCCTGTCCGGCTGATGGAGACGTAGAACATACCGTGACTGAAGCAGTCTGATGTCAAGTCTACGCCAATGGTGTTAAATGTCTGACCTTGACTTTTGTTTATGCTCATTGCAAAACACACCTTCACAGGAAATTGGAGTCTCCGGAATTTAAATGGAAGTTCTGAGTCCGATGGAACTAAGGGGATCCTTGGCAGTAGAACGGTTTCGCCTTTGTAGGGACCACAGGAAATGGTGGCCTCAAGTACATTGGTGTGCAATCTGGTGATAACACATCTGGTTCCGTTTGTTGTTTTTGGCGGTTCCAAGGATCGAAGAATCATGATTGGCGATCCAATTTTGAGATTTAAAATGTGTGGAGGCATTCCAGATATCTCCAAAGAGTTTAAAAACTCCACAGGGTAGTGAACAGCTTCATATTCATTCGTAGCCGAATCAACTGACTTGTATTGCTTTGTGTCTCCTGGAAATTCATCCATTATTGAATTGTTCAAATGATTCACATTGCTGTTTAATGGCGAAATAATAGCCCTCTCAGCAAGCCAATCCGGTAATTTTCCATTGTTTTGCAGGTCTGGGTACACTTTGTCTTTCAGTTGCTTCTGATTACCGACACATTTACCAAGCGCAGTTGGAATCTTAATTGTGTCAGGTGAAGAAGTGATAGGAAACTGACCATTACCGATTTGGAGAAGCAATTTTGAGAAGTCTGCTGCAGCTGTGTTATCAGAGATATAGGCTCTCATATTAGTAGTCAGTCTCTTCACTATAACGTGCCTCCAGAGATAGGATTGTTTCAAACTTGCATTGACAATGTTAGCCCTTGTGCCATTTTTAACCACTGGGAGGATTTGACGGAAATCACCGCAAAATAAGGTTGGAATGCCACCCATGGGATTCTTGTTTCCTGTGATGTCTTGCAGTGTTCGGTCAATTGCTTCATAAGCACTCTTGTGCGTCATTGAGGCTTCGTCTACAATGATTGCAGAGGTGTCTCTAATTACATTTGCCAAGGCTGAGTTACCAGTAATTTTGCAAACTGGCTGATCCATTCGATGAGTATCCAAGGGTACTTTAAAAGTGCTGTGAAGAGTGCGGCCACCTTGTAGTAGAGTAGCAGCAATGCCACTGAATGCTGTTGCAAGCACAATCTTTCTCATGGATCTAATCTTTGCAAGGATCAAATTGATTACAAAAGTCTTGCCCGTACCACCTGGAGCATCAAGAAACATCATGTTTTTGTTCATTTCACCTTGTGCTTCCAACATTGCCATGAATGAATTGTAAACTTCTCTTTGAGAATCGGTCAGTTTTTCTTGCATATTTTCTGCTTGTAGGGAAAGTTCTTCAAGATTATAAGTAACTTCACGTTGATACTCTCTCGCGAGTCTTTCATCTCTCCCTTGCGTTGGTGCAGGTAATCCATAGCTTGCCAATGGTTGACCGCACATAAGGAGAACTTTTTCTTCAATTAGACAAAGAGTTTTATTGTAGATGTCCTCATTAAAATCTGCTTCTGGATTGTTAACTTCTTGCCTGTATCTGTGAAGAATGTCTTCAGATATTACATCACGAAAAGCCATCCAGATCTCAAGAGGATTTCTTGGCTCACAGGCTGTTAAAATTATCACAAATAGGCTTCGCAAATTTGAAGGTGATTGAGTGGCACTTGCCTCTCCTACTGCTTGATGCAAGTGATGGTCATTTTCTAGAAGGCCTCGAGCAAGGCACGCTGCTCTGTATGTTTCAAACACCTGACCATTGTATGCTCGCAAATTTTGAAATGAAGTTTGACCATCAACCTCATTGAGCAACAGGCGTAAGAAATAACACTCCCCTGCTTTTGGACTAATCGTGTAGATTCTCCCAATGCATAGTGCCTTCCATACATCATCATTTTCAGTACCTTCAACTTGTACCCCACGCATTCTTCTCATCCATTTCTTTGTCGATTTGTTCCAAGTGTAAAACTCAGGGACTTCTACGTATTTGAGACCCCTTGCAAAGTCATCCTCATGGCAGAGTTGAAAAAATGCTGTCAAAGTTGTGGCAGGCGGTGGACCTTGGGCTCGTTCCAGAGCAGTATCACCTGAGAACATGACAGGCTGCCCATTTTCAAGATGAACAGAAAGTTGTACAATTGTGGGGAAATGTTCATGGATGGGATGTTCCAATATCCTCCAGGCCGCCTCTGAACTGCCGACATACCTTGCATTCTGGAACTGCTGGATCTCATCCACAATGTGACTTTGTACTTGGCCTTGTTGGTTAGCTGCTCCATCAGTTCTTTGTAGTTCAAACACTGCTTGATCACATCCTTTATTCACGTATTTGAGGACATATTTGATGCTTTGGATCGAGCTGCAAATTTCTACGTTAATGTGAGCGTTGAACTGCTGAAGGAGGACCTTGTTGTACGGAACAATCCACTGGTTTGTTATTTCTTGATTAACATACCGACCATTTCTCTTCATCCTTATTGTACCAGTCTGGCCTCCATCTTCTGGTTTTCTTCGCCTGTACTTGGGGTAAGAGTCTTGGCCTTGCTCGGTACACTGAAGAAATTCTTTTGGGTATTTTTGGAACATTTGTTGTCAATCATACATGGACAATTTGGATTAAATGGTCCACAAGGTCCATGCACCATATGTGCCATCACTTTAGCATGAAGATCAGGATCTTCCTCTTTGTCAGGGATCTCTGCAGATATGCAGAGATCCATTTTTTCTGGTAGAAGTTTGTCCTCTGGGGCCTGCCAGGTGAGGATGTGTGCATGCGGCAGTCCTCTTTTTTGATATTCAATACTGTACAGGAAAGCCCTCAACCTGCCAAATCCTCCCTTTTTAATAAATTCAAGTAACTTTTTTAGCTTCTGCCTGAAAACCCTGGCAACAATATCTGGACGATCTTGAGGGTCTTGCCCTTGAAGACAATTTTCTGTAATTTCTGTCCACTTTGGATTTGTTGTGAACGTGATGAAGAGGTCGGCTCGGCCCATTCGCCGAACATATGCCATGGCATCACTTTGACGCTCAAACATGTATCGAGGGCCTCCTGTATAAGTTGCCGGAAGTACAACTCGTTGACCAAACTGTTCTGGATTCCCATCCTCCCTAAGAATTGAATCTCTCAAGTTGCTATAATTGTCAGCTCTCAGGGTCTGTTGCTCACGCCTCAGGAACTGTAAACGTTCTGTTTCAATCTTGCAGTACACATCCACCAGCCATTGTTGAAATAGTCTTCGGTACCAGAGAAAATAGTTTCCAGGCCGAGTCATTAAATGGTACGAATAAAATTGCTGTTGGGTAACTTTTCGCCCATTGGATGCCTTCATGTAGATGTTGTAAGATGGAGAACCATAGGGGTACATTAACGGGTACATTAAAGTATCGTAGAGGGGATGTAGTTCGGAGATCCATTTTAATGTATCATTTCTAAAACGCAAGACAATATCCCGGTTAGCTGTTGGTTCATTCTCCATTAATATTCCAATCTCATACGTTGTTGTTGGAGCATTGAATCGCTGTGGATGCTCTTCTTGCGGCCTTCGGTCTTCCCTTATGACAACTTTATGTTCTACCAAGTGTTCTTCTTCAATCCTCTCCTTTGTTGTTTTCAGCTGACAAATAAAGCTGTTGTTCTCATGTAAAAATTCAGTCAGACTTTGGAGAATGTCTTTATTGAGTCTACTGTCACGTCCCCGATTATGTAGTTCCTCTTCCAGACTATCCAAGAAGTAGACTTGAATAAACTTTGCTGTTTCATCTTCAGGTGGTAAAAGACTCCCAATCTGGTGGCAAACCTGGCCTCGAATTCTAAAAGAAGGATTCCACCCATGTACTGCCGCAATTTTGTGACCAAATGATGTCATTGCAAAACAATTGTTATAACTGCGTAGATTTTGCAGAAAATCTTTAGAGGTGGGACCATTGCCGGAGAGCA
The DNA here is from genome assembly GCF_053919585.1 of Euprymna scolopes. NCBI lineage: Eukaryota > Metazoa > Mollusca > Cephalopoda > Sepiida > Sepiolidae > Euprymna > Euprymna scolopes. The sequence continues at coordinate 40,795,113 of NC_136495.1, read as the reverse complement.
AATCTTGAAGCAACTGAGGCAGTGGTGGAAAGCTATCAAGCACAACTTTGCCAGAAGAACAACAACAACCAGGGGGTTCTCCTTTAAATTTTACAGCTGAGCAATGTTGACATACTTTGTCCATTTTTCCTATATCAGCTGTAGTGAGAGAGTCATTTTTGTTGTAGAGCAATCATTTTCTATTGCAGTGTTCTATTTCATTGTGTCTCAAAGCAGTCATTCGTTGTCTAGCTGCCTCGTTTTCTGTCAATTGCTGGGGCAAAGTCATACTCTCTCTCCATGCAGCCTCTCGTTGTTGCCCTTGGTATAGGCGAAAGCTTCGTTGGGTTTCCGATTCATTCTGATGTCGTTGAGCCACTCTCAACTGACCTTGTGTACGTCTACTTACCTCATATAATTCATTCGATCGTAATATTGCTTCTCTTTCCAGTGCATATCTTTGCCTTTCTTGAATTTCATCTTGTGATGAATTTAACCGCCTTACAGCATGTCTAGTTCTGTCAGCTTCACGTTGGGTTTCTCTTTCCAAATCTGACAGTCTTGCTCTCCTTTCTCTTTGACGTATCCTGTTAAGTTCTAGACGTCTTTCTCTATCTGAATTGTTTTCATTGGAGCTAATTGCAGCAACTCTTAGTCTATTAGCTTCCAATCTTTCCATTCTTTCTTCCTCACTTTCGTTTCTACTTCGTTTGGGTGGCATAATTTCGGTTTTAAACGGAATTGTTTAACGATATTAATGATTGTAAATTAATTAAGCGTAAAGGAAATGTATACTAACTGAAATGGACGAACTATAAATAATATTTCTGAATAGTACAATTATAAACAATTATATTGTACCTATTTACTATGCCTCCCCACGGGCCAGAGTTAGACACCAGGGTCGTTTTTTAACGTGGAGAAAAGGTACAAAAATAAAAAAAATTGTCATAGTCGTGAAGGATTTCTCCTCCACCGAAAGAGAACAAGAAAATGAAGTGCAGCATCTGAAGAACAGATACTACACTTTGATCTTGACCAAAAGGAATGAATAAAAGCGACCTACGTGTGACTCATTACTTCCGGGTGTAAACGTCACGGTCTAAAAGTAATAATTAAAAAAAAAAAGTAAATGTAAAATAAATGTGATACCAACTTAGGTTAACTAAGTAAACAGTACAATTAAAACAGTTCTATTAAAACAAATAATTACTAAGATCTAGGTAATTGTTAGTCTCATTGTTATGGTTTTAAAGAAAAAAATGTGTAAAAAAAGTTCTGCTTTTGTGAGTACGTGTATTTCTTTTAAATTACATAACCTTTTTATTTTATTATTTATATCTCTTTTAAATTTATATATTTTGTTAGTAAACTGGAAGAAATTCAGTTGAATAAAACCTTGTTCGTGTTCTTTACGTTAAACTCATCCGGTTCATCCGGTTTAAAGAAAGCACTAAGTTTAAATAAGACTGGAAATAACTAATTCAATATATAAATAGAAAAATGAAATAAATATAAGCTTTAAGTCTTAAGATAGTAATAATCAAAATGTAATAAATTATTTGTAGTTCAAATCTATGATAAGACAGACTTTCGAAATAGGCTCGACCAGAAAGATTAAATTGGAACGAAATTATAATCTCCGTGCCATTTTCAAAACAACCCCACAAAAGTAACGATATCCTGCAGTTGGTTAAATGACAATGGTTGTAAGAAAAATGTAAAAGAAAATGCGCTTATCTGTTTATTTTTACCTGTTTTATTTAATTAAAAAAAATTGGCTATAACTGGAAGAGAGCGTTATGTTTTGGGGGTTGTTTAAAAAATAGAATGGAAATAAAGTTAGTTCCGTTTTAATTGTCTTTAATTGCGGCAAGCGCTAACAAAATCGAAAAACCACTGTTTACATTCGAAATGTTAACTTTTATAGGTTTGCTGACAAGGCTGGGGGTGTTTAATACAATTATTTTACTTAAGTGATTTTTTTTCATTTAAAAATAAAATTATTTCTTTTTTAATAAAGTTTTATTTTAAAATATTTGTTTTTGTTTATTTATATACAATTACGATAGTTGAATTGTATTCTTTCAATTATATTGGCAAGTAAAATATAAAAGATTAAAACGGAACGAAATTGAAATTTCCATTACATTTTCAATATAATCCCAAAACATAAAGCTTTCCTCGCCAATGAATTGTTTTGATAATATACGTAAAGTGAAATAAATCGAATATAAAATTAAATGAAAATATATTAAATAATTAAATGTTAAATAGATTTTGTAAATAGTACAGTTGAAATGATTAGAATATTTCCAATATGTAATAAGGTCGAGGTAATTAGTTAAAGAGATTTAATATAATGTGATATGCAAATGAGCATAAGTCATTCGATATGGGGGTGGTTTGTAGACTAGTATATAAAAAAATTAGGCCTAGATTCTTATGTCTCCTATAACAGAAACATCCTAAAATGGGTTCTAATGTTTCTCTACCAGGAGAGATCTACCCTCTTACCTCTTTATATTTCGTTGATGATGGAGAGCTGTACACACAGACAGAAACACACGAACGCTATTACTTTATAAAAATATAGATAGATATGCATTAGTAATATATACATATATAATCAGGTCAATGAGAATATATATATATATATATATATAATCAGGTCAATGGGAATGAAATGCTTACGTGATACAAGCAATTGTAAATTCAACCTAATATAAATATGGATATAAATATTTATATATAAACGTATTAATCCCAATCCAATAAAAAAGCTTAATAAAAACACAATAGAAATAAGAGCTTGTAATCTAAAAACTATAACACTGTAAATTAAAATGTACAATTACATTTTTTTTTTACATAATACTCCAAAAGCAATTTTCAAAAATTCTTACTCCGGAGAGTTTCGAAGAATGCTATTTTTGCTATTCTTATCATCAGAGAAAAGAAAGATTGGCAAATTATTATTATTGCACAGTTTTTTTTACGCAGTGATCACCATTTATCAAGTCCCGGAAGCCACTCAGGGATAAGGGTTACAATTTGCTGGTGTATTAAATAGCACAGATAAAATGCGATTGTTTACTCATTAAATAACATAGGAATTTATGACGAATTTATGAGAAGTCCGAAAAGTGAAAGAATTATTAAAAGAAACAAAAAAATAGTCAGCATTTAACAGTCAATGGAACGCGCAAAAACGTTCTAAGAGTAACCAAAAAAAAAACCCAATGGAGAAGCTATTTAAGAGCGAGATTGAATGTTAATGTAATAAAAGCAATGCTATATTAATAGGAATGGACACAATAATAATAATAATAATAATAAAAATAATAATAATAATAATAATAATAATAATAATAATAATAATAACAAAGTAAGGTATTACATTTTTATACCTTACTTTGTAAAATTTATAAAAGTGCACTTTAAAGATTAATAAATTCAAATTGAATATTGTACCTTTATTTTTAAAGCCTATAGTAAAAACATTTTGTTTAACAATTTTCATGCCTTGGGTGAAATGCTTTTCTAACTTGTATTAATATCCTGTGAGTTGTCTGCCAAAAAAAACAATCACTCTTTATATTTTTAGTGTTGTTAATTAGCAAGTTTATTGGTAGAGGGGGATGTTTAAGTTCATTGTTATTTGAATGTCGAAGGATTGGCAGTTGGGAATAATTAGTACTGTTGATTGGGGGAATTAAGGTGGTGTCTCGGTTAAAGTACAGGAATAAGATCCTTGTGTATTATCTAGATGATAGTCACTCTTGTTTTAAAACTGCATTGGTTTTTTTTGTTTTTTATTTGCTCAAAATATGGGAGTGTCTGTGCATTTTTAATTTTCTAGTTTTTAGATACAATAATTGTTAGAACTAAAGGCGGTATTATAGCGTATATTATTTGGACGGAGTTTTTATTAATACGTACTGTATCTATGTTGGCATTAAATGATTTTTCAACAATATAAAAACACTTTCAGAAGTTAGTTTTTACATTGGAACTTAAAGAGAGGTTAAACCAAATATTCTGGTTTCTCCTCATTCTTTTTCTAGAGTTAGACTTATCAAGGTTATAGATGGTTGGGGTGATTGTTAATACAGGAGTTAACGTTAACGGAAGCCACTCAGGGATAAGGGTTACAATTTGCTGGTTAACTCATTAAATAGCACAGATAAAATGCGATTGTTAACTCATTAAATAACATAGGAATTTATGACGAATTGATGAGAAGTTCGAAAAGTGAATGAATTATTAAAAGAAACAAAAAAAAAATAGTCAGTATTTAAAAGTCAATGGAACGCGCAAAAACGTTTTAAGAGTAACCAAAAAAAAACCAATGGAGAAGCTATTTAAGAGCGAGATTGAATGTTAATGTAATAAAAGAAATTAAGCAATGTTACAGTTAATCTAATGATGTCTGTAAATTCAGATTAGTTTATGCGTAATAAATGAGGGTAAAGGTCGTGTGTCATTGTTCTTATGGTTGTGTTTTATTTTCTCACTTATTCCTTAAGGCGTTGTTGTAGACATAGAGTTTTGATCGAAAGTATTTTTTTATGAGAGTCTAGAGATTCTCGTAATGATTGATGGTATTCTAGATTTAATAATTGAAATAGTGTCATTGGAAAACTTGTAAACATATAAAAGTGTAAGGAGTAGTTTATGGTAAGGGCTGAAATTTTAATAATTAAGGTAAAGTGAGATATCTAAGAAGTTATATGTTTCTTATTGGGTTCAGCTGTTATAGTGAGTCCCAAATTATTTAAAAAAACATGAAGTTTTTCCCCAGATTTATTATATTCCCTAAGTCTGGCTCTTATAGAGATAAGGACTTCGTATTTATCGATACCTCCTGTGATCTGTTTAAAATGTAATTCCAGGAAATCCTCACCAAATCTGTCACCTGTGTAGAGATTGAAGCATCTATTAGTAACTCAAAAATATTTGGAGTATGTTTCCTAGTCTAATGTTTATTGTAAACATAAATTATAAAACCTCTGACCGAAAGAATCAGTTTAATTTCTAAGTCCGTTTAATCTGAATATTTTTTCCAAAATAAGAGCCTTATCAAAAATAGATAAATTAAAGTAATAGATTGTTAGTAATTTCTTATGTCAAATGTAATGAAGCTTAGACTGTGTTTATCTTTGAAGCTAGTAAACTAATTAATGACCGAGTTAGCATTTTGCTGAAGTTAAAGGATTACCTATATCTATCAGATCTTTTTAAGATTCCTTTGTTAATTTCACCAATATCAGTGCTAGATGTCAGATTAATTCATAGTATCTTAATCTAGGAAAGTGGATATGTGGTCCTTCGGGATGTATCTCAGAGTACCTGGAGTTAATATTTCAGTAAATTATGAATGTTCACCGATTGTAAAAAAAAATGCATCAGCGTTATCTATACAAAGTGTTAGCAGGTACGACCTTGTACGATTTGTAAAGTACTTTTAGAAGAGCTTTGTATAAGCACGATTGTCAAATTTGCAGAAATGTTTAGTTTTGCAAGTGTACTTTAATACTATCATAAATATTTTAAAATGTGTTATATGAAAATAGTTTTCATTATTTTTTGTTTACAATGTTAATACTTATATTTAATATATTATTGTGAAATTCTATTTATTATTTTACTGTCCCGCGTGGACACCCGCAAGTACACAAAACAGGGAATACAAAACAAAAAAAAACTCAGTTATTTGCGAATTTAGAGTGAAGTAGCAATTTCAACTATAAATGTAATGAGATATTCTAACGTTTTATCGGAGTTTTATAAATGGTTATATTTCTTTGTATTTTTGAGGGGTTACTTTTCTAAGTATTTATTTGTTTATATACCACCTGACAAAAGCAAGAAGGAAAATAGGGCGAAACATCGTGAAACAACAGCTTAAAGATGAAGATAACATTCCACAAATATATAAACAAATAAATAAATAAACAAATTACTTATCTCAAAGAATTCCAATACTAATTTTTAAGGTTTTTATTTCTCATCGACTTTGCTAGTTCGGCTTGGATTATGGGTAAAAACATAGTGGATATCTCTAAAATGTTAGACCGGTTCGGAAATTATGGTCAGTGATTACAACATTTTTATTTTCAAATATCTTCCCCAACAAGAACTTTCAATTCATTAATACATGAGAATTTAATAAAAAACGATTGTGTTTAAGATTGTCAAGCTAAAATATCAGCTTACGAGATATTGCAAACGAACATTGACAGAATTTGATTAACGACATTATAAATATTATTTTTTTTACTCCGAATTAGGACACGAAGCAAATTCTTCTTCGTAATATTGAATCATTGAAGGATTGGAATTATAATAACATATACCTAATCTTCACAAATAAAAATATAATTTTTAAGCGTATTGTACGATCGAACAACGCTGGGCGGCCAGCTAGTATATATATATATATATATATATATATATATATATATATATATATATATTACTAGCTGGTCGTCCATTGTTGAAAATCAATGGATTAAGGAAATTAAAATAACCCCTTCAATATGTTCCTTTGTCAAGCAATGCATTCTTAAATCGAATATATTTCTCTATATGTCGTTTTTTTTCAGAATTTAAAATTGAACCATGAAACTTATCTTTTGCTGTATTCTTAAATATTGAGTTTTTCCTTTTTGGCTAGGATCTCCTTGAAAGTAGTAGTTCGAGTAATATCTATCAGGATTTTTCATCTGAATTTCTATCAGTGTCTTATCTCGCTTATATATGCATATATATATATATATATATATATATATATATATATATATATACAACTTTAAAAAATACATAGTTTAATATATATATTGCATAAAGTGTGTTTTTCTAAATTGCCACAATCAATTAATCTCAATAAAAATGGAGTTACACTTTTAGAGCATATATATATATATATATATATATATATATATATATATATATATATATATATAGCAAACAGATAAATATGTATTTATTTCACATCATATCGTTTTATTGCTGATTTCTCTTGTCCTACACGTGCTGAATGTTAGAAACTCTCGAGTTCCGTCGACAAAATAGAGAGTTTAGTTTCCTTGGATTGAAAAAAATAATTGATTGTAAAATAGATATTGGAATTTCTATCTATTGTATAACTGTCAACTGTTCGTTTGTGTGTGTGTTTGGGCGTTTGTGTGTGTGTTATTGAGGGCTCGTATGTACACTAAAAAACATTTTAAAAACGTGACCAACACTGAGAAAATAGGAATGATCCCACAAATATTCAAATATTGGTTAGAAACATACATTTTTGACCATCTATTGCGCAGTTTTTCACCAGGAGGAGTAAGTTTTTTCGTCGACATTTTTGCAAAATCATCATACGAGATGCAATGACTAAGGTTATTTCAAACGCCGCCGATGTTTGTGGGCGCTAGATCTAAGAAGTTGGCTTTTAACAGGTTCGAGCCTGCCCACCTATATTTTTGCGTTGACGCGCGTACTCTCTGCTATCTTCAGTTTTTTAACGGGTTAGTTAATATTTTTTTAAATTATTTTAGAGCTCCGTTGCCTAATACTTTCATTATAAAACCTCTCCACACCCGGAAAACGCTGGATACACCAGCTAGTCTTCTCTGTAAATCTCAAACATTTATTTGTTTCTGCGTTTTTTTTTGTGTGTATGTTGGTATGTTTTCTAAGACCTTTTGCTAGCCGAACCTGACCAAACCGAAACTGATACCAGTTGGAAGAACAAATCGTCGGACGTATTATATGTGAAAATTAGAAAAAACAGATTAATTCTATAGTCAACTGGACGATATGTTGGAAGGAGGGCCACTTTTTGTGTCGCGCTTCTTGCAAAACGCTCACGCGTATCAAACTGAAACTATGTTTAAAAACGTTATTTTTCAGGGTCTTAAGTTATCATGGTCGAAATGGCTAGCGCGTTGGCCAGTAAGTTTTTACCTTCCTCTTCTCTTTCGTGGTTCAGGTTTAAGCGCAGATTTCGGTTGCACAGCCACCTGCTCCTTTTTTCATTCAAAGAAATGTTGTTTTGATTCATTTGCTCATTTTTTATGAACGGGTGATCCGGAGAAATATACTTCATTTCCTATACCATTTGCCGAAATATCTAGTGGGGAAGTTGTTCTTTTATGGACTGATTCCGATTTTATGAGGGTATCGATGAAAGTCCTAAATATCTTTAATATATTAGCTGTGTCTAAACCGAACTTTATGTCCACCGGGCAACATAGGGTGTCCATGCTAATAAACTATAAAAGAAAAAGGTTTTATGTATTGTAGGTTATGTTGTTTTCAATAAACTTATATATGACTTTGAAAATATGTTTCATGATTTTTTGACAATTCAATTAAAAACGTGTCAGGCGCAAAATGTCAGTAAAAATATATTAACGTGAAATAAATACGTCGTTGGCTTTAGAATGTTTACTATCTGTATGTCTATTTATTAATATATATATATATATATATATATATATATATATAGTGGAGATGGTAATTAATAATAACTGAAGAAAGTGCTCAATACTGTTGTAGAGCAAATATGCGTTTTGTTTTAATTACCGTATCTTTCTGTTAAGTAACATTATTGTTTCGGCTCCACGGCCGTTTTTGTCCGTCTGTAGCGTCCTCAGACTTTTATAGACATGTTCGCTATTTTATGATGAAAGGGTGGAAGAGTGAATGAGTGTAGCCGAAACAATAATGTAACGTAACAGAAAGATACGGTAATAAAAAACAAAACATATATATATATATATATATATATATATATATATATATATATATATATATCATTCAACCACGGTAGTGGTTGAATATATGCTTAAGTCCGAAATAGAATGAATCGAGACACATTCAAACCCCCACCACTAATTCCGTTCGCAACCAAATTTTAAACATGTTATATAGTTGGATAGAACACCTCATTAGCTACATTTTGAAAAAAAAATATCGAAAATTGGTTCAGTAGAAAAAAAAGTTACAACAAAATATGTGGGTTCACACACACGAGAGTAAGTACATAAGTGACTAACGCTTTTTTTTATTTTGCATAACTTTTTTGTATATAAATATTTTTACTGCGATTTTGCCAATATGACAAGTTAGCGCAACGGTTAGAGTACCGGGGGTTGGTGGAAAGATTTTAGGTTCAATCCCGTGTATCGTTTTTTTTATAATTAAAAAACCGAACTTTTTTTAATAACTAATTTTTTTTAACTCTCCTTATGATTTTATAGCAAAAAATGGTGAATTTATCGATTAAAAATATTAGTGAATTCTATGACATACATATTCTTTGAATGGACTCAAATTTTTCCATATTACATTTGATGAAAAATGTAGTCCCATTTTGGCAATGCGTCTGACCAATGATGCTTTTGAACCCGCGACCAGCACTGCGATGTCATCAGCATCAGCCTGGGCATAAATATTCCTATTTTTAAACTCCTTTAAAAGAGGATTCAGCATACAGTTTCATACTAAAGGTGATAAAATCCCACTTTGGGGGTTTCATTTAACTACTTCCCTTTTAACAGTTGCCCTCAGTAGTTCTACTTGAACTGTTCTGTGCCTCACCATATACTCAATCCATCGGATGAGTACTGGTGGCACATTGAGTTCTCGTAGCGACTTGAACATACTACTGAAGGGTATGTTGTCAAAAGCTCCAACGATATCTAAAACGACACCGAGTACCATCTTCTTTTTTGTTAGTTTACGCTCTATACAGATCACGAATTCATGAACCACAGTCTCGTACGAGACCCTGGCTCGGAACTACTGTGATTGAATGATAAATATTGCATAAATGTGTGTTTGAGAACTAATTTTTTTGGACAAGCATTACTAAATATTATAAATTTATATATTAATACAATAGCAATCCCTAGAAAAATCATGGATTATATGGAAAAATGCGCGCATGAAAAGTAATATTCTTAAGATTTTATTAAACCTGGAAAAGTAAAGGACATGAAATTCAACCTGGAAAAGTAAAGAACAAGATATTCTAGTAAAGTAAAAAATAAGAATTTTTTAGACTTAAAATATTGCAGCTAAAAATAAAATTTGAATATTGATAAATATTTTATTTATTATTTGCATATGTTGTTGTTTATTGTTGAGTTAGAAAGAATTAAATGATCCTAATTATGATATAATAAAATTATTAATTTTTATGTAAATTATAAAATTATTAATTCCATCTACTAACTAACTAATCAATGGATTAATTTTATTCAAACAATTTTCACTACATAAATATATGCAAATAATAGGGGGGAAATAAGTTCAATCCAGCGACTGACACCCTTTCTAACTCAACAATAAACAACAACATATGCAAATAATAAATAAAATATTCATCAATATTCAAATTTTACTTTTAGCTGCAATCTTAAATTATTCAAAAGCATCAGGATACCGAACAAATGCTTTATGTAACTGTTTAAATATTTTATTTTTATTCCCACCTTGTTTTATCATCCTTATTACTAAGCTAGAAACTCGTGGTATAAAATCTGTTAATTTTAAAGTAAAGTAATATATATATATATATATATATATATATATATATATATATATATATATATATATATATATATACACAAGCTGTACCCGGCCACGCTTTGCTGTGGTTCCGTTTGGTGAAATGATTAAATTGAATGAATATAGCAAAATTAAAAAAAATCTGTAAGGTAGACTATTAGTTTTCGCATCACGTCATGAACTAAGTTACATTTTTAAATATGCAGATAAACAGCAATAAATAATTTGGAAATTTGCATATAGATCTATCTTATTGGCACATATATCTATTTCATTCTTATTAGAAATCATCAGTGCAACTCATCCGAATTAAATAATGAACCCATGCATAGATATGCTACAGCAAAGGTGATTTTCATGTTGTTGCTTCTTAATGTTTTGTATGAAGGACAAAGATTTACAAAGGGCAGTGTTATTAATCTTTCTGGAGTTGAAGTCCCACGACGAACTCATGCACAGATATGCTTCAGTGAAGGATGTATTTGATGGTTTTGTCTCTTAAATTCTTGATTGAATAATAATTTTGGAGATTGTCTTTTGGACTTCATTTTGATCCAGTTCCATAAGTTGCCATTTAATCTGAAGGATTTAATTTTCTTAAACTTGTGGATACACAATATTCTTAGTAGTTCCAGTTTCAGTGCAGATGTAGAGATTCTCAGGTTTGCCGACTCTAGAACATGCAACATATAATTGCCCATATGAGAAACAGTCAGTGTGTAAATATAAGTCACACAATTATAAAGATTGTCCCTGTGCCTTGTTGATTGTGATTGCAAATGCCAAGCGAATAGGGAATTGTAATCTCCTAAATTGAAATGGCAGATCTGTTGGAATCATGGGAATGCGCGGAATTAAGACATCTTCACCTTTGAAAGGCCCTGTCAAAATTGTTGCTTCAATGATGTTGGTCATTAATTTTGTTACTGAAAGACGTGTGCCATTACAAAGCTTAGGCTGGTTAATATTTCGCAACATGATAATAGGTACACCAATTTTCAATTGCAGTACATGTGGCGGAATCCCTGGTAAATCTAGTGAATTCAAAAACTCTGATGGATAATTTATTGCTTCGTCTATTTTTTTATTTGTTTTTTTTATTTTCTTTTATCTTTTGCTCATTGTTAATTGATCTGTACGGTCAATTTAGAGTAATTTCTTTTTCTTTGTTTGTAGTCCTGTAGTTATCTTTGCGTTAAAATAGATTTGTAGAAATTATTTTTTGTAATTTTTTGCTTAGTTTCGTTAGAGGAATCTGAAAAAAGAGAAGTATGAAAAAATATTTGCTCGATTGTTTTCTCAAATAATTAGCCTTTTGAGAACTTATGTTCAAATAAGCACAATGTGTAAAAATATTTTTTGTAAAATTTTCCTTTTTGTGCTTATTTTTAATTGAGCTGTAACATCAAATAAGGCCAATTATTTTATATGTACTTCTGTACTTCTTGTATCCAAATAGATTTGGAAATAATTTTTTCCTAAATTTTTTTTTGCTTATTGTTAATTTAGGAATCGGAAAAAAAGAGAAATCTGAAAAAGATATTTGTTTGATTTATTTCGCAATGTATTGGCTGGTCAACAAATGTATGGTCAAATAAGGCCAAGTTTTTTATTTGCGGCCAAATAGATTTTGTGAGAAATATATTTATTTAAAAAAAGTGTTTTGTTGTTTATTTTTAATTGAAGAATCTGAAAAAAAGTTAAATCCTATAAATCGAGTTAAGTTCAAATATGAAGTTATTGAGACAGATTTACCAAAAGAAACTTACCAAGAATCACTTGTAACACGTGGGAAAGACTAAAAATGGCAGTGGGGGAGAGAATAAAATGGCAGGGGTGGGCAAAAAGGCGGTAACCAAAACACTTTTAAATTAAATAAGAAAAAAAATGAATAGGCACAAATTGCCGGAAAGGTGTTAAATATGAAGTTATATATTAAAAAAAACAATACAGCAAATGAAATCGGTCGAATCAATCGAAGCAAATGGATACTATTTTTTTTATTTAATCTAAACACCTGAAATTTAAATAAAACTAAAAAAATGAAAGAAAAAAACAGCAAATTGGAAAAAAGAAACTTAGCAAGGAATTAAAAAGTTTAAAAAATAAATAAAACATAAACGGAAAGAACACGTGACGAAGAAAGCAAATGAAATCGATCGAAAAAATGGACTTTTGGAATGCGAGATGCCATAAACTGAAACAAACAAATAAAACTTATTTTTTGATGGATGAAATAAACAAATGAAAATGTACATTTTGGATAAACAAATGAAATAAAAAATGTAAAAATAAGAGATGCCTATTATACTTTAGCGATGTAGCAGTGAAACTGTTGTCATGCAAAATCGTAATGAAATCATTTCCACGTGCATTCTACCGGAAATAAAATTTAACCACAGGTTCGCATTTAAGAAAAATATTTTTATTTTATTTAATATATTTGTATAAATCGCGAGGTAAATTTATTTTAATAACATAAAAACATACCTCGACTCTAAAAATGGGTTGTCTGAAAATTTCAAATAAATTGGTAACGTATAAACATGGTTTTATTCGTTTAGAACGAACCAACTTTACATTTATATATATATATATTTATATATATATATATATATATATATATATATATATATATATATATATATACAGATGTGTGTATATGTACATATGTGTGTGTGATTGTAAGTGAGTGTGTGTGTACTATCTAGACATACTGCGTTGTCCAGTCGTACAGTACGCTTAAACCTGATATTTTTATTTATGCAGATCGCGTATAAATTATTACAGCATCGATCCTTTATTAGAGATTATGAATTACGAGGAATAATTTGCCCAATGAATTAATTCGCAAAGAAAAAAAAAACAAATAATAATATTGATCATCAAATTCCGTCCGTGTTCGCTTACAATATAACGTAAGCTAAGATTTGGCCTTGAGGATGAATACCCTGTAAAAGTAATTTCTGATTAATGTTTAGTTTATAAATATGCAATGAAGAAATGAGTTTCGGCGAGTTTAAATAGTGCATATTCTATACTCCTAAATAACACTCCTTTATAAGAAAAAAATAAAAGAGAAATGTGGAGGTATCCTTGGGCTTGAACAGAGTATTATTCTATCTGTAGTCAAATGCTCTACCACTCATCAATATTTCCAGATGTTGATTATTCGGAGTTTGTTGTAAAGAAAAAAAATGCTGAAATTGTAATACCTCCCTTAAGTAGTGAAACGTAAAATATTCCCCTGGTATTTTTTTTTCAATCTCTAAAATAAAAAGAAATATTTTTATGATCAGATATTTTCGATTTTCGATAATTTTTTACAAAACATTTAAAAACACTGCCATTCTTATCAATTATTTTGTGTAAAATGTGCAACAGATATGCCCAGCATTTTCAGCACCTATATGGACGAAACTGACATACAGAGTAATTTATATATATATTATATATATATATATATATATATATACTTATATATATATATATATATTTACATGGGTGTCACCACTTATCAAGGCCCAGAGGCCACTCAAGGATAAGGGTTAATAGGTATACATTAGTCATTGTGATTTTAGCATAGTAAACAGTGGGAATTTTGTAACTTGGATTACTTAGGGGAAAGATTCAATTAGAACTTGTTCACATTGGACTTTTTCTTTTTTTTCATAGGTTTCACCACATTATCAAGGCACAGATGCCACTCAAGGATAAGGGCTAAAGAGTGTACAGTAGAAATTGGACAATATAGTAATCATTAGTAATGAAAAATTGTTAAATTTGATAACTTATATGGAACGGCTCACCAATAACTTATTTACGTTAGACTTGAAGACAACCATATTGTAGTCAGCCGGAAAGCAGGAAAACGGAAGACAATTCCACAGGCGTGCAGTTCTAATAAAGAAGCTTTGTTCATGGAATCTACGTTTAGGTTTAGGCACAGATAAAGAGTGGGGGGAATTATTGATAGTGTTTACAGCTAGACGAGTGTTTCTTGTGAAAGTTTGGCGAGAGGGGACCATAGATTGAAGCTCAGTCGAACACTTTCCATGAAAATAACGATACATCAGAGACAAACTCGCAACATCTCTTCTGTGAGATAGAGGTTGCAAGGAAGAGAAAAGGACATCTCCTACGAAGCTACGAAGTCTATTTTGAACTCTATCAAGGCAGGACAATCCTTTCTAGCTGCTCCTGCCCAGATGTGGCAACAGTATTCCATCCTTGGACGTACCTGGCTCTTATATAAATAGATAATAGCATCAGCAGTGAGATATCTACTGGATCGATAGAAAGATCCCACCATTTTTCCAGCGGCCTTGGCAACAGATTTGATGTACGTGTTCCATTTAAGATCAGGAGTAATGGTCAAGCCCATCCCGTGAGAAAACCGAATAAACATAGGGAATTAATTAAAATGAAGTTTAAAAGAATATGCTAATAAACTAGATCTTTTGCAGATGACTGCAATTCCACAATTCATATATGAGAAATTGTATTTTTTTTAAATAAATAGAAAAGAGGGTTTTTAATATAAATATCAATGTACACAAAAGAAATTTGAATTAATAGGAGTATAGACTACCAGTTCTGCCCGGCTTTGCTCGGGCCCTATGTGCTGTTAGTAAAGTTATGTGCATATATATATATATATATATATATATATATATATATATATAAGTGGGATTATTTTAAAGTAATGCCTTTCTGTGCAATAGTCTTCCTTAACTACCATAGAGAAAAGACAGACATTTTCACTTTTATAGATAAATATATATACAGATAGATGAATTGGGTGCAATGTATAGTAATGATTTAAAAAGACACATGCGCCACCACTGAGAATGTAAACCAAAACGTTCAGCTCACGATTTACTTTACCG
>NC_136495.1:40444670-40774670 GCF_053919585.1 Euprymna scolopes | reverse complement strand
TTCAAATATTTTGTACTGGTATATTTTTTGGTTTCTTAATCTCATTCACCCAGAGGAAGTCTCGAAATAAAGACGAAACGTTGGTGAACACATAAGACGGTTTGTTCCTTTTTTATTTTCTCTATTTTGTCGGAATACTATTTCCATTATTTTGATCATATATATATATATATATATATATATATATATATATATATATATATATATATATATATATATATATATATATATATGCATTATATACTAACTTTTTTGAAGCAACAATATTCTGGGGTTGCAGATTCAATATTATGTAGGCCGATATTAACAATGCAATTATGTATTATGCAAGACATATTCCATTGCCACCAGCAGGCGGTAAATCGGTTAAAATAAAAGATTCTGTTCGAATTTCACTACAGATTTCCAAATCTGACGTGAAATTTTGTGTTTAAAAAAATACAGCCAATGTAATTCGGAAATTTAATTCCCCAAACGATGACCGAATACTAGTTCAGACCATCAATCATCATCTATAAAATCAATATTATTATTCTTCTTATCATTATCATTATTATTATTATTATTATTATTATTATTATTATTATTATTATTATTATTATTATTATTATTACCATGAATTGGTTTCCTAGTAGTATTAATATTGTAATTTATACTAA
This sequence comes from Euprymna scolopes, assembly GCF_053919585.1. NCBI lineage: Eukaryota > Metazoa > Mollusca > Cephalopoda > Sepiida > Sepiolidae > Euprymna > Euprymna scolopes. The sequence goes on along the minus strand of NC_136495.1, from coordinate 40,774,011 downwards.
TTATCATTAATAATTCAGTGTTTTCTTTTTAAAATTCAAACAATAATTATGTTTCGTGTGTTTCTTTTTCGTTCGATTGTTTTTAATATAGAGGACTACATTTAACATGAAAATGCATACTCCCTTTCTTTTCAATTATGTACAGCCACATTCTGAAAAGAATGTTAGGTTTGGAAGAAAGTTCTTGCAATTTTTATGCTTTTTTTAAATTTAAAGTTATGTATTTTCGAATATAGCACTTGCTATAAAAATAAGGATAAAACAGATAACAGCTTCACAACGTCTCTTCTATGGGAAAGAGGAAAGAGGTAAGAGATTAGATCATTTTCCACTTGGCTACTATTTGAAACACTGTCAAGGCAGGGTACGATACTTCTAGCATTTCCTGCCCCAGTGTGACAACAGCACTCTATCCTTGAATTGCATCGACAGTGAGTTATCTGTTGTAGATGTAGATGTTGTAGATGAGGATGTTATTTTTACTGAGATTGTTAACTTCTCTATCCAACACAGATTCCAGCAACTTACTCATGACACACAGGAGAATTATTGGTGTGTACTGTAAGGGAGAATGCCAATCACCTGAATACTTAAATACATGCATACTGATAGGGGTTTCCTGAGTGCTGTGAACCAATGCTCTTTGAGACAACGCTTAAACAGTTGTGTACATTGGCACCTAATTTTGGTTGCAGTTTGTTCAGCGCTATAATTTGAACGCCGTAATGGTCAGTTGCTTTACTGACATCAAGGTTTTTGGTTAGCTTGACAACATCACACACAAATATTTTTTATGTCGCATATTTTCAGATACATGAGGAAATACGGAGGTGTTAGCGGCCTTGATCCCATAGGATGGAATTAGCTGCGAATTTATTGGCAAAATGTTTGGCTTTGTCCGATGCTGTCGAGATAACCTCAGATTCATCGATGGTGGTAAATATAAAATACACGCTTCTGATTAGGATAATGTTTTTTATTTGCAGAAACTGGTAAGAAACAACGCTCCTGCTCACCCATTTTTGACTTCACTAACCGAGCAAGCAAACCTCTCGCGTTTTTTTTTTCTCTCTTTTGCAGTTTTTTTCTGGTAGTCTTGAAAGCAGCTTTATTCTTAGTACATTTATTCCGTTAGACGCAATGGAAAAATGATTTCTGTGCGCAATGATAGCAACAGATTCTGGAGAGATCCACAGCTAGTTGGTAGTTTTTTTGTGGGAGTTTTCATAGATAATTAGCGGTCTATGCCTACAATCACGATTATGCTTATTTTGAAAAATGTTCAACGTGCTGCTAACGGTATACACGCACACACTCATACACACACATATATATTATATAGATAAACAGTAATTAATTAAAATGATTTAATGAAAAATGTTTGATTAGTAATTTCTGTAAGCATTTTTAATTATTTCGAAAAATCTGATTACTGACAATCTGCAATATGTTAGAGATATGTTGATGTTATTGATTGCGCGAACCCCATAAAAAAGTGGAAACTTTTAGTCTGCAAGTCTCATTTTCTTTGTGATATCTATTGATATCCTTTCCTGCGTTCTATATTAATTCATGCTTTAGTCATAATATATAGCCATAAGCAATAACTTACAGGCCAACAATAACATATTGTCGGAAATATATCCCCAATATTTTTAAAATATCATATCGATTAACATTGGTTTATTATTTTTTGTACGAACTATATCATTTCATATAATCATGGTCTCAGAGACTATAAACATAGGTAGTTTTCTCTGTGAAAAGTCACTTATGGATACACTATGGCAAAGGAAGTTCTTGCTAAATGCAACGTATTTTTCATCAATGGTTCGTGGGTTTTCGTTTGTTTAATGTTACAGTATAATAAGCAATATTGTATATTAATGGTATACTGTTATTCAAATTTGGTGGAATCAAAATCGAATAGTTTTGAAACCTATATGAGACTCACAGACAAAAACATGAGCACACAATTTTCACTTATAGGATTTCTTCTTTTTTTCTTACATTTACGTGTGTTTTATTTGATTTGCGATTGGTGACAATAGAAAACTGGCGATGGCAAATCATTGAATCATTTCTCGGTGTTGATCTGACAAGCGACTCATGAAGCGAGGGAATTTGCAGATTTCTTGTTTTCTTAGCTTTGCGCTGTATGGAGAGTAAAACGATGAGACATGTAAGACAATCGGTGGCAGAGTGCAACTATCGCTTGAAAGGTTTCCAACCGGGAATTCACGGATTTCCAATTCAATGCAACCCGCCCTTAGGCGAAAAAAGAAGAAAAAAAAACAATGGCGCCTTCGTGTTAGCGAGCGAAAAGACCGGATTGTGCGGGAAGCGATGTCATTTAAGAAGTTGAACTCCTCCAATCGTTTCAATCGAGACGACGAATGGAAAACAAAGGAATATTATAAAGCAACAAATAGAAACTAAATACAAATTAAAAAATAACGTATATAAAAAGAATCGAGCAATGGCTTATATATTATTACTTCTTGGACGTATTTAATGGTGTTTTAATCTTCACGAAACTATCTACAAAATACACCATCCTCAATTTATCACTTTTTTTTATTAAACCATTTGATTATCTGTTATCGGTTCTGAAATCTGAGTTTTGACTAACGACAAAATTTATCTAATTATGAATATGTCTCTTATTCATAAGGTAAACTTGTTGCCCTAAATTCCAGGAACATCAAATTAAAAAAAAAATGTTTACAAGTGTTTTTGATATATATGTACATAATAATGCTTTGATAAGTATATTTTAACTTAAATAGGGGTGGTATAATAAAATTGTGGGGTCTGCGTTCGCGCCTGACCTCCATAGAATGGAAATAGAAACACACTTAAATAAAGACTTTTTATATCTATCTGCGTAAGTATACTGTGATAATTATGTTCCAGTTTGAAGAAATATGGTATAATAAAATTATTGGGTGTTCGTTCGCGCCTGAGTTCTATATAGAGTGGAAATATGTCACAAAGTTTAACATTTTTTTAAATATAGATCCACAGAATATTGTGATAAGTATTTCAGTGTGAACAGGTATGGTATGATAAATTATGGAGTTTATCTATTTTATTTTTACTTTCATCATATTTAACTTTGGTTTTGATACCGCCTAAATTCGAAGCTATCTCTTTACAAACCTGCCGTTTCATAAGCTATCATACTTTCATAAATCAGAGTCCATTTTATGTAGGCTGTTTGTGAACCCAGTCAACATCGGGTACTTTGCTAGTGTATATATATATATATATATATATGTATATATATACATATATACATATATATATATATTAGACAATTTTCCCGCTGAGAAAATGGTCAAACTTACAAATCTTTGACTTAGAACGACTGTTCTTTTTACTAAATTCCTAGTCGAGTATAGTAGAATATGTGCTTATTTATAATGTAATGTAACTTCTATTAATTGCTAGTAATCTCTAACTGTGTATCTAATAGGAATTAACATATTTGGAAATACTTATATATATATATATTATATATATATATATACAACTCCGTAATCCTGTTTGTTTGTTTGTTCACAATTTGATTAATATATACAAAACTTCCTGTTAAAAACGGTTATCTATATAAATTTTATTTACTATAAGATTTTCTATATAAATAAATAGCATCACGATCAATATATATACACTATATTGAAGGCAATGTACATAATAGAACTAATCTAATTTGCATATTATATTAAAGAAAATATTTTTAAATAATTCGCTCAATTAAAATTACTGATTATAGTAATGTAGATGTAATTATGCTATTCAAAAGTATTATTTAAAGTTAATTCATTTAAATTATTTTAATTCAAGTTATTTTGTACTATTTGCTTAACTGGCACATTTTAAGTAATTTTCACTGACATTTCACTTCCGGTTATGAACGGATATATTTTTTAACCAAATCGAGAGATATGGTGATAAAATGATTTGTTTTAATTATTTATTTTCTATAAATGTAAAAGTTACAAATATTGATAAAAAAATAAATAATTAGGCTAAGAATGGTTTTATTTTACGACGAAATATTTTAAATCGTTAGCCCTCTATTAAAGTCTCGGCTATAAATGCCGATTCATTGTAAGGTGTGAGCACGTTTACCAAAAGGTTAAAATTTATTTCCTACGGACGATTTTAAAATCATTTTTCAACTAGTCACTTGACTGTCTGAATTTTATTATCATTTCCATAATACTTTGAAAAGGAAACAAGGTAAAGTAATGTTTTTTATATCAGATATATTCCTACGCGTTTTTTTTCACTTTTTTTTCTTCGGTTTTCTTTTTCCTGTCTGGGTAATTGATTTAGTTGATAATATATATTTGTGTGGGGGAGTTTCGACGTAATTATGGTTTTTGAGGGAGGGGGTGTCGCTTTATGTCTCAGCGTCACTCAAAGAAAAATAATTGCAGAAGTACAAAAATGCGGGTGTTTTTATCTGTTTAGTACTTCTGCAGTTTACGAACCGTGCTATTTTTGAGATATGATTTACACGTGTAATACAATTTTTGCCGTATCTTTTGTTTATTAAATTTTTATGTGGAAGTCCTTCCTTTATTAAAAATGGAGCACTTTTTATATACACAACCAAGCATAGTTTATCCGCAAAAATCCTAATTTACATTTTTTGGAGCAACACAAACAGAAAACGGACCTGTACAGTTTAGTTTTTCTACGTAATGTAGAACTTTCGTTTACATTTTTACCAGTGGTACAAGAAATATCGTTTACCCAGAAGTTTTGGTTTCGAACATGTAATTACATAAATATTAACAGAATGCCAATTAGTATTGTGTAATACAAATATATCCGTAGCAAAGCTCGGGTTAATCGGTTAGTATATATATATATAATTTTTTTTTACTATAATAATTAAATACCTACAGACACTAATGTTTCATCCTTTCGGGAATCTTCAGTGCAGGGTGTCACGATTAATACCAGTCGAACAACCTGAACCCCGCAACACGAGACATCTCTGGCTCGATTAATGGAGACCTAATCCATTCGGCTACTATTAACCGCGTGAAATAACCTTGAATTTAAACATCTTAATTTTAAATGGTCAGTTACGTCAGTTAGAGAGTGGTCTAATCGTTATACGATGATCTATGCATAAGAGCTAAATTGACCGACTTTAATTCACAGGATTGATATTTTCTGAGGTATATATAGTTACTAAACACAAACAATACATATGTATACACTCATTTTTGAGATTATCTATATATATATATATATATATATATATATATATATATATATATAAATATATTTATTGATATCATATCTCATCATCTCCACAGAGATTTTGTTGTATATTAGCACACCTCGGCAATTTCCTAATTATCTGAACCAGAAGATTGTTATTCTTATAAAGTAGATTTAATTAGATTTGTTTAAAAGAGGAAAATGCAATTCAGGAGCATAGATGATTAAATCACGGTTTTGGGTTAATGACGTAAATAGAGATTTTAAAAGACACGTATCAGTTAATCAGGAGTTAGCAGTCAGAGAGTAAGCAGACACGGTCGGTAGTTAGAAGAAGAAAGAAAGTTCTGGACAGTAAGTGCTCCAAGTAAAGAGAAATGCCGATAGTTACAGCTAGGGTCACCGTTACAGCTTTCTAGATTGCGAAACGTCCGAAATAAAACTGATGTATATTAAACCAACGAATCTTCATGCGCAGTTTTTCCGAAAATCCGTCAAATGAGGATCACCCGAGGATGGACAGTTGCCGTTTTCCCATTGGCCAATAGAAAACCCTATACATTGTTATTTGTCCCTTTATGGTACACTTGTAATACCCCTTGTTTAAAAAATCGCTAAACGATCAACAGGTTCATTAATATACAGACGATCAAATATGTATGCACGTCAATAAACACGCCATAAATACCCCCAAAAACAATATTATATACTAGCAGTTCAGTCCGGCTTTGCTCTGGCCCTATGTACTGTTCATAATATTATGTACACATTTATATATATTAAACAGTTTGGCCCATGTCCAGGTCACTTACATATGACATTTCAAGTGTTAAGACCCAGAATTGTGTATGTTTTAACTTTAAATGTATGATAAGCAAAAAAAAGGGTTAATTTTTTTAAAATTTTCACTCCTAACATTTATTGTTTTGGGCTTAAATCGAGTTATCAAGTTATATCCATTTCCAAGTTTGGTAGAATTTGCAAAAGTCAACTCTTTGTTCTTTGAAATCTTGATACCCATTTTTCCCCAAAAAACTGAATTAAAGGCTTACTACAGCTCTGAATATATTTATGCAAAATTTCAAATGTTTAGCCCCGAAATTGGTTGAAAAGTTTGCTAGAGGCCGCAAAGGTCAAATCGTTCTTTACTTGACCCCCTAGAAGCCAAATTCTCGGCCCAAAACCTTTTAAAAACTTACATCGTGTCTCAATTTACTTTATGCAAAAATTCAAATATTTAGATCAGCAATAATCTGAGTAATTTGGTAGAGACCACACGTCACACTTTTTGGAAGTTGACTTCACTTTTGACTCCTTGACACTTATTGTTTTGAGCTCCAATCAAATTAAAAAGTTTGACCCATGCTCAAGTAACGCACATCTACAATTTAAAGTGTTTAGACCCTATATTGCCGTAGAAGGTAGAGTTTTCAAAGGACAAATCGTGGAATTTTGACCCCTTGAAAGTAAAATTTCTGGCAGAAAACAAGTAAAAAAGATGTTCCCAATCTCAATACCTTATATGTCAAATCTCGAGTTTGTAGACTGAAAATTGACAGTGTAGTTTGTTAGGGAAATCCACGGACGCAAACACACACAAACAGAAAATTTAGGTTTTGAGATATATAGATTTTTTTTATTAGTTGCATTTTACTATTTAAAATAAATCTATTTCAATCAACACGATGGTAATATTTGGGTTCATATAATTCAGGAATGCTCCAGTTGTGCTAATATGCAATAACTTCACTCCAACGAAAATGTTACAGTAACGACTTAAGGCCAACGCGGAGACATTACGATGTCATGTAGCAAATAAAATAGTTAACTAGCAATTAAATTCGACGTCACAAAAACTTTATGAAATGAAATTATAAACACTGCGATTCTATGAGACATATAACGGGTACAATCGTAGATGTTTGTTCTCCAAATAGTATATACGAAATAATCTTCGGAACTGATATTGATAAATTTTGCAGAATATAGTCTAGGTAGCAACATTGCTTGATTATTTTTGACAATCTTAACATTTAAAGTGAGCTTATGTTATATAGATAATCCACTCATTTCCTATGTTGGGATATATATTCTCGGCAAATAGTTTAGTAGAATATGCACATTGTTATTTCTGAACTTGACCATAAAGAATGTTGCTCAACTAAACTTACATCTATACATAAAAAACTGTTTTTAACTTTACAAAATAACAATCTACGTAAATTATTTGTTTATATCAATATATTTTAGACGAATCGGTATGCGCAAAAAATATATTAAAATATTAAAGATACGATAGCTGAGAGAGAATATATTGAAACCACAAGAAAACGCATCGAGGCACATAAATTAGGAACCAGTGATGTTTGGAAAATTTACAACAGTAAATAATGGGTAGTCAACAATTCCCCCACAATCAAATAATCATAAGGTTATTTGCATGGAAACAAAGAAGGTTAACATGCTTCTCAGTCGGTTTGCTTGAAACTCCACATTGGGCCGAGCAAAGCATTCCATTCCTGACTTTTCTTTGGCGGGCAGACTCCACACTAGATGCTCTTCTCACATCCATGGTATAATAAATAACCTAGACACATCGAAAGCATGTGCACCGGATTTCAAATATATATATATATATATATATATATATATATATATATATATATATATACTAGCATTTCAGCCAAGCGTTGGCCGGTTGTTAGGATGTATATCTTGAGCAAAAGAAAAAAAAAGAAAAAAGAAAAAGTGGAAGTAGGAAGGCAGGCTCGAACCCGTACCGCGAAAGAGGAAACAAACGGGGGGAGGGGGAACCTGATATCTTTGCTGTTACGACCACCGCCAAACCGGAAGTGACAGTTTTTTTTAAGCTAAGGCTAGACAATTGAAAGGAGAGGATGCCTTTAAAAAATAGCGCCCCCCCCCGGTAGAAAACTTCCCAGTTGAAGGTGAAGAAAATAATATTTTTAGCCAATTTTTCGATATTTGTCGTTTGAAGGGTCGAATTCAAAACGATACTGATCTTGGTAATATCTGTCGCCTCTATCAAAAGTTTTAGGCAGACATGCACACATGCATGCATATATACATACATATATATATTGGTAACTAAACAATAAGCTTGTCCTATATCTGAATACCCTTTAGATCACATTTCAAATGTTTAGACCAGAAATTGTTGGAGTAATTTGGTAGAGACCACAGAGGTCTTTGTTAAAAAACTTTGATCCGTATTATGACCCCTTAACATTTATTGTTTTGGGCTCAAATGAAGTTATTAAGTTAGGTCCATATCCAAGGAACCTATATACAAAATTTCTAGTGTTTAGGTCCAAAATTGGCGGAGGAGTTTGGTAGAGTTTTCAAAGGTCAAATCGTTAAACTTTTACCCATTAAAAGCCAAATTTCTGACCGAAAACGGATCACAAATTTTTTCCAAAATCTCACTACCCTGTATATCAAATTTCAAGTCTGTAAACTTAAAATTGTTAGAGTTGTTTCGAAGGAAAATGTACCCACACAGACACACAGATACACAGACACGTTCATTTTTATAGATATACTAGCATGGGTGTCCGGCGTTGCCCGGGTGTTTGGAGGTGTATGCTGAGCAAAAACAAAAGAAACGGTCAATTTTTTTTTAAATTTGACCCCTATTATGACCCTGTAACTTTATTGTTTGGGGCTCCAATCGAGTTATTAGGTTAAATCCATGTCCAAGGAATCTATATCTAAAATTTCAAGTGTTTAGACCCCAAATTGACAGAGGAGTTTTGTAGAGTTATTAAAGGTCAAATCGGGAACTTTGACCCTTTACCAGCCTAATTTCTGACCGAAAACCAATCACATAGATTTTCCCAAATCTTGTATATCAAATTTCGAGTCTGACGACTGAAAATTAACAGAGTTATTGCGAAGGAAAATGTACGTAGACATACAGATAGATAGACACACAAACGCACGAACACGTTCACTTTTATATATATATATATACTAGCATTTCCGCCTGGCGTTGCCCGGGTGTGTGGAGATGTATGATAAGCAAAAAAAAAAAAAAGGGTCAATTTTTTAAAACTTTCACTCCTAATATTTATTGTTTTGGGCTTAAATCGAGTTATTACGTTAGATCCATTTCCAAGGAACCTAAATCTAAAAGTTCAAGTGTTTAGGCTTAGAACTGTCGGAGGAGTTTGGTAGAGTTCTCAAAAGTCAAATCGTTGAACTTTGACCCTTTAACAGACAAATTTCTGACCAAAAACCGATCACATCGATTTGCACAAATCTCAGTACCCGGTATATCAAATTTCAAGTCTGTAGACTTTAAATTGACAGAGTTATTTCGTAGGGAAATGTACACAGACACACAGACAGACAATCAGACAGACACACAGGCACGTTGACTTATATATATATATATATATATATATATATATATATATATATATATATATATATATGCATCACACGTATGTTCCAAAAGTAAAGTATTTTATAAACTCAAAAAGTTAAAGACCTAAGATATTATTTAAACCAGCGGCCTTTTATGCTCCAGAATTTATTTTATATATATAGTAACCACCATTCTAATGGAGTTTTTCTATGAATTCAATGGCCAATATATTCTGCTGACGTAGGTCCATTACAAAGGTTGCTATTTAAGAATTTCACATCGTCGATGTTAGAAACACAAAACTCTCAGCCGATGCTAATATTGGTATATTAAGGTGAAATATCAGAATTTAACATACCTACACACAAACATATCTACACACAAACATACCTACACACACATGGACACACACAGACACGCATATTATATATATATATATATATATATATATATATATATAAATATATATATAATTTTTGCTGCATCTTTCCAGATTACACCCGTAATACTGAATTCTCCCATCGATGATATATATATATATATGTTTATATATATATATATATATATATATATATATATATATATATATATATATATATATATATACATACATACATGCTTACTTATATATAAACATACACACACATATATATATATGTATATGTATATATATATATATACATATGTGTGTATGTTTGCGCGTGTGTGTGTATATATATATATATATATATATATATATATATATATATATATATATATATATATATACTAACAGACAGTGCGGCATTGCCCGGTCGTAAAATACGCCTAAATGATATTTTGATAAATGAACCCTTCCTATTTATTATTATTATAATAGCGGGGGGTACCCATCGTTGCCCGGGTGTTTGTAGGTGTATGGGTCTTTGGGTAAATGAAAAGAAAAATCGTTGGTTGTTTTTTTAAAAAAAGAGAAGACTTGACGCGCAGTTGGAAAATAGTAAAATGCGAAAAAAAACAGATGGCCGTTTTTGACGAATTATTTGCGTGAACTTTGAGTGCGGGACAGTGTTTTATTTTATTCCTTTTTTTTTTTGAAACAGCTTAATGCACATGCGGCGGTCGTAAGCAATAGCTATTTAGCAGTTAACATTTTCTGCTGGACACTTTTTAATGGGGTCAATAAACTGGTTTGTTTGTTTTAACAAACTTTGGGGAAAACCAGCTCCCTGTTTATTAGGGAGAAGTGTATCCTCTCGAAATGAAAGCTACCGCCTGATATGACGAAGCCGACATTGACCAAACGTCACATAGCGTTCTATGGACTCTGGACTCTGAGGCTATACACTGACTTCAGTGACCTGAAGAAAACTGCGAAATTATTTTCCTTTACACGCTTCGGCATATCTTTAGTCCTTTTCAGCCACTAGGTGTTTTCCGTTTATCTTAGCTGTTTCTGAACTTCTGCCCTAACTTTTTTCAGCTTTTTCTGGTTTGCTCTAGTCGGGTTACTTAGTTTTGAATTTAACGCTCGGTTTCTTTCATCTGTTGCATCTCTAATTTCTTGGTCATTCTCATTGAACCAGTCCGCATTCCGCTTCTTTGTGTAGCCAAGCACATCTGCCGCAGCGGAGAATACAGGCTTGCTTAGCAAGTCCCACGCTTTTTTCGGTGAATCAGAATCATCAGTGATTTCTTTCTAGTGTTTACCTCACCTTTATAGAGACGCCCCCTGCCAAAACAACGATACTAACCCTGAATAACGCTCCTTTGTTATCCGTGCAGCTGTCGCAAGGTGTCGTTGTACTATCGGTACATCTTCAATTATAACACACGACCGTCTAGGTGCAGGAATCGGATATGGCTCTCACACCTTCCAGCGTTATCCCTACTCAATCACTACAAGAATTTCCACTGTAGCTCCTAACTCGCTTGCACATTTTAGGTATAGTATCTGTTACGTGTCAGATAGACACTATCTGAACCTTCAATGCTTATGTCCAGTGGAGCAAACCGCGACAACTGACAGCAGAGGACGCCGCAAATTCTGGCTGAAAGTAATTTCAGTGAGGAAGACAGTCGATCTATCGTGTCTGATGCTACGCCTTTTCCTTTCTGGATGAGGTTCCATGGCCATTTTGAAGGAAAACTGCAATGCAGCAGTAGGATTCGATCCAGCCTTTTGCCGTGTTTGATATTAGGGTTGTCTCCTCTAGTTTTCGCGATATCAAGCGCACACACGAGACGGGGTGGGAGTTAGTAGTGTGCCAGGACGTGCCCATCATCGGTGGGCTGTAACACGTTACCTCTGGGACCCCCTACTACTCCAAGATCCCCTATAGGTGAGGTAAAACGCTTACATCGTGAATTCCAACATGACGGGAGTCTATAGAGACAGCTCCAAGATCTAGTCGCCCCCCTTCTGCCATTGATGAGGCATCTGTCCGTCAAGTTGAGGCTGCCATTTTGGAACATCGGTGTATTACTATTCGCCAAATAGCCCAAGATGTAAAGATTAGTACAGGGTCTGTGGGAACTATCAATCATGAACATTTGCATATGCATGACGTGTCTGCTAGATGGATTCCCAGATTGCGCACACCATTTCAGAAGCAAAAACGCGTCGAGTGCCCCAGGATGAATTTGTAGATGTATCAAAAAGAAGAGTCAAAGTTTCCAAAACACTGATTACAGAGAATTAAACCTGGGTCATTCACTATGATCCAGAGTCCAAGCCCAGTCAATGCAGTGGAAGCATTTGGACTCACCACCACCAAAGAAGACAAATGTGAAGCCCTCCGCTGGCAAAGTCATGCTCACAGTCTTTTGGGACCAGGACGCAGTTGTGATGACAGATTTCCTGGCAAAGGGTTTCACAATTACAGGAGCCTATTATGCTTTACTTTTGAGGAAATTAAGGGAAGCTCTCAAAATCCAGAGGCGGGGCAACATCAGCAAAGGTACCAGCCTCCTGCAGGAAAACGTTCCAGTCCACAACTCGCATGTCGCCAGATCAGAAGCATGGGCGTGTTGTTATGAAATCCTGCTCAATCCTCCTTACTTTCCTGGCCTTGCATCCTCTCACTTTTACCTCTTCCTAGCGATTAAGTTTGTTTTTTAAGGAAAGCGTTTCCCAGATGATGCAGCCTTGATTTCTGAAGTCATGTCGTGGTTGGAGGATCAACCTGGGGTGTTCTACAAAAACGATCTCCAGAGCTGCATCAAACGATGGGAGAAATGCATAACTCTGGGTGGTTCCTATGTTGCGAAAAACTAATAACTGTGCCAAGTTTCGTTGGTCTACTCCTATGGGAAGTGGGTCAGGGGCATTACTTATTGCACGTCTCTTGTATATATTAATACTTATTTGTACTTTTTCAAAATTACTCATCGATCTGATGCTAAACCTTAATTCTCCTTACGTGATCCTTAATTTGATGTTATCATGTTTTCCCTTGTGCTGATAAGGAAAATCTATTTAAATAAGCTTGACGAAAAAATCGTTGCTATTGATTTGAATTCAGAATATGTAAATGCTTTTACATGAAATAATCTTCTATTTAATAAAACATTAGTTAGAGATGATTTAACTCCAAATTTTTTACTAGTTCTATATAAGACGACTCAAAATCGTCCATATACTTGCCTATACTTTATAAGTTAAGCTGGATAATTTATTCTTCATTGTTATACTGGTTCCAAAGAAATAAACCTCAATATATATATATATATATATATATATATATATATATATATATATATATATATATATAGTAAATGGTAGTTTGCTTAAAGCATTTCAGGTAAATAAATATGTGTATTTATAAAAGCCGAGAGCAATGCGGAAAGACCGGAAAAGCAAAACGAAAGAAGGAAAAATAAACATACCTCGCCTATTTAGTTGTTTGTTTCTTTTTTTTTCCTTTCTGTCCCTTTGGTTTTGCGGACTTTCCACATTGCCCTCGACATTTATAAATTCGACATATATATATATATATATATATATATATATATATATATATATATATAGTTAAATGGAATTGTAGAAGGCGCTACAATGCAGAAGTAACGGAAAGACACATTCCGTTACTTCTGCATTGTACCGTCTTCTACAATTCCATTTAACTACATACTATACAATGCTTGAAGCAAACTACACCCACCTCTTATATATATATATATATATATATATATATATATATATATATATATATATATATATTAGCATTTCATCCCAGCGTTGCCCGGGTGTGTGGATGTGTCTGTTGAGCAAAAAAAAAATGGTAGTAGAAAGGCAGGTTCGAACCCGCACCGCGAAAGAAGAAAAGAACGAGGAAAAAAACATGATGTATTTGTCGTTACGACCACCGCCAAACCAAAAAGAGACGTAGGTTTTAATTTAGGCTAGACAATAGAAAATAGAGGATTACTCTCCAAAACATTGGCGAAAAAAGCAACCCCCCCGCCCCTGTAGAAAGGATCAATTTTGCTGTTGTCATTAAGTTTTTTTTATCGGACTTTTATATGTAATTAATTTTATTTTCGTCTTTATTGATTAAGTTAATTTCATTTAGTTATTTCGATTTAAGTTTCTTTTAAGGGAGTGAGATTACGAAGGATATCATATTCAATGAAACGTGCACTATATATAGTTTCGCTTCTTTTCACCCACACTTACACACACACGCACATACACAATAATACACATTCACACAAATATGTATTATATATGTATCATTCACACACATATGTATATATAAGGAGAGGGTGACTTTCAAAAATATCAGCGAAAAACCCGCCCCCTCCCTGTAGAAAAGTGTCAAGTTGAAGGTGAAGATATTAATATTTTTAGCCAATTTTTCGGTATTTGTCGTCTGGAAGATCGGACTTTTAAACGGCACTGATCAAGGTAAAATCCGCCGCCTCTGTCGAAAGTTTTAGCCACATATGCAAACATACATACATACATTTATATATTGGTAACTAAAAAATTTCGACCCAAACCGATTAAAAAGCTTGCCCTATTTCTTAATACCCTTTTTGTAAAATTTCAATTGTTTAGACCAGAAATTGTCTGAGTAATTTTGTAGAGACCGCAGAGGTCGATTTTTAAAACTTTGCCCCTATTATAACCCCTTAACATTTATTGTTCTGGGCTCAAATCAAGTTATTAAGTTAGATCAATGTCCAAGGAACCTATCTCTAAAATCTCAAGTGTTTAGACCCAACATTGTCGGAGGAGTTTAGTAGTATTCTCAAAAGTCAAATCGTTGAACTTTGACCTTTTAACAGCCAAATTTCTGGCCGAAATCTGATCACATAGATTTTCCCAAATCTCAGTAACCTGTATATCAAATTTTTCGTATCTAGAAATTGACAGAGTTATTGCGTAGGGAAACGTAGAGACACAGACACACAGACACGTTCACTTATATATATATATATATATATATATACACACATTTATTATATTTTTATTCTGTAATTATTATATATTCGTGTATATATGTGTGCATATATATATATACATACATACATACATACATACATACATAATCTGTGTCAATCGTTTTATTGCAGATTAGTAAAATATCAATATTTCCCACGATTTGAATCAAATTCATGTCATATTAACGAAGTAATGGCATTTTATTTATTATCAAAGAAATTTTCCTGTCCATCACTTTATTGTAGATCTCTTACAATGCCAAAAAAAGAAACAGACGAATAAAGGTCATAGTAAAGCAAAGGTTAGGTTTTGTGAATTGAAAACCTTGGCTGCATTCGTTAATAACCCGAACACCAAACCCATAAAACTAGGGGCATCAGGAGAAATCTTTTAGATCGTGATATTCGGAAAATTCATAGGGAAGTCAACCGAAATGCAAACAGTACCAGTGCTTTCGTGTTTGCAAAAGCTGGAATCGCACCAAGCTCCAGCAATGCCCGATACAATGTGTTGAATGGGATTGCAAGGAACATCAACACCATTTCAATGCCTCAATTGAGCAAACAACATACGGAGAAACGAATGGCTTGGACACAGAATTACATGAAAATAGATTTCTAAAAGGTCCTATTTAGGGACGAGGCCCATGCTACACTTAGCGTTCCGGGTAGATGGACCAAAGTTTTAAACCCGAACGGAACTCCGACCCGTTACAGAGTTCATCGCCAATAAGGTGGTGGAGTCATTATGTTTTTGCCGGTAAACATTGGGGATAAGTTGGTTGGGCCATTCCATTCCGAGTGCCAGGGGGTGTAAAGCTTACCAGCAATGCGTACACCGCCTTTTTTGGATAATTATTTGTCGACATGGCTAGATGACCTACCATTGTCACGTCGCTTTCAGATGATTTTAATACATGACAATGTACCATCCCATTCTGCTCGGGGCGACTGCATCCTTCCTTGAATCTGTGGAATTCGTTGGAGAAGCTCTCATAATATGAGCACCGTGTTCTCCAGGCCATTAACTCATTGAATATCTCTGGTTAATATTAAAAAGAGGAGTTTATGAGGAAGAAGAGCAATTTACTTCAAAGGATTGCTTATGAAGGAACATAGTTGGTGTTGCTAAAGCCATAACTCTTTTTAAGATCAAAGAATATTACTCTTTGGGGGACAAGAGGTTGTTTTAAGTTATTCCAAAAAATGGTGGATATGTCGATAAATAATTAACTTATATTTATACCTAAGATATGTTTTTGTTTATTATTCTTTGACAGAAAAAATATAATAAAAAGTAAATTTTGCAAGATAAGACATTGTATTATTGCCTAAAACAACATTTTAAGAAATCGGCAATAAAGGGATGGACAGTGGAAATACTTCGATAAAGAATACAGTATTATAACTTCGTGAATATCGCATAATTTTGAATGAATTTTTTAAAAATAACCAACCCTTAAGAGTCGTGTTATGAGTTTTCGTTTTGCTGTGACGTACATTTACTGAACTATTGGGATGTCACTAATCTGCACTAATGCGTGTGACAGTATATATATATATATATATATATATATATATATATAGAGAGAGAGAGAGAGAGAGAGAGAAAGAGAGAGATAGAGAGAGAGAGAGAAAATAAAAAGGAATAAACCGTATTATGTGTTCATCATCGTTTCGTCTTTATTTCGAGACTTCCTCTGGATGAATGAGATTAAGAAACCAAACAATATACCAGTACAAAAAATTTTTTCCCAATAAGAATATAAACTTGCCTTAATAGTTTTAAAATTAAACTAACGACTTTAATAACGTCACTAAAATGTCCTTCTCTTTAACAGCGCCAGACCCCACCCCTCCTTTTTGAATTTCCAACATTAATTTTCCGTTTCTCTGAAATAGAACTGCGTCACACTGTGCACGTGTAACATTTTCAAATATTTTGTACTGGTATATTTTTTGGTTTCTTAATCTCATTCATCCAGAGGAAGTCTCGAAATAAAGACGAAACGATGATGAACACATAATACGGTGTATTCCTTTTTATTTTCTCTATTTTGTCGGAATACTATTTCCATTATTTTCATCATATATATATATATATATATATATATATATATATATATATATATATATATATATACTAGCTGTACCCTGCCACGCGTTGCTGTGGCTCAAATTGGCGCAATGGAGAAAGTTCCAAAATGAGAAAAAGCATGTTTCTTATACGTTTAAATTTCCATTTTGCATGGGTACACAGTTTTTGTTGTTCCATTTTCTTAGCTGATATAGAGATTTTCCGGTTTGGTGACTCTTGAATATGTAACATAAATTGTCCATGTGAAAAAACAGTCAGTGTGTAACTGTAAGGCCCACAATTGTAAAGATTGTTCCCTGTGCTTTGTTGATGGTTATTGCAAATGACAATAAAATTGGAAAGTGCAATTTGCTAAAGTGTAATGATGTATCCGGTGGAATCATAGGAATGCATGGAATGAAGATATATTCATCTGTGAAAGGTCCTGTATAGATTGCTGTTTCTATTATATTGTATTTTTTTTTACTGCAAGCTATGTGCCATTGCAAAGCTTGGATTGGTTTATATTTCACAACATGATAATTAGTACACCAAATTTCAGTTACAATGCATGCGGTGGCATCCCTGGCAAATATAACTGTTGGATAATTAACCACTTTATCTGCTTTCACAACAGTGTCGATGAATTTGTATTTGACTACCTCACTTGGGATTTTACATTTAATTATAGCGTTAAGTTCATGGGCATCTTTGTATTTACCTGCAAGAATAGCTCATTCACTCAGTCAAATGGAATTCTTATATTTTGAATATCTGCAAAAACCTTTTAAACTAACTATTATTTTGATGAAATAAAATTACAGAAATTACAGAAGTTAAAAGTCAAAGAAGTTTGCCCTTAACTCTGATCAGCTGGCACTTTTTCGTACCCAATTTCCCACAAGTGATGCAAAAGTTTTTGTGCGGATCGAACAGTCTCCAACTGTGCAAGCATACTTTGAGTTAAGTTTAATTTCTTCACATGGAACAAAAAAGTAGAGTATTTGAGGCAAGCATTTATTTCATCTGCTGGTGTTGATTGAAGAATAACAGGTAACATTTGTCTGAAATCTCCTGCAAGCAATATTACTGCATTCCCAAATGGTCTGACATTGCCACGCAAATCTTGCAAGGATCGACCAAGAGCCTCAAGTGATTTTTTGCGTACCATTGTGCATTCATCCTAAACAATAAGTTTGCATTTCTGCAGTATTTTTCCTCATATTGGATGTTTTGGAGATGTCGAAGATGAGATTTTTGAAAAGTTGAATGTTTTAAAGTAGAATAAATAATTCTTCTACTTGGCAGCAAGGGCTAAGGCTATGTCATTTTGTTACCAAATGGCTGCCAAAATCAATTTAATTAGAAACGTTTTACCAGTTACTTCTGGTGCTGTTAAAGGTAGCAGTAATTTCCAAATAACTTCTATTCTCACAGTGAGTAAATTAGGTGATTAAAATAGGATTTATCCATGTTTTGACAATGCCTTATTCACTGTAATTAATTTAGGAGACGAAAATAGGATGAGGGATTAGAGATGGACAGATAGAGAGGAAGATATATAGATAGAAAAGAGACAGTGAGAAGAAAATAGAGAAAGAGAAGGAGATAGAGAGATAAAGGGATTGATAGATAAACAGAGAGAGAGGTGGAGTGTTAGAAACAAGGCGGGATGAAACAGAGGAAAGGAGAGAGATAGAGGGAGTTAGAGAGAGAAAAGGGCTCAAAGAGAGATTGAGAGGGTGATATAGAGAGAAAGATAGATTGAGAGAGGGAAAGGGAGAGATGGATAGAGAGAGATATTGAGAGAGGGGGAGAGAAACAGAAGGTGAACTACACTTCACCGTTTTTTTCCTCGTTCAGTAGAGAAGAAATCTTTCGAGACTGAGGCAATTTTAATGTTTTGTTATTATCCAGAGTACCCCTTTTTTGGGGGGGGGCTAGATTTTCCTCGCATTAGAAACTGACCGGGTTATCTGTACTTTCACTTAACAAATTAATAAAAGAAAGACATATTGTAAAATTTGAATTTAACAGGAAAATACTATTTTAAAAATAGTACGGTAACATAAGTGCATAAGTGCCACTTTAGGTACTCCTTGGGCGTTGAGTTCCATGGCGACCAGCATAATTATTTAATGGTCGCTCCCTTAGCCCCCTCCCAGTCAAGGCTAATGCATGCGCATGTAACATTTTTTTTAGTTACTGACGTTGGCTTAGTAACTAAACGATTTATTGATAATTTCGTAACACTTAAACGCATGCCGGAAGATTTAAATTTGTTCATTATTGTTGTAATGAAAAAAAAAGTTTCATTCAACACAAAACCAAAAACACATATTAATAATAAATGAGTTATTATTCTATTACTTGAAATTTACTAATTTGTAAATCAAAAATTAAAAAAAAAACTTAATAAAAAAATTGTTGCTTATGTGCGCATAAACAACTTTTTTTTTTTTAGATTAGGTCCACCTTATAACCACCCCCCTCCCCAACCTCCTCATATTAAGAACAGCTTCAGGAATAAACACCACTTTTGGAGGGGGGGGCTATTTGCAAAATTTAACTGATATTTGTTGTCAGCATACCCACCCGAAACTACTATTAAAAAAAAGGAGGGGTTCAGTGCCCGTGGCAGAGAAGTTGATTTATTTATCAATAAAAGTTGCGGAGAAGTAAATTTATTTATCAATAAAAGTCGTCATTTAAAAAAGAAAATTGTGGAGGTGGGGTGGACCTAAATGTTTTGTTTTCGCATTATTCAACAATTTGTTCATCTTCGCATGTAAATTAAAAATATTTGTAAAAGTGAGAAGTTATTAGTAAATGATTTAGTTTTTTTTTTAAATTTATTTATTTTTTTTTACATTAGATCCACCTCCACAAATGTTAAGAACGGCTTTCAGAATAAACACCCCCAACCTCTCCATGTTAACAACGGATTTCGGAATAAACACCATAGGGGGGATATTTAAAAAAAAAGTCGATAAAAGTCGTCATTTAAAAAGAAATTTAATATCAAATGTTTGTAAAAAGTGAGAAATTATTAATAAATGTTTAGTAACATTTTTCGGTGCTAATGCAGAGAGTGATCTGCGCTATTTTTTAAATCGTGTTTTTTTTAATCAATTGCAAGGTTAAAGTACAGAATAGGTACAAAACACCCTCCCCCATGTTAAGAATGGCTTTTTAAATAATAACATTATTATTTCAGCATGGATCACTCTCTGCATGAGTACCCATTTTTCTTTTAATATTCATAAAAAGTAAAACTTTTTTCAAAATAAATAAATAAATAAATAAATAAATGTTTGTAAATGTGACAGATAATCGTTTAGTTACGGCAACGTCAGTAAATAAAATATGTTACGCGCGGGGTGAGGTGGGAGACTAAGGGAGCGACTATTATTTTTTTCTACTGGTCGCCATGGAACTCAACGCCCAAGGAGTACCAAAATTTAATTTTTTTGTCAAATAAATAAATTTCAAGCAATTTTTGCAATAAATAATAGATAGCAACTTCGTTAATTTTACGACTCGCCCCAGCATATTATAAACACCCTAACCTCCCCATGTTAAGAACGGCTTTCGAGGTTTATAGAAGGGCGTTTTTTTTGTTTTTTTACATGGGGGGTAGGGTGTTTATAATACGTTGAGGCATGTCGTAAAAATGAAACAGTTTAGAAAAAGTTAAAACAAACTTTTTTATGTAAACAATGCCGTGAAAATAAACTAAACAATTAAAACGTAATGTTTCATGAGTGAAGCCTTAACATAAATAAAATTTAAAAACATAAGTACATAAATGAATTTAAAGTTTTAAAATATGGGATTATTATTATTTGTGTGTGTGTGTGTGCTAATGCAGAGAGTGATCCGCGCTATTTTTTAAAATCGTTTTCCACGTTTAAAGTTTTATATGTTTTTATTCAATTGTAAGGTTAAAGTACAGAATAGGTACAAACACCCTCCCTTCCCCATGTTAAGAATGGCTTTTTAAATAATAACATTATTATTTCAGCACGGATCACTCTCTGCATGAGTAAGTTTTTTTGTGTTTTTTTTTTACTTATCGAGTTAACAGAAAATGAAATCTTTCGTCAATTCGTGGCTGTGAAATGAATCGAACCGGAAGTTCAGTTTTATCAACAGAACAGATTCGCAGTAAAAAATATATTTATTTTATTTAATATTTTAATTTTAATGAATCGCGAGGTAAATTTATTTCAATAACATAAAAACATACCTCGACTCTAAAGATGGGTTGTCTGAAAATTTCAAATAAATTGGTAACTTAGAAATAGGGTTTTATTTGTTTAGAACGAACCAACTTTATATATATATATATATATATATATATATATATATATATATATATATGGTTAAGAATTCTGTAACCAAGGGAACCGACATTTTCCCAACTTCCTGTAACGTATTTTAATACATATGTGTGTGAATGTGTATTATTGTGTATGTGCGTGCGTGTGTAAGTGTGGGTGCAAAGAAGTGAAACTAAATATAGATTAATTTTGTAAAAAAGTAAAATCATGTATTTTCAGAAATACTCACGTTTTGGTTTACACATGTAAAAAGATAAGTTAAAAGTCAATAACACTCTTTCTATTCAAAGAGACACCAATAAGGATTATGCGCAGTGGAATTATTGTTTTGTTTTCTGTGTAAATAAAAGCGCTTCTATGATGCAAGCAAAAGATCTTCCACGTATGATACCTACGCTCGCGCACAGTGACAAGTGAGTTTTTTTTTCATACGTATTCGGAGTGCAACAACTGTTTGAGGCGGCCATGTTTCCTATCAAAACGAAATGTACATGTCATGAAAAGCCAGCTGATGTTGTATTTTTTACTCTTTAGATATTCGCGTTTTGAACATAAACAAACCATTGTCTTCTTCAAAACATGCTATCTTTGCTGCATACGAATGCATTTCCGCCCGAATATGAACGCATTGACAAATTTCTATGGGAGAACATAAAGAAATTGTAAATTAAAGAATAAAGATGAACTTTTAAATGAGCATCGTAATATGGAAGATCTATTTTTGTATCTCACTCGCAGGAAGATCCGACGTTGCCCTGGAGTTGAATGATAATCAACGAATTTTTTATACTCCTATATTCTTATTGTCATCAAAGCCCGTGAAATTGCCCGGGAGGAAGCTTCACCTACCCCCATGCAGTAACCTCGTCCAAAATATAGGTTATTCTACACTGTCATTCTAGAGAACCTTCTGTTTCTTTTATAATATTATTTTATATAAACTTCTTTCCAGTTTCCGAAAAGAAAACACCTTAAGAAATTTACGTGCAGTGTGTAAACCTACAGACCACGATATGCACAAAAAAAAAACTTGTAAGTTCTCAAGTCTTATAAAATCGTTTGCAGTTAAAGAAAACACAAATTACGTGCGGAGTTTGAATCTACAGACTACGTCATGAAAAAAAAAAAAAAAAGAACACGCTATCACCCACGATAGAATGCTCACGGCCCGTTGTTTTATCTTTGTTTCTAAGCGACGACATATAGAACATGGCTTAACGGATCATAGATAAATTAAAATTAGAGTTTTAATTATCGATTGTCGGAAGTATTCTGAGACAAAATCTCACTAAGATCATTCTAAAGTCCTGTCACTTAAAAAAATATCCATTCAGCCGTTTCGGAGTCTTTACGGAACGAACTCAGACACACAGAAAAGTTGCATTTATATAATTGTAGATAAATTTCATACACACAGTTTTCCTAGCCAAAAATATCACATTGCATAGATGTTCCTATTTACTTGCCATCCCCACGAGGGTAGAGTTAGCTACCAAAGTCGGTTTTTAATTTGGAGAAAGGAACAATTTCTTTTATAAAATTATCATACGATAGAATTGTTGTATCAGAACAGATACAACACTTTGATCTTGCGTAGATGTTCATCAGATATGGGCACACGTGTCGATGATCATACGGCAGGTAGTCAGATATGAGTTCCGTGTTTTCTGCCTCAGCAGGGGATACGCGTTTCGAGGGTAATTAGTAAGCTTTTCCGTTTAAGACATTTGCAACGTTATTTCTGGCCTCAGCCTCCCCAAGTGTAGTTTTTTTTTTTCATTTAAAATTTTAAAATACATAACATTTTATTTCGCACTTTCAAGTAGAAATATTTTAAACGTACGCCTGGTATACATGGCATAATCATGTTTCACGACATTAGATTATCGAAGTTTTTTTTATTTCATGGGACGTGCCTTTTATATAGCCTGGATGTCCACTTGAAGAAGAGCTTTCATGTGTGTCAAGGGTAGGAAAGTTACCATTGTGATATTGACTAGTAATGAAAATTGGGGTAAATTTGATTTTTACAGACGGCTGCTCCAAAAGAACTTGCTTATATTGGACTTGAAAGCGACAGCGGATTTCCAATTCCCTTTAGAAAAAGTGTATACTCTGTAGGCGTCCTTTTAAAGGATAACCATGCAAGGATGAAATGATCGAATTTATAAGCTGTGGTGGAGGCAATACACGTACGAAATGGTGGGTATAGTTAAAAAAATTGAATTAACGTTGCTTGCTTTCAATTTACAGCAATTTTTCTTAAGTAAATACAGAAGTAGTAAGGCTCGGAAAACTACGAGATTTCTAATTCGAGATGCGTGCAATAAGTAATGCCCCTGACCCACTTCCAGTTGTCTGATCTTACTGAAATATTGCATGTGCAATTGATTATATCTCTACGGGTTATGTGACAAATTACAGCTCTGAACTCATTGGGGTTTCTGTTTTACAAGTGGTTGAACTGAGTCAGGTGTCAAATGGAGCCTGTTGAATGTCGAGCAGTGATCCGGTTTTTGTATTTGAAAGGACGCACACCACCGGAGACTTTTGATGAAATGAAAGAAACTTATGGTGATAATGCTACATCATATGAGCTTGTAAAACGCTGGCATCATGAACTCCAACATGACCGGAAGTCTGTGAAACAGCGCCCAGACCTGGTCGTCTTCTTCTTTCATTGATGAGGAATCTGTCCGTCAAGTTGAGGCTGCCATTTTGGAAGATCAGCGCATTACTATTCGCCAAATAGCCCAAGATGTCAAGATTAGTACAGGGTCTGTGAAAACTATCATTCATAACCATTTGCATATGCATAAGGTGTCTGCCAGATGAATTCCCAGGTTTCTCACACAATTCCAGAAGCGAGAACGCGTCGAGTGCTCGGGGATAAATTTGAAGATATACCAAGAAGAAGAGTCAAAGTTTGCAAAAGACTGATTACAGAGGATGAAACCTGGGTCATTCACTATGATCCAAAGTTCAGTCAATGCAGTGGAAGCACATGGACACACCACCTCCAAAGAAGGCAAAGGTGAAGCCCTCCACTGGCAAGTTCATGCTCACAGTCTTCTGCAACCAGGACGGAGTAGTGATGACAGATTCCCTGGCAAAGCGTATCACAATTACAGGAGCCTATTATGCTTTACTTTTGAGGAAATAAAGAGAGGCTATCAAAATCAAGAGGCAGGGCAAGATCAGCACAATGCTCCGGTCCACAACTCGCATGTCGCCAGATAAGAAGCTCGGGCGAGTTGTTATGAAATTCTACCCCAATCCTCCCTACTCTCCTAACCTTGCACCCTCTGACTTTCACCTCTTCCCAGCGAGGATTTTTTTTTTTGGAAAGGAAAGCTTTTCTCAGATTATGCAGCCTTGATTTCTGAAGTCATGTCGTGGTTGGAGGACCAACCTGGGATGTTCTACAAAAACGATCACCAAAGCTGCATCAAACGATGTAGAGAAAAACTAATAACTGTGCCAAGTTTCCTTGCTCTACTGCTATGGGACGTGGGACAGGGGCATTACTTATTGCACGCCCCTCGTATTAGTCTAACCTAGAATAGGGAAACATCATCACGCCTTGCAAACTGTTACAAATATATTAGTGAGATGAGATTTCACATTAACTAGCAGAGATACCCGACATTGTCAGGGCCCCAAGAGCGTTTAGACAAACATGTATATTTAGGAAATAGGCCACTTGTAAATTTGCGGAATTCCCCCCCCCATATATGTATGATAAAGGGAGGGGCTTTATCGACATTCAAGTAACTGTTGAATAAACAAATGTACGGTAAAAAATTTATACTTACTTGAAAATGTTATAAAAAAAGGCACAGTTAATAAACTGCAGAAGTACTAAATAGAAAAAATCACAACACTGTAATCACTTCGAACAGATGAAAACGCATTTTTTAAAGGGTAGTAGTATAACTTCCCTAATTTTTCAAGTGTTTTTATATAGAAGGAACAAACGTGCATGAAATGATTTGCCCCCCCTTCAAAACCTTGTAAACTAAATAATGTATTTATATAACTGATTACACATAAAAAAATCGGCATTCATGGCTTTGATTTTCTTTGTTAAATACTATGTTTATGGGTGTTTATTAGAGCGCGATCCATAAACTGTTTTATGTTTAGAAATATTTTACAGTCTTAAAAATGATGAAAACAAAAATCAATTAAACAATGCTAACACCATGAAAGCGTCGAAAAAGATACCATTATATCTACCCACCCCCTCGTTCATCAGGTTGCGGAAAAGTTCTACAGCTCCGCATTAGATTATAGAGATTGGAGAGGATTTTCCTAACTAACTGTCCAACTTAGAAGTTGTTTCTGTACAACTAAAAAACCTGCACTGGACCTTGTAGCGTAAAAGATGACGTTGGGGTTGAAGGCGATAATAAAACTACAATTGCGAATTACTTAATATTTCCATCGGTAATGATTCTGGAACAGAGTATGGTAGTTTCGTGGATTGACAAAGAGTTCAGTTGGAAAGACCTTGTAGATTGGCTGAAAAATTCTTGAGTTTGACACCCGCAATTAATCATGGCTTATGTCAACCGAAACATTCACGCATTATACACTAAATAGAAAGAGTATTCTGAGAAAGTCAATAACTCTCCTTCACTCAAACATTCAAAAATACAAGAGCGAAAGTAAAAGATAAAATACAGAGAGAAATATGCAAATTAGTTCACCTTAGTACGTCGACCGCATATAGTTGCTCAGTTTTTAAAGTAGATCTTGTTCTTCCCTGTTAAATAGTTATTGTTTCGATTACACATAAAACTTTATACAGTAAACATGCAGTAGATATGTATAACTCGTTATCTTAGAATGAATGATTTATGTCAAATTCAAAGTTGAATATATTTAGGATTTTGCTCAATTTTATATTAAGGATTAATCCTTATTGATCATTATTAATAGTAATCCTTATCATCCCGTTTAATCATTCATCATATTATTTCAAAAATTATTTGTTTGTTGCACCAAATCATAATAAAAAGCCTTACTGAATTCCATCTAGATCAGCACAGTTGTTTCCGAAACAAAGTAGAACTTAATTAATAACCCCTATTAATACCTTTTAATCCCCTGTCTATGCATCGGAGGAATATCCTAATATTCATTTAACTGTAGCTCTGCAAAAACAAATATTTGAATAAAATTAAAGCCAGATCGATATAGTAAGTTCTAAAAAAAAGTGGACAGGACAGATAACCATAAGTTTAAGAAAATATGGAAACATCACTGGTTGAAGAATGTCTTATTACTAGGGCCACGACAACAGCATAGTCTTTTAACTGTTTTTACTCTCGAGTATATATCCGACACAGTAAGGCACAATTAATCATCCGAGGATCACATCACTCTACACATAAAACCATATAAATACCACTAGATATACACCTGAGAATCAAAACAATGAAAACAATATGCGGTTACCATAGTCCTACTTATTAAAAAAGTGCATCTAGATCAATAGTGCTCAATCTTTTTTTTAATCACGACTTTCTTTTCTTCTTAATGTATTTTGGTGAACCTTTACAGCTTATTTTATTTTTCATTAATGTCAAGAAAACCAAAGAACGTATATCAACAGTTTATCTCGAAAGAAGACTGAACCGATATTAACGTTACATGTACCATGGGGGTCCACATGGACCCGGGTTGAGACGCATTGATCTAGATAAACAAGGGAACAAAAAGTCTGTATAAAATTATTAGTGACAACAATATGTGAATGTTATTTTACACTTTAGTGTAGAAGAACAGCGTAAGGAATACTTGCATCAATAAATATCCAGAAGTGAGTAAGATCATATGACATGATGAAGCTAAAAGGAAAGAAGGATAACATGAGATTTGATTTGTCTAAGTTTGGAAATTCGATTAAAATATCATTTTGTTTTACTGTTTTTATCGGACATGTCATTTATATTTCGATATGATCTTTATTAAATTATATTGTGCAAAATTTGTAACGGAAAACTTGAGGTGATTGTTAATCTAGTTAGGCATATTACAATTATACCTTTCCATGTAATTTGATTAAAAATTACACCTGACAGAAAAAGAAGTTGCTGGTTTTATCAAATGCTATGTATATTAGAATTATTCCTCACGAGAGAAATCACGAGCGGATAATAATCTCACACCGACATTAATACATACTCGTTTAATATGGTAAATTACACGGTAGATTGAATCACAGGAAACTAAAACACACTCGTCCTAAGACAGGTAGAATTACTTGTTGAAACGGAAAAGTTTTACGCTATTTTATGAAATCTAACGAATAGTTACAATTAGATATAATGATATTAAAAATTGAGATCATAATATCTATTAAATATACATAAGAATCTATTTTGTATTCTGTAACACGCTTTACATTTAAAGCACATGAATATCTCAAACTAACCAGGGCTAAATAGGCAAATATAAAAGTATTTAAATAAAAATACAATTTATACTAAATTTAAGAACTGAAAAACGAATTTGTGAGACTAATAAAATTGGCAACCGAAAAGTATTGTTATTTTAATCTATCCTCTGAGAACTTATTAACTATAAAAATAAAACAAATAAAATGACGTGTCGAAAACATTAAAGAAAATTGTTGATTGGCATTGATTCTTATAGATATATAAAAATGGAAATATTTTAATTGTGTAAAGTTTTTATGATGTAAGAAAGTTGTTGGGGTTTGGCATTCTTAAACTTCATCATTACGATTATAATATCTATTAAATTTACATAAGAATCCATTTTTTATTTTGTAACACGCTTTAAATTTAAAGCACATGAATATCTCAAACTAACATAGACATATACTACGCAAACCAGGGCTTAATAGGCAAATATAAAATTATTTAAATAAAAATAAAATTTATACTAAATTTAAGAACTGAAAAACGAATTTGTGAGAATAATAAAATTGGCAACCGAAAAGTATTGTTATTTTAATCTATCCTCTGAGAACTTATCAAATATAAAAAGAAAAAAAAACAAGTGAAAATGACGTGTAAAAAATATTAAAGAAATTTGTTGATTTGCATTGATTGTTATAGATATACAAAAATGGAAATATTTTAATTTTGTAAAGTTTTTATGATATAAGAAAGTTGTTGGGGATTTGACATTCTTAAACTTCATCATTCAACGTGTTCCTTCTACTACTGCAAAACAATCTCCATATCATTCTGTACTAACGCGCCAAGTTTAAGTGTACTTTTGTAATAAACAAAACAACCTTCCCAATAGTTATGACGATAAAATTATTTAACGAACATAATATTATATATTGTTATTTTGTTTCTATCCAGAGTTACACTTTTGGGGTAGCTGGGTTTTCCCGTCATGAAAAACCGCCCTGATGTCTAAGTCGGCTCTCGTGAGGAAGCAAGTAAATAAGAACCATACTATATATATATATATATATATATATATATATATATATATATATAATAAATGATAAAAGTCTATATTTCAACGTTCATGATGTTAACCATCTAGCAACATATTTCTTTAATTTACAATTCCTGACAGTATCTGTCAAGAATCGTAAATGTATGCCGAATTAAAGGAATAAATTGCAAGATTGTCAACAACATTAACTTTGGAATATATATATTATAATGCTGTGTAATTACATATTAAATAAGGATTAGTTCATATTATAAGGAAATACGTATATTTTCACAGAGGATGACTTTCAACAATATCGGCGAAAAAACGCCCCTCCCCTGTCGAAAAATGTCCAGTTGATGGTGAAAATATTAATGTGTTTTGCCAATATTTCGATATTTGTCGTCTGAAAGGTCGGACTTTAATACGGTGTGGATCTTGGTAGAATCCGTCGCCTCTGTCGAAAGTTGTAGCCACATATGCAAACATACATACATTTATATATTGGTAACTATCACATTTTTCCTTTTGGCAATGGTTTCCACCATTTCTTTGATTAAAAATTCTGTAATATGCGTAAACGCTTACTTTCTTAAGTGGTCTTATGATTTTTACCAGGACTGTATGTATGTATATATATATATATATATATATATATATATATATATATATACATATATATATATATATATATATATATATATATATATATATATATATATATATATATATATATAATGCTTATTTTGATCTGTATCTTTGGTAAATCTAATATTTTCTTTTTTTTCTTTTTTTGTAATCACAAAATTATTTTAATAAATTTCGGTTATATTGACACCTCACTGATCAACGTAGCCCCCACACAGTGGGTGCAACTTGGCAGCAACAATCCAATTTCTCTGATTTGTCTCCTTAGCAGCTATTTTTCCAGAACAAAACCAACTACTTTTGCGTGTTTTTTTTGGGGGGGGGCATGATTTCTTGAATCGTATGCAAAAGAAACGACAGAATCAACATGTTGTAAGAATTAATGTGGTTGCTGCTGTATAGTTTTACGATTAGTCAAAGTGACGACATGGAAAAATGGCTTCACCGATGATTAATTAATTAAAATAACGGTTTCGATTATCGATTATCGTAAATTATCGGGGGTATTCTGAGACAAGACTAAACTAATAACATTCCCAGACTTATACACTAAAGTTCTGTAAATTTTAAAGAAAATCTGTTCAGCCGTTTCGGAGTCGATAAGGGACGAACTCACACACCCTGGCTAAGTTACATATATATAATTGTAGAAAAATATGTGATCTGTCTTATTCTTTTGCTAACTATTCCCTCTTTCCAAAAGATTTATTCCAGCTATAATGCTTTTTTGTAAAAAACCTAGAGGACAACGATTTACTTCAGTCATATGTTTCTCTTTGTTTATTGTTTCTTCGTCATAATAGGCCACCGCATATCGAACATAGATGGTTTCTCTTTGGGAACATTAACTTTGAAAGACACGCGACTTCCTATTCCGACCGAATAAGAAAATTTTAAAAAGTACATATCAAGCATACCCAGTGAACCAAGTGCAAGTGAAATACAAACGATTCCACTGAAAGGGACGGATAGAATCTCTTGGTTGGACTCACTAAAAATAGGGGTAAATGTCAGACATCTGGTTGAATGTCCCATCCCCTAGAAGAAAAAGTTTAAGAAAAATGAAAAAAAAAATTAGTGTGATTTTATAAACTGCCAAAAATTTCTGATTAAAGATTTCATTTGTGTCGACACCTTAATTATTCGTCAGATCTCTGTTGAAAGCCTCCTTACATTTTTCCTGTTACACTGTTTGGTCTTATGTGGTAAATTGGCAGAGTTACGAGCTCTTCCGATAATGATTCACAGTATTACTCAAATTATTTTCGCGTGCGATGGGTTCCCTTGATGCTGGCTAAAGTTTTCGGGGTTCCAAAAACAAGGAAAAATCCCGTTGAGTGGTTTAATTTTCTCTGTTGTTGTCTAATATCTGCACTTTTCAATGCCTGGCCACTTTGTGAAACTGTCTACAATTGCCTAGTAATTCAACTTGTCCTGCCTTGATAGAGTTCAAAATAGACTTCGTAGCCTCGTAGGAGATGTCCTTTTCTCTTCCTTGCAACCTCTATCTCACAGAAGAGATGTTGCGAGTTTGTCTCTGATGTATCGTTATTTTCATGGAAAGTGTTCGACTGAGTTTCAATCTATGGTCCCCCCTCGCAAAACTTTCACAAGAAACACTCGTCTCGCTGTAAACACTATCAATAATTCCCCCCACTCTTTATCTGTGCCTAAACGTAGATTCCATGAACAAAGCTTTTTTTATTAGAACTGCACGCCTGTGGAATTGTCTTCCGTTTTCCTGCTTTCCGGCTGACTACAATATGGTTGTCTTCAAGTCTAACGTAAATAAGTTCTTGATGAGCCGTTCCATATAAGTTATCAAATTTAACAAATTTTCATTACTAATGATTATTATATTGTCCAATTTCTACTGTACACTCTTTAACCCTTATCCTTGAGTGGGCTCTTGGCCTTGATAATGTGTTGATACCTATGAAAAAAATGAAAGAAAAAGTCCAATGTGAACAAGTTCTAATTGAATCG
The DNA here is from genome assembly GCF_053919585.1 of Euprymna scolopes. NCBI lineage: Eukaryota > Metazoa > Mollusca > Cephalopoda > Sepiida > Sepiolidae > Euprymna > Euprymna scolopes. Next base: position 40,742,465 of record NC_136495.1, on the reverse strand, counting down.
TCCCCCTAAGTAATCCAAGTTACAAAATTCCCACTGTTTACTATGCTAAAATCACAATGACTAATGTATACCTATTAACCCTTATCCTTGAGTGGCCTCTGGGCCTTGATAAGTGGTGACACCCATGTAAAAAATTAAAAAAAAAACAAAACTTATTTATAGACGTGGTATAGTCGAAATGAGTCGACGTCCGCCATGTTTGATTTTTTCACTGATGGATTACTTGCCATCAGTTGGCACCATCAGCTTTATTTAAACACGTTTTCTGTGTCCTTTTTCATCCTATGTAACTTCTCATTAACGATTTAATTCATGAAATTCTTCGATATAAACATTCTTTGAGTATTCTCTTTCGCAGAGTAGCTTTACTCCTCTATCCGCGTACACCAATACCTGCTCGCATATACAAAAGTACAGCACACAGGTTCCCTTTTTAATTTTTCTCGTTTAGTAGGACTCGCTTGTTAGTTAACTAATATATCATTTTTCGCTACTTCTTTTTTCACATCTTCCAATGTAACCATTTCTGAGATCCGGCATCACTGTTTATCGAGCTGTTCGTATATTTAGGTATCAATCTTAATAACCCATCAGCCTGGCCTATATATTTTAATAGTACATACTTTATTTTAAAGTTATGATTATATAAAATTACCTAGGGCGTCGTAGTGGGTGTTCGGTGTAATTTTTTTATACCATTTACGAACCAAAAAATGTTTTCAGCAGTTTGAGATCTTTTTGCCGAATAAACTCTTCCGTAAAACTTATTTACAATGTACAATATTCCTAATCTTAATTGTCAATTTTCCTGTAATTTCGTTCCCCGAGCAATACCGTTCTCGATGCAGGTGCTATTGACGTTGTAGACCTATTCGCCAATTTTTGAAATTACAGCACGAAATCTCTCATTGCTAGCATGTATTGCTACCATGATTTTCCTCGCTGGTTCGAAATGTACAAGCTGTTTTTATTTACGTAACCCTGTTCGCATTCTTCTTACTATATCAATCCTTTGACACATTTTATCCTACAATTTAATGGCGGTCTATTATCATATACATTTAGGGTTTTTATCCTACCATTTAATGGCGGTCTATTAGTAGATATCATTAAATCTATGGGACTGCATGATTTATACCCGCCAATATTGTGTCTACTATTTCCTTGGTTAAGTTTGGAGCCAGAAAGACGATTACCTTTTAATTTTCTTTCAGTGTGTTAATTTACAGGCACTCAAACACTTTTTCACTAATTAAAACCTGAAGGTAACCTCCAAAAAATCGAACTTTGAAAACACTGAGAGGCTGTTTTTTTAATGAATATCTTTGTTGTATATAGAGATTTGCATGGTTATTCCTCGAATCACCTCACAATTTAAGGAGTGAGATTTTCCAGATTGTCTTGTTCGTCGGAAATATGTACGTCGAGTAGGCACAAGTTTTGTGAGATTACCAGAACACATTCCATTAGAGTACTTGAAAAACACGCACAGAGGCGTTACATTGCAGCGATGACACAGAGCTGGGGCTTTGCCGAACACGACCGTAATTATCTAACTGTTTTAGCCTTATTCCTGCGTGAGGCGATCCCCAACGTTTTACATAACAATTCAATGTTTCAATCTTTCATACTTCTGACCGAATCTTTGCTTGATTTTTAATAGTTTCTATTTTCCGAGATCAACATATTTTAAGACAGCTTCGATTACATATTTTTTCTTATAGCATTTATTTACAATGCATCTTGTTTATATAACGAATCGCATTATTTATGAATGCGTATCTACTCATTTTTAACATACTTATCTTTATTGATAAAAGATATAACCTGATTAATGTTCTCTAACAAAACTCTGATGTTTTATATCGTTATTAGAATAGGAATTTTTCTATGAACAGAAATGTGGGAGTTTCGAACATAAAGTTGACTACTCTAAGATACACATGTTAATAAAATACAAGAACAAATACATTAAAAACAAAACATACTTCGCATAGATCTGGTTTATTATTACTAGCTGCTGTTTCGGATTTCTGTGAGATAAAATTATCTGTGTTATATGTATTATATAGAAGTAAGCTTACTTACAGACTTACGTGCACCATTACATTAAAATTCAGGTTGGTCAGGATTTCATTTGATGTCTTGTTCGAATTTAAAAATTTGGAATACACGTCGCAAAACAAATATACATTCTTTTGTGAGAAAAGTTATCACGGTGCTTCTCTATTTATAATCAGCTGAATATTTTCCTAAATGAATCTGCCGGTGTTAACTATTTGCAACAAAGCTTACTAAATCTATTAACCTAAGCATTAAACTCTAAAATCTTATCCATCATTTCATATCAAAAAATGTATTTATAGATGTACCTTGATTCAAATGATGAAAATGGAATTTTAGTATAAGTAAATATGTGACGTGACCGTCCCAAGGAGCGGTAGGGCTCCCCATTTGGGAGAGGTTGAGACTCCCGAAACTCTGGAGAATGCCGGGCAACTGTGACTGTGTTATTTGATAAGTATTATTGTATGCCCTGGCAGCAGCGGCCGACCTTGCTGAAAGGAAATGTTAAGTTATGAATTTTAATATTTTCTTATAAAACCGACATATAAATCTGATTGTTTGGTGAAAGTGACAATGCGATGTCATTTTGAGAAACATAACGAAATATAATTTTGTTTCTGATGCCAGACGATTGGGCACGGGGTTAACCCCTCCTGATCGCGAGAACCACTACTGAAAGCATTTGCACATTCGCAGGTGCATGCAAAGAATCGGGAATCCCCTTGGGATGACGTACTTACTGGCGATGGGCCTGGAGAGTAACCTACGCTACGCCGATACCTCCGTACATGAGCGGGTCCCCGCGCCAAAATAGTCAGTTGGAGAGAGTTGGAGCTGAGTTCTGAGTGTATCTAATCCTAATTGAAAAGCCGTCGCCACCCTCTCTTCCTGTCCGTCATCACCGCAAAAACTGAGTCATTAAATTTAATTGGGGCTCAAAAATGTTTGTTACAAATCAACCACTGAACAATTGTATATAAGTGTATATCATACTTTATTTATCTGACTTGAATTAACCAAGTAGTATCGAGATATCTGAGTCTGTCTTTCTATTGCATGCATGAAAATCTATTCACTTCCAGCGTGACAGCGGCATATTAACCCGAAGGTGAAGTTCACTCCAACCAAATCTATCAACGAAATCCTGCTGCGCCAAGAGATCCCGCGAAGAATTTCCTGTGAAGACAAGCACGACGCGACGCATATATGACAAGGAGGTCCTTATTACGGATCGCTGAGTGTTCACATCTTGTTGCCTGTGACCCGGAAATGCCACAATATATCTATATTTAACTACAATGCTCTTTATTACATGCTATTAAACTAATTTACGATACTTAATATTGGCAACAAAATAGATGTATCCATATAAACAAGTGAGTGGGTGTCTATAATATTCTTTGATAAGCAGTGCTTTCCTTAGAAGAATAAAGCAGGTGTTCCATACACAGGAATGTTTCTTAAGCGAAATCGCGTTTAACCAAAAAAGAAACAAATGAATTAGATACTGAGGAAGCGTAATGCAGTACGCAGATGTTCCAAATATGAGGCCATATAAAAAAAAACTCGGACGCACATCTCATGGAACATCTTTCTGTTAGATCGCCTAACATTTATTGGTACCCCAAGAAAAAGAGGATGTACCTGTAAATTTACCCTCGTCTGTTCGCCTGTTCGAACTTTTCGTAATAACAATACCTTTGGATTTTTTAAAAAATAATTCACAATCATTAAACATGATATGAGTAAAAAAGTAATAGAACGGATTTTCCGGGAAAACTCCGGCTGTCCCCTAGGGTTGCCTTTCGGGTTAAAATGGCTAATATGCATACTTTTGTGCTTATTAAAGAATATTTGATGCCTAGGATTTTTATAAACCTTTCTGAAAAGTTGTAACTAACTGATGTCTATTGTTGGTTGGTTGGTTGGTTTTGTTTTGCGGCATATGGACCCTTTTCAGGTTATTTAATGCCGAATCCAAAGTCTGTTTGTGTAAATGTTTTTATAGATGTGCCTTCCGCGGATGCGAGGTAGAACAACGATGTGAATCGAATAATTGTATTTTCTGTTTCCCATATTAGTGTTCAGGATTTTACACCGGAAAAAAAGCGGCTAAAAGGTCGAAATGTAAAACGAAGGAATTTTGATGGCTTAAAGCTTATAAATATGCGCAAATATGTACATACGTTAAAGTAGGTTCAGTTTTATATATTTCTAATCCAACTGACGATAGCCAAGCGTCCAGGATTAAGGCTTCAGTGCAGTATGCTCTTATTAGATTCTGATGGTCCCTAATTATGTCTATCTATCTATCTATCTATCTATCTGTTATATAAAATAACTTGTTAGTGGGTGGATAAGTTAATTGCTTATGGATTAGGAATTGGCTGGCCCTATTTTTTTAATTTAACATCATGGGCCTTTGTGACTCTGGGAGTGTTCTAATAGATATTCGTTTTTATTCATGAATTATAATATCAGAATATAGCGTACTTCACGGTGAGAAGTGGGGAGCGGTAAGCGAGTAGAAAATAAGGTTAGCGTTAAAATTACAATGAAAAAGAACACAAACTATTACAGTAGCTATACTATCAATGTTTTATGCTTATAAATACATATATATATATATATATATATATATATATATATATATATATAAACACGTATTAGATACGTTGACAACCATCGTACAAGTAAGTATTATGAAGAATTAATAATATCTATTCGTTTTAAATAACTATTGCGGCGATATACACCCTCCTCAGAATTTTATACATTTTTTCTGGTATTTCCTCCGAATAATTTTATATTGAAGAAAGATTAGTAAATATCGCTGTGTTGTTCGTCTGCGATGGTATTTCTTTATTTTTCATTTTTTCAAATGCCAGAAGAATACGCTTGGAGCATGTCATATGAAAGCAAGAGTTATATTTTCCGTGATATAATCGTTGTTTAAATTTTAAATTTATAAAATACGCGTATAACACAACTCTGATTATATATATATATATATATATATATATATATATATAATTTTAGTCATTGAATGAATTTGAAAAATTATGACGTGAATGTTTGAATTTAAAATCAGTATGTTTTTTATTATTCTATGTGAGACAAAGAATGCATTTGAAATCTTATTATTAATAATATTTCAAATGCATTATTTATTTTTGTCTTACATAGAATAATAAAAATCTTTTGCTTTAAAATTCAAACATATCACATCATAAATTTTTAAATTTATTGAATGACTACAATTTGATTTATTTGCTCTATCTCATATATCGAGTTATTCTTAGTTAGGTGGGATAATACTTATAGAATATTACTGCCAGTAATACCTTGTAAGACTTATAATCATGGGTTTCCATACCAGTTGAGAGTTAGATAATTTTATTCTGAAATATATATATATATATATATATATATATATATATATATATATATATGCAAACTAATGTCGAGAATTGTATGCAAATACACTTTATTTGACAGGATTGACCTTTACAACATATAAGATGTGTTTACTCCCGATTTATACTATGAATATCGTGATTTCACTTAGGATTTATTGAATTCTGTCTTTATTTCCAGGATCGAATTACAACGTGATTCTTCATTTCGAAAAATAATTTGTATCATTTGTTTTTATTTTATTGTACATTTTAAACTTTATTTTATATGTTTAATTTTATTGTAGTTTTTATTGTATATTTTATTATATGTTTAGAAAATCCAATATATTGGATTTAATAACCATACAATAAATCTAGTATATTTTCATTGTATATTTTTAATTTTCTTGTATATTTTTATTGTATATTTTAGATTCCATTGTTATTTTATGGCATATTTTTAATTTTGTATTGTATATTTTTCATTTTATTGCCTATTTTGTTTTATGTGATATTATCTCTTATTACATGCCTACATTTATACATCTCATATTATTACTTTTTTATATTCTATAAAATCTATTTATTACTTTTATATAGTTTCACTATATACGTTTCTCATCTTTTGAACATTTCATCAAATTTTATTTTCTAATCAATCTGTATATACCTATATCATATTTTTATTTTTGATAGCCGTTTATCTTTAAGCTACGTGTTTACACATAAATACATGCCTACCTACATACACACACTCGTATATATGTATATATATATATATATATATATATATATATATGTGTGTGTGTGTGTACGTGTGTGTGTGTGTGTGTGTGTGTGTGTGTGTGTGTGTGTACATACATGACGGGCAGGAATAGATACGAAGATAAATATTATTCCTCAGCGTAATCTATGTTTTTTTTTTAATATTGACAGATAAGAATAGTGCTGATGTAACTTGTAGTATCTCATTAACATTGCATCTAACTACATTGAAGCATTCCATAAACCTAAGAAGCATCAGACCTAACAAAATTCCTGTGAGGACGAATCGTCAACGCGAAATAGCAGGAAATCTTAGCTTTCCTACTGTTGTTCGTACAATTCACAAGAGAGGACAAAGTGTCCACAAAACCTAATCCAATCGCCCCAGCTCCTCTAAAATAGCCGTGCGTCTTGTGAAAAGAAATGCTGAAAAGGATCCTAGGTGCAACGATTCTGACATTGCAACAAAAGCTGGTCTACGTCATAGAACAGATAATGAGTCACGATTGTCATTATGCCCTTACAGAAAATCCCACGCTTTCAATTTTGAGGTGATTGCATGAATAATCATGCATATTCCTTATAGAAGAAAATAGTTACAAAAAATATGTAACATATATTAATAATGTTACATGTCGTGTTGTAGTCTCATTTTATTTGAACGGTGATAAAATATTATAAGGCATTCACTTTTTTTTACACGGTGGTCACCACTTATCAAGGCCCGGAAGTCACTCAGGGATAAGGGTTATTGCAAGTACAGTACGTTAGTGTGGAGATTTCATGAAGTATTTACTTAAGAGGACGGTTCATTAGGAATTTGTTAACGTTGGACTTGAAGACATACAAGTTGTAGTCCGGAGGGAAGCAGGCAGACGGAACAGAGTTTGATAATACGTTCGAAAATTCGAGCATATTTTCATAGTAGTCACCACAAGTGGACTTATCTTTAATACAACATTGTCATGAGTCTCGCAATTCCCTACTCCACTACTAGAGACAACCACATTTTATTTTCGATTTGTTTTACCAGTTTTCTCGTTTGTTAAAGTCAGTAATGTAAATCCTATAAAGGACTATATCTCCCATGGATATGATGATTACTAAAGTCTCTCCGTGTGTAATTTAACAACGAAAAGAAAATAGTGATATTTATAATTATATTAATAAATACAAAATCGACATTAATTAAGATATTAGTTTTAAGTGGGTTTTTTTCCGACCACACAATGCCGGGTAAAGCCGGGGAGACTGATACCCTATATGATAAAATTGAACGCGCGCGTGTCCGACTCTCCTCAATATACAGATATTCAAATTTAATTTTATAATCTAAGAAAGAGGAATTTAATCTTCATAATCACTGATTACAATGATACAATGAACGGAAAAATAAACACGTTAAGCATTTAATACGTGAGGGCACAGTGACGAATTTATAAAATAATAATAATAATAATAATAATAATAATAATAATAATAATAATAATAATAATAATTCTGATTTCGTTTACCAACCGCCCACTGAAAACTGATAGGATTTATTATCAGAGAACTTTCACTCAATCCTGCCTCCAAAAAAGGAGCTTCAAAGATCAAGGGTTTTCCTAAGGATATTTGTGGTACCTAAAATAGCAGAGGTCTGAAGGCTACCCTAAACATCGGAGATTCGTGTTTTTTTTTTCAAATGTCCTCCTAGATGTCTCAATACTACATTTAGCGCACCAACTGTGACCAGGATTAATTGTGTTGTAACCCTGCGTATACGCCCCATCTCCGAGCCTCACGTGGCATAATTTCTTCACTCCTTCTACATCTCTCTCACATTCCTGTCCGCTACAATTTGCCACTTTTTTGAAACCTTGTCAATGATGACCAAATCTGGACGATTATATGCACATTGCTTGGTTGTCATGACACTTTTGTCCCACCATTAGTCTACATTGCCATCCACATTCGTACCTCTTCGAACCACCTTCTAAGGCACTTCACCCCAAACTTCTTACAAATTTCCCAGTATACCTAAAGCACCATGCGAGCGTTTCATTTGCGGTACTCTCTCTCTCTCTCTCTCTCTCTCTCTCTCCCTCTCTCTCTCTCTGACCCAATCCGCTACACTCTACTTGAAGATACGCAATTGACACTCCAAACTTTCCAAAGATCCGGAATTGTGTAGCAACATCCCCTCCTAAAATCAATTTCTATAACAGTCGTGTCCCTAATTCCTGCTTTTGTGCTGCACAAACAAAAGCTTCTGCACTCTTAGCTATAACCTTTCATCACAATATCAGCTACATACTGGAACAACTGTTCATACATGTTCTTCCCAAGGGGTGTGAGGTATGTATGTAGGAGAGGGGAACCCTGTTTTAATATTATTAAAAAAAAACACGATGTTAAAGAAAATTGGAAAAACCAGAACAAAGCAAAACACCGAACAAACGTAAAAAAAAAACAAAGGAAAAAAAGGTTTAAAAGAGGAAAAAAGTTTAGGTAGAAAGACAGGTTCGAATCCCAAGTATCGAGGCTAAGGCGGAAAAATGCCCGACACGTTACCCCTACGCCAAAAAGACACACGCTTAATAACGAATAAAATTAAACCTTTAAAAACACTTGCAGGTGGTTGAAACTAACGTGAACGTCTTCTAGGTCAAACATGACGTCATTGTCGTAGCAGCAGGATGAGAGAAAATAACGGAACGCGTTTTTCGGCCCCCCCTTCCTATACATAACTGATGATTTTAGGGTGAAGGAATTAATGTTTTTGGCCAATTCTTCGATATTTATCGGGCGAAGGTTCAGGCTTTAAAATGATACCTATCTGACGAACATCCGTGGCCCATATTGAAAGTTTGTGCGATACATACAAACACAAATACATACATACACACATGTTCACTTTTATATATATACTAGCGGGAGTACCCGCCGAGTGTTTGGAGGTGAGTGTAGGGGGGGGGAAGAACTTCTTAAAAAATCGAAAAACGTGGTATAAATAACGGTGTTTCAATATTGAATGTTTAAAAATCGAGAAAAAAGTATATCTGATAACTGGGATTGAACCTGAAATCTTTAGATAACGATGATATCACTTAACCCATCGCGCTATAGACGCGTGGGAGAAAATAAGCCGGTTTTTATAACATTTAAAACAAATTCAATGCACAACGTCTTTTGCGCGTATTGACGCATGCGTAAAGCCATCTTGTCATGAAGATGCAATTCTTTTCACCACTCCCTGTAAAAAACTGAGCCGTTAAAGATGAAGAAATAAATGTTTTGAGCCAATTTTTCGATATTTGTCGTCAAAGATGTCGAGCTTTTAAATGATCCCGAACTCGTGAAAATCCGCGGCCTGTGTCGAATGTTCTTGCGAGAGATACAAACACACAAACACACACACATTTTCGCTTACATATATATATATATATATATATATATATATATATATATATATATACTAGCGGGGGTTACCGGCGTTGTCCGGGTGTTTAGAGGCGTGTGTGCTCGGTTAATCAAAACATAAGAATAAGCGAAGTAAATATTTAAAATATTAAATAGTAAATTATTAAATATTTTATATAAAATAAATGTTAAAACTTTAAAAAATCGAAAAAAAAACCACCAAAAACTAACGTAAGTCAACCTTACGATGTAAAATGTAAAAATCGGAAAAACAAAAATAAAAAAAGAAAACGCGAATATAATGGGGGGGGAACAGAAAAACGAACGTTAAAACGTCTTTAAAAAATCTGAAAAATAAAAACCAAACAAAAAAAAAACATAGAACGTGAAAAATGGCTTAAATAACCCTGTTTCAATATTAAACCTTTAAAAATAAAAAAGACACCGCACACCACGATTCGAACCCAAAACCTTTCAGTAATGAGGCCGCGCTCTAAGCAACTGAGCTAGGGCGATTTTTTTTATAATCTTTAAACTAAATCAGGTTCCGACGTCATTTGCGCATGTGTAGAACCGAACTCGTCATGAGAGGACGGTTTTTGCTGTGCCCTCTGTTGAAAACTGCTGCTTTCAGAGTAAAGACATTAATGTTTTTAGCAAAGTTTTCGATATTTGTCGGGGGAAGGTTGGAAGTTTAAAATGATACCAATCTGGCAAAAAATCGGTAACCCGTGTCGAATCTTTTTTGCGAGTCATTCAAACACATAAATACATACAAACAAACATACATGCACACATTTTTGCTTTTATATATATATAGACTAGCGGGAGTTCCCGGCGTTGCCCAGGGGGGTAATCAAAACATAAGAATAAGCGAAGTAAATATTTTTAAATATTAAATGTTAAAAGTTAAAAAAATAAAAAAGCACTCCAACGTAAGGCAAACGGACGATGTTAAATGTAAAAATCGGAAAAAGAAAAAAAGAAAACGCGAATGTAATGGGGAAAAACAGAAAAACAAACGTTAAAAAGTCTTTAAACAATCTTAAAAATACCCCCCCAAAAAAACACGTGAAAAATGGCTTAAATAACCCTGTTTCAATTTTAACATTTAAAAAATCGAAAAAGATAGACACCTCACCCCACGATTCAAACCCAATACCTACAGATAATGAGGCCGCGCTCTAAGCATCTGAGCCAAGAAGACGTCGAAGAAATTGTGTCAGTTTTTTTAATATTTAAAGTAAATCATGTTCATGACGCATGCGTAGAAGTAAAATTATCATGAGAGGACAGTATTTACTGACCCCCTCCCTGTAGAAAACTGATGATTTTAGGTTGAAGAAATTAATGTTTTGGGGCAATTTTCGATATTCGTCGAGCGAAGGTTGGAACTTAAAACTAGTACCGATCTCGTGTAAATACGTGACCCGTGTCGAAAGTTTTTGCGAGACATACGAACACGCATACATACATACAAACAAACATACATACACACATTTTCGATAATATATATATATATATATATATATATATAAAGAGAGAGAGGGACTAGCGGGGGTACCCGATGTGGCCTGGGTGTTTGTAAGTGTGTGTGTTGGTCAGGTGTTTGGAGGTGTAAAAGAAAAAAAAGTTTTAATAGAAAAGTAGACTTGAACCCCGAACCTTTGACGTGGAGATGGAAACGAAATGAAAAAAAAAAACCCCTGGGACCTAGCCATATTGGCCACGAGAGAAGAGGAATAAAAAAAAACTCTTAACGTTTATGCAATGAAATAGACAGGTGCGAGAACCTTAAGTCGCGTGATATTTGACCCTGGAATATGGCGCGGCTGCAAGCAAGTTTTCGCTTGTTTTATACTGAAAAGCGAAAGATACACTGGACGCTAAAAAATCTGGAAAAAATAACGCGTGAAAGTCGGGCAAAATGAACAAGCAGGCGACCCCCGTTATAACTCATATATATTATCATTTAGATGTGATATAAACTGTTTTAAGAAAGAATGAGCCGACCGAAAAGTCCAGCGAAAAAAGCCTTTTACAGACATACAGAAAAACCGAACACACATACATAGATACATACATAAACACATTTCCGCTTTTATATATATATATATATATATATATATATATATATATATATGTGTGTGTGTGTGTGTGTGTGTATGTGTGTGTGTGTATACTAGCAAAAGTACCCGTCTTGACTGGGTTCAAAAGCAGCATACAGAAAATGGACTCTGATTTATTAAAGTATGATAGGTTATAAAAAGGAAGGATTGTAAAGAGATAGCTTCGAATTTGGGGGTATCAAAACCAAAGAAAAATGTGATAAAAGTAAAAATAAAATAGATAAACCCCATAATTTATTATACCACACCTGTTCACACTGAAACACTTATCACAATATTCTGTGGATCTATATTAAAAAACCTTGTTAAACTTTGTGATATATTTCCATACTATGGAGGTCAGGCGCGAACGAACACCCCATAATTCTATTATCCCATATTTCTTCAAACTGATACATAATTATCAAAGTATACTTTCACAGATAGATATGAAAAGTCTTTATTAAATCCTGTACCTATCTCCATTCTCTGGATGCCAGCGCGAATGCAGACCCCACAATTTTATTATACCATCCCTATTAAAACATACTTATCAAAGATTTCTTATGTACATCTATATCAAAAACACTTGTAAACGTTTTTTTTTAATTTTTTGATTGTTTATTTCCATACTTTGTGGACCAGGCGCGTACGCAAACCCCACAATTTTAATGAACCGTCGTTCTGCAGGATCAACCATACCCATTCCTGTGTCTCGATACATCTTCTATCATAATGTGTGATCAGTTTTCTATAACAGTCAACAATATAGGAGCCTATTCGTGACCAGACACACACACACATACATTCAGCTTTATATTATAGATATCTCTTCTCTTCTTCTCTATATCTCTTCTCTCTCTCTCTCTCTCTCTCTCTCTCTCTATATATATATATATATATATATATATATATATATATATATATATATATATATATATAAAAATGAACTCATTTTCCCCGTCGGATTTTGAGATTAATAGGATTAAAAATCAAGATATTTCATGCAAATATAATATGCACAAACGGCAGAACAATATCTGAGGTGTGTTATAGGCTTATTATTTCTCAAATTCCTCGATAATCTTAGATTTGTATACTTTTTCTGCTGAAAGTCACGGCCAAAATCGGTTAAGATCAATGGAAGTGGTAAAATATTTTCTCTGTAATAAATCCCTCTTCCCCCTGCCACCACTTAACACCGTTTGGGGATCGTTCACAAGGAACAGTTGATAAGAGAACACTGGTTTGGCTTCGTAGGTCTTTCATGTGAAGTTATTTAAAATCACTAAACTAAGCTGCAGTGCTCTGTGGCGTAGTGGTTAGCGTGCTGGACAGTTCACATTATATTTTCACGTTCGCGCCGACCTACCGTAGTCGTTTTTTTGTTTTTTTTTCCTAAACAACTGGAATGGACTTTTCTTGGTGGCCGAACTGTTAACGTTGCAGATGTTTTTGTTTTTTTTTCACACTTTATTTTCCTACTTTTACTCATGACTCCGGGTTTGATCCTCCCTACTTACCTACCATAACATTTTTTAAAACTCCCCCCCGTCCCGGAAACAAACACTCGGGCAACGCCGGGTACGCCCGCTAGTATAATATAATATAAAGCTGAACGTCTGTGTGTGTGTGTGTGTGTGGGTGTGTGTCTGGTCACCAATAGTCTCCTATATGGTTGGCTATTATAGAAAACTTATCACATATAATGATACAAGATGTATTAGACATAGGAGTGGGAATGTTTGATCTGGCATAATGATGATTCCTTAAAATTGTGGGGTCTGCGTACGCACCTGGTCCACAAAGTATGGAAATAAAAAAATTAAAAATTATAAAAAAACCTTTACAATGTTTTTTTGATATAGATGTATATAATAATACTTTGATAAGTATGTTTTAACTAAAATGTATGAACAGGTATGGTATAATAAATTATGGGGTTTATCTATTTCATTTTTACTTTTATCATATTTTGCTTTGGTTTTGATACCCCCAAATTCGAAGTTATCTCTTTACAACCTTTCCTTTTCATAACCTATCATACTTTCATAAATCAGATTCCATTTTCTGTAGGCTGTTTTTGAACCCAGTCAACGATTGGTACTTTTGCTAGTATATATATATATATATATATATATATATATATAGAGAGAGAGAGAGAGAGAGAGATTTTCTAAATATTCATAATGACTATTAAAGTAGGAACAAGGAACAAAGTAGAACTCTCAGGGTTAATTATGTTTCCAGAAAATTTATCAGATCTCGGAGAAGATCAAATTCAACTATTAAAAAAAGCATTTTTTAATATTACGAGTAAGACAATATGGAAATTAAAATAGCAAAGCCATTTAAGTAAATGGGAAAGTTGGAGTGAAGCTTCAAGGAAAAGCAATATATATATATATATATATATATATATATATATATATATATATATATATATATATATTGTATGAGTAAGGTTATAAATTTGAAAGTATTTGTTTCGTGTGCTAAACAATGTTTTGAATAAGTGAATATGTTGATGCTAATGTAAATTTCGGTTCAAAAACTTTCAAGTGGTGAACATTGATAAGCGTCACGGGCGGGTGAACCCGGTTCTTTAATTTTATTATCGATCATAATCTAGCATACGTTTTATATTATGAATAGTCGTACATACAACTTCGCTTTTAAATATGAAAGATGATTTTTTTTTTTTTTTTGTAAAACAACCTTTATGGAGTTAGGTCGGTAAGCTGAAGCCAATGAATATTCGCACCTCCTACCGATGAGAGATTGACAACGTGTGACTCCATATAATTGCACTATAAAGCCAAGACTTGTTGGTATTAGAGTTAGGTTTAAAGTTAATTGAAAAAAATCAAAAAGTATATAAAATTAATTTATACTTATGAAATATGGTTGCATTTCAGAAATAAAGATTGTAAACTTTATTGACGACTTCTTTCATTAAGTATGCTAGATATAACGCTTGAGAGCATTTATTAATATCCAGTAATCAACACAACCTATACGTGTTATATGTATGATAGAAACTATTTACCACGACACACCAATAAATATTTAATATTATTACTTCTCAATCTAAATAAAACCAACTTTTAAAAGCTAAACAACAAAACTTTTTGCCTCAACCGTTAATCACTCGACGTCGATATTTCTGAACGTCTGCCAGTAAAATTACTGACAAGATCAAAAGATAGAAGTGACACCCGACGCAAATCCAATTAACATGCAAATAAATTATCTTATCTCATAAAACTTCCCGATGAAAATTCGCGGGACAGGCTCCAAAATGGCGGATCCAATTTCCGGTATGAACTTATTTTATCAACGATGCGAGTTGTCTTGCTTTTAGTTTTTCTTACATTTATAAATTATTATTAATCAAATTCATCTCGCAGCCTCGATGAGTGTGATGGGAGTTGAATTATTGAAAAGATTGGCGACAGTATCAGGTTGAATCTTTGAGAGAAAATAATTTCAGCCGAGAAACGAAAAATTAAGGTTGCTTTTTTAAAAAGTAATGTTTTTCATCGTTCGTTGAATTGATTATTTTTTGTTTATAGTTTCTTTTGCATATTTTTACTTGATATTTTATTTTAACTTTCTCATATTATTATTATAATTATTATTTACTCACTCGGAATAGACACGCAAGCCATCATCGAAAATTCCTCAAATTCGTGGCGTTCTATGGAGTCTGAGTAGCAACATGTCCCCCTAAGTTTCCTTGTAATCTCCACCTTTTTCGGTAACATATGCAGACGAACTTGCGTTATTGACACAGCCACTTACCATCGGCTCTTCTTGGCGGCAACAATCGGTTTTCACTGGCATGAGGATCCCAGTTTTCTTGCCAAACATTCAGCGGAGGTCTGGCTAGTGCTTTCTTTCCTGAGTCTTTCCATTTTACTTGACCCTCATGGCTTATTTGTTGTGACGTCAGTTGTTAATAGTACATACATAAAATATATTACAAAAAGTTATTATTATTATTATTATTATTATCATTATTATTATTATTATTATTATTATTATTATTATTACATTTCTGTGTTTTTATTATACTTATTTTAATTGTTCTTTTTTCTTCTTATTACGTTTTTCTTCTTATTTTTGAAAATTATTTCCAGACTTTTACTTCTTTTTTTATTTTTATATTTTTTCATTTTTATATTATTATCAATACTATTCATATTTTTTTATTCTTGCTTATGATTTTTAATTATTTCCCTATCCTTCATTATCTGGTATTTGACTTTTTTTGCAAAGGAGAGTATCTTGTGTCAAGGCCCAAAGCAACTGAATAATTGCTAATGGGGTGAAGATAGTAGTAATCAGTAAAAGTGGAAATTCGATAGAAATTGATTATTTTCTCGGGAAATATCAACAAAAACTTGTTTCTGTGAAATGAAAAACAACTATTCCATAGTACGTTAAACGATCATGCTATACTCAGACGCGCGGTAGGGTGTTTCAAAGATAGACAGCTTGTAGAAAGAAGTTTGCTTGTGGATAACATTTAGTTTAGGTTTCATATGAAGAGTAAGGGAAATTGTGGATCCTTATTTTAACAAAGTGAGTGCTGGTTGTGAATCTTATGCAGCGGCAGGAACTATAAATTGAGGTTTTGTCGACCACCTGCTATGAGAATAATGATAGACCAGAGATAGAAGTGCAACTTTTTCTTCTATAGAAAAGATGAATCTGGGAGGGGAAGAGGACATATCTAAATTGGTTTTGAAGTTGATTTTACACTCTGTTTAAGTAGGAAAAGATGCTCTGAAAGGCCTTCCCCAGATGTGGCTACAGAACCCCATCTTAATACGTGCATGGTTCGTTTGGACGATGAAGTTGCGATCGAGATATATGATGAAGATGAAGATGCGATCGAGCGGTAGACGTATACATTCTTTTATCCGGCGACCGCTACTTAAAACTACTTTTCACAAACTCAACTCAATCCAATAATTAACGAATACATATATCATGTGCATTTTTTTAAATATAAATGGTGGTTCTTGTTTGAGTATCAAGTTAAAAATTGCACAAGACACACAAAAAAAAAACTGATGTTTTTTTTTGTCTAGAAAATGCCTTGAACATAGAAACGGCCACTATTTTATGCACCTATTCCTGATTTTTAAAGTAAACTGAGTAGGAATTAATATACATGTATTGTGTGTGTTTTAATGTTATTTAACAATTCGGAAAAGTTTTCCAATTGCCATAGAAAGCAAGAGGGAGTTAAAGAGAGAAGTGGTAAGCACTAAAGAAGGTATTATACTTTTAAGCTGTTTGGTTGTTCATGAACCAGGCAATAATAAGTAATCATGCTAAGTACCGTATATATATATATATATATATATATATATATATATATATATATATATATATAGTAAGTTATAAAATATATATGACTTAATAACTAGCTCTACCTCCGTATTGAACACTTTTGAAGTAAATACTTAGTTTACGCATAAATATATACTTTCGTATATTAATTCTATGTGAGTAAGTTAAGTAGCTATATATATATATATATATATATATATATATATATATATATATATATATATATATATATATATATATATGATGAAAACACATTTATGGATCCTGCTTAATATAATAATGTATGAGTCGATTAGTAAGAACATTGAGAATACATTAGATAACACAACTCGAGTAAGTGATGTTCGTACCAGTCAAGGATACGTTCTGGACAATCAGTACAAAGATGGTTTGCTACCGTTGATAAAAAGAAGCTAGTTTTATTGTCAATCAGCTGAGGCAGCTATACTAAGCCGACAGATTTGCGCAAGTATTTTTTGTCCAGACTGCCCTCCATCAAGTGCACTATCCTTGCAAAGCGTCACATTATCTTGTGACTTTATATCATTGTTCTCTCTCCCTCCTTTACTTGACATTGTAAATCATTTTTAGCACGTTCTCGTGTTTTTTTCTTTTATCATCCTTTTATCATTTTCCTCTATAATTTTTTATCAAATAATTTTCTCTCTGTTATTGCTTTACTCTGATTATTTTTATTTATTGCTATTTCATATGTTATTACTAGGGCTCTCACAACAGCATATTGTTTTCATTGTTTTGACGCTTGCGTATATATCCGTTAATAGCTTATATGTTTTTTTTTTATATAGACGGATGTGATTCACATTTTAAGATAGTTCACACGTTTAATGAGTGATTGACAGTAAAGTCCTACTAATTTCATTAGTAATAAGGTTAAAAGGAGATAATGTCTTCAGTACTAATTGAATCTGGAAATCAGTGATTTTTACTTAGCATTAATCTTAATCTGTTTTCTTTTAATACAGCCACAAAAAACGGATATACTAATCATTTTAGTTGTTTAAATAGAACTAAGTGTAAGTGAGATGCGCTTATAGAAAAGAAGAGCTTTCTAAGATAATTTAAGAAATGCATTTATCGAATATGTTTTAAGATTGACGTCATGCACACGAGATTGTATCCTTTACACAAGGAAAATTGTAATATTCGTCCAAGTGTATTATAAATTTGCTAGTCATATCTTACATATAATTTCCACTACACAATGCTTTGATTGAATGCTTATTCTTTAAATAAATATCCGTTTTCATATCGCATTCTCTTAAAACATTCCAGGTGTACACAGAGTATATGGTGTGTAGTTTGATAAAAACAAATTTAGCCTTCTGTATTCGTAGAAAATACAGGAAATATAATTCGAGTATTACATCAGAATATCCTGTTCGAAAATATCGATCGAGAAATTCAACAATTTACGAAGCGTGTAAAAATTTTAAATGACTGCACCCGTTCATAATTGTCTTAATTGAAAAGTGGATATTTTCGCTTCTTCTGTTATTATATAAAATCTAAAAAATATATATATATTTGAAAAATATAGAATTGTAATTCGTATAATTTTCGTCATTGCATTTATATAAAAACGTAAAACACTCCCTAGAAAATTAAGTCCATCAAAACAATGGCAATTTTGATTTAAATAAGAACTGATTACACATTGCATATTATTTTTTTTCTTTTTCACTTTCTCTTCATTTCATTATATTTATATATATATATATATATATATATATATACATATAGATAGAGAGAGATAGAGATAGATAGATAGATAGATAGATAGATATAAAATAAACATATTTAAACATGTAAAAACCATCGAGCCACGTTTAAACGATATTACTGATCTTAATAGTGGTTCAAGGTGTACTTAAATGATTAAATAGAATGCACAGCTACAAAAAAAAACATGAAATCTAAACATAGAAAAATAAAGAAAAATATTAAGATAAGTAACTTCTAATAGTATCACTATTTCTTCACCAACTAATATGTTCTTTTCTTCTCCCTTTCTTTATAGATATATACAAGCGGGGTACCCGACATTGCGCAGGTGTGGCGAGGTGGTGTAATAAGGTGTCAATACAGCCAGAGACAAAAAACGGACGCAGCCTAGGTCGAGAGAGATTTGCAAAAATAAACAAACTAAAGATTACGGTTAAATAATTAAATTTTTGTTTTAAAAAAGAGAATAGCCATTACGTAAGGGTAAAAATAGGAATAAAAAGAGTAGACAGGAAGACAGACAGGCAGACAGGCTTAAATAAAAGAAGGAGAAAAATAATGTGAAAAAAGGAAACTGTATACCCCACCAGACCACTATGACAAACGCTTTCGCTGCCATTATATTTAAGGCTAGTTTTACTCGGTCCCTATATGCTGTTTATAATCCTATATGCATATGAATATATATATATATATATATAATAGAAAGTTTGATTCATATCGCACAAAAACTGATTAGAAATCTTGCTGCATGTCTGAATATCTTTATGCAAAATTTCAAATTTTTATACCCAAAATTGGTTGAATAGTTTGCTAGAAACCGCAAAGATGAAACCTTTTAAATTTTGACCCCTTGGCAACTAAATTTTTGATCAAATCCGATTGAAAATCTTGCCCTATGTTTGAATACACTTTATGTAAAATTTCAAATGTTTAAACCATATATTGGCTGAGTAATTTTGTAGAAACCGCAGAGGTCAGTTTTTAGAGTTTGACCCCAATTTTGACCCACAAACACTTATTATTTTGGGCCCACCTCAAATTAAAAAGTTTGATCCATGTCCATATAAAAACTTCGAGTGTTTAGACCAAAAATAGGCGGAGGAGTTAAGTAGAGTTTTCAAAGATGAATTTTTTTTTAACTTTGACCTCTTGACAGCAAAATTTCTGGCCGAATACCGATTTAAAATATTTTCCCAAATCCCAATACCCCTGTAGATTGAAAACTGACAGAGTAATTTCGTAGTGAAATGTATAATCACAGACACACACACAGACAATGTTACTTTTATAGATATACTAAACTACACGTGACCCGTTGGGTAAATATGTTAAATTAGCTATGGAATGATATCATTGTTTTCAACGGGTTAAAGTAGATTGTTTTGTAAGAAAATTGCGCAAAAATAACTTAAACGTAATTATGAAATGAACGATGTAAAAAAAAGCAGAAAGTATTAACGCGAAAAAAAAACAAAGGAATTACGACACTGAAAACGTACACAGTAAACCAATACGTTTTATTTTCGCGTTGATTATTTATTTGTAACGCAATTAAAAACATATTTGCGGAGTTATGTATGTATGAGAATGTATGAATGTTTTAACAAGTTGTATTAAAAAATGGAGAATAAATGTTAAAAAAAAGAATACGGTGTGTAAATCGCCGTTGTAAAATGTTCTTATGGTTGTCAACGGGTTAAAGTAGATTTATTTTAAGAAAATTGCGTTAAAATATCTTAAACGTAATAGGGAAATGAACGATGTAAAAAAAAAGCAGAAAGTATTAACAATTGTTTATTTGGATAATTTAAACGCGAAAAAACTTATGATGCTGATTACGTACACAGTAAAGCAATACGTTTTATTGTTGTGTTGGCTATTTATTTGTAACGCAAATTAAAAAAATATTTTCGGGGGTATTTAATTATGTTGCACGTGTAGAAGACAATGCATGAATGTTTTAAAGTTTTTAAGTTTTTACGACATGTGTATTATAAAATGGAGAGTAAATTAAAAGAACAATGAAGGCGGTGGGGAAATCGCCGTTGGAAATCGTTCTCATGGTTGTCCATGGATCAAAGTTGATTTATTTGTAAGACAATTGCGACAGTTGTTGCAAAACATCCCCACCCTTCGCATGTTAAATAATAATTCCTAAATAATAACATGAATATTTCAGTGAAATTCTGCAAAAGTAGCGACTTTTGTTTATTTATTTACGTTGTTATGATTTTATGTTTATGTACGAATGCGTAACCTGAAGTCGTAAACCGGATGTGTGGTTACAACACCTGTTAACAGATCATTTGAGTTTCATAATTATATAGATCGATGGATGTGTACATATGTATGTGTCTGTTATATCTATATATAATATGTATACAATTAAAACGCATACAAACATGTACGCAAATAATCACACATTTAAACCACACACAACGTATAGAGAATTTTCAAAAATCATGTCAACATCTAAATATCTGCAATCCCCATATTAACACTATTTATGTAAAATTTAAGGTTTTTTACTAATAAAATCTTTTAATAGAACCATTATTTTTAATAGGGGAATGCCCATCTGTAAACGCGAGTAAACCAAATCAATTCTCCTTATAACATTTGCATTAGAAGTTCTGTAGCCTGCAGATAATCTTTTGAATGTTCAAAGAAATCAATTGATAATTTAACCGTCATCAGTCGAGGTTTTGTCCTTTCTCAATCTCTTTAGATGCATAGCATTATAATGTTCATATGTCATACAATGAACACACTTATTCAAAACTGTCTTAATGGATTAAATCCCTGATTTACATGTTTATCTCAAAGATAATCCCTGATTTCTGATTTTATCGGTAATTTCATTTTTCAACGTCATCCGCTACAAAATGCTATGCCTTATTTACGTTAATGTATTGCTCCATGGTCGTCATAATATCGGCCGTGGTCTCTCATTTCACACGCGCACAAGGTAAACATTTATCTCTTGTAAT
The DNA here is from genome assembly GCF_053919585.1 of Euprymna scolopes. Classification (NCBI taxonomy): domain Eukaryota; kingdom Metazoa; phylum Mollusca; class Cephalopoda; order Sepiida; family Sepiolidae; genus Euprymna; species Euprymna scolopes. The sequence goes on along the minus strand of NC_136495.1, from coordinate 40,720,619 downwards.
GGATTATTTTGGTTATTGTTTCCAAACTTTAAAGACATTATCAAATGCGCAAACTAACAAAAGAACAAGCAAGGGAATAAGTTTTTGTAGTTGATATATAGAGAGATGACTCAAAAACAGCAGCAATTAAGACTGCTGCTGTTTTAAACAAACTTAATCAAACTTTTATAAGAATTCCTACAATGTAATATTTATCGATTTTTACATATTCTTCTCCAATTTCTCTTTTATTAATTTTGATATCGTAATGGACAATCTTTCAAATTCTCTTCTACCCTGCCCACCCTACGCTTATTTGATCTAATTATAGAAATTATAGAACTCTTTTCCTTGTTTTTCTTCTTCATACCCTTTTTTCGCACCTTTTATTCTGACTCTCTCACGTATCTTCACTTTTTTCCCAATTTTCTGCGCGAAAAATTTATGAGAACAATAACCTTTCCAAAAACTTCGAATCATAAACATCACAACTTATAATTCTTACAGTTTTCATTTTTAAATGACTTTTTATATATTACTTTCATAGTGAGTTTAAGTTAGCTGCAATTAAATAAACTTATGTCGGCAGTTATAACTTGTCAGGCATTACACCTACCTTTCAAATGTGCGTAATAATATATTTAATCTCTAGTCTGCCGACACTTCCATTAATGACCAATACAGGGAAAAAAGTAACGTAACTTTATTACGTATGAATGACGCGTTTTTCTTATTGGCTTTCTGTGATGTAAATAAATAATTAAATGTGTACAAGAAATAAACCTGTTAAATAAAATTTAACATTATAAAATAATCATTCCATTTGTATCAAACGCTACTTTTACCGACAGAACTGACAACATATCCGAGTTTTAGCGCCAATACGCGATTTTTGTAGGTCTTATAATCACCCTACATGTGTACAACTGTTAAATAAACTAATCAGCAATGCGTGCGTACCGTTGTGAATTTATTGTATTATTGATTTTTTTTTGTAAACATTCCGACTGGTGGATTTTTTAGTCTTTTAAATCCCGCATTTTAGCGAAAAGATTCGCATAACATTGGTCCTTAAACACACTGGTTTAAAATTTGTGTAAGTAGTAGTGTTGTCTCTCGGACTCAGTGATTGACTTTAACTAAGCTCAGCAAATGTCAGTTTTTTTTATAGAGAACGTCTACTCGAGCCAAATGTTCTGATTTACAAACCAGTTATAATCCGTGTCGAGTTTTATACTTTCTTTTTTTTATAGAACCGTGAATGTCTACCATGTTAAAATGGCTGGCTTAAAACATATTCTTTATATAATCCAGAATAATTGCGACGAGAGATACAACATCCAGAAATAAAAAAGTGTAACAAAGAATGTTATAGTGTTCGTCTAGAAAAAAACATCATATAAATCTTGCCCCTATGCGAGTAGAAATATTAGTTTAAACTGAATGAAACCTATGATATTCATATTGACTTCTCAAAATAAAAAGCGCGATCTTGAATAAGTTCAAATAAACGAAAAGAAAAACATAATTATTTTTTGGGGAAAATAAACAAAAATTTGAAAAATGCCGAACAATCATATTTATTTGAATAAAAAAAAAATACATCTAAAAAGAAGTATAGTATATTGTTACAAAATACGACCATTAAGGCGCGTTCGAAATGAAAGTTTCTGTTCAAAGCACAATTTCACAATGATACTTGGCTTTACAGTTTAGACTAAAATTTATGCCAGTATCATCGCACAACCAGTAATACAAGCTATATAAATCCAATAGTAGATTTTTTATATGGCAAGTGCGCGTTCGAAATGAATGTTTCTGTTTGGAGCACAAGTAAATCACGATACTTGACTTTTAAATTTGAAACTTTAATGCAAGACATTATAAATAAAATATTTTTTTATAGAAAAACAACAGTAGGTTGCCTAGAGTACAGTTTAGACAATAAGTTATTGTGAATACAGTTACTGCGAATAGCATGTAAAGCTTCCTTAAGGTGTATCATGATAGGTCCCTAAGTAGAGCAGGCAATCAATCGATTTGATTGAAATATGTACTATTTCTTCGATTTCAATGACAATAAAAATAGGCGAGTGTTAAACATTGTTTGATCATTATTAAATACATTTAATGTCGGATCAACCTACTAGTGTAACATACATGTATTATTTTATAAGCAAATACTATTCTATTCACGCAACAGGTCTTGGATATGACCTTAAACTATATCCAGTTGTGAGCCCCAAAGTTGCGGGCTTTGGGAAGTGTGGAGCCACCCGTTAATTGACATTGCTTCCAGGTCCAATCTGGCGTGGAGTAGCAGTATTTGTTAGGGTCCCAACTATGGCTTGAATAGAAACCGACTTGAAAACAACAAATATATTCTATCAAAAAATTTGTTCTTCAAAATAACTGGATTCGGCATTGAATAACCTGAAAAGGGTTGATATGCCATAAAACAAAAACAACAACAACAACAACAACAACAACTATTCACGCAATAATTTGATCTATAGTACATTTATTATAATTATTAATATAATTTAGTAAAAATGGTATTTCCAATCTCATACTGTTTTAAAGAAGTGGATATCAGCGTGAATGTAGACACCCTTATGTTCTTGGAGCTTTTTTGTTAAAACTGATAAAAGTATATATCTAAGATAGCAGGGACGCCCAGCGTAGCCCGGTCGTAGAATACAGTTTAATATGATATTTTAATTAATGCAGATTTCGTGTATATTATTATGAAGTCAATTTTCCACCGATTCTTGTATATTTATAAAGTTGTTATTTCCAAATTCAAAAAATATATCCATATGACTTGAGTTTATTTTGATGTACTAGTAAACGTACGATTGTTTCGGAAACGATGTTTTTATTGGAACAGCCAATATGTCTTGAACAACAACAAATCTTTTTATCAAATTATTGTTCAAGACATATTGTCTATTTCAATAAAAACATCGTTTCCGAAACGATCGTACAATCTATTGATTTTTTTCTTTTTGAAACTGATTTTTAATTACAAAATTATGAATCATTTTACACAACATATATATATACATATATATGTGTGTGTGTGTGTATGTGTGTGGGTGTGTGTGTGTGGGGGGTGTGTGACTTAAGTTCCTTTAGCTATATTCGTAACGGAAACACAAAACTTGTGAAGAAGAATTCGTGGTAAAACTATGTATCACAAGAACTGGAAGGTCATAATCATTAATGAAAATTCACACAGAATAAAAAAAATGAAAGCGTAACACACAAAAATAATACATACGTATTGATATATAGATTTAATTTATATGTTATATTTCTTTTTCTGTTCGCTAATATTTTTCTAGTAAACTCTTACTCTTATTTGGTGAAAATCTTATGTGCATTTGTTATGATATTGACCTTACTTCGGTTATGAATACTTGCAAAACATGTTGGGCAGTTTGTTCAAGCAAATATTAATACAATACAAGTAATGTATCCTTTCTTTTCACTTTTTGTTTTCGATATATCTTAAAGCTTGAATGACAACGGTTAAAAGTCAATTTAGGCAAACTTAACGCTATGATAAATATATATTACAATACAATAAGTAACGTGGGGTTTCTAAACTATGCGTTGACTTGCTTATGATGTCTGAAATGCAATGTCTGATAGATTTACATGTTCCCGTTCAGAGAATATTTATTTTGTACGTAAAGTTTACAATAAAAATATCGTTTGTGAATGTACGATGTCGCGAGAGATCTGATGAGCACTTTACTGCATTAAAGGTACCAATATAAATACTCATTTGATCTTAACCATATCTGAGTTATTTTAACTGAAACATATCAGTTCAACAAAGGAATGCATTCTATATAACGAGGAAACAAGCATGTATTTCTAGATGATTAAAACATCCATCACGCACTATATTCTTGCATCTATCGATCTATATAAATCTGTTTTTGTTAACTTAATTCATCTGTTCCTTCCAATTGCAATTATGATTTTAATGTATTCTTCTCGCATCGTTGTTCATTAATTATATCGGCTTTGATTTGTAACCACTTTCTCGTTTCCTTCTAACTGCTGTTTTCGGTATAGCGTCTCTGTCAATATATATATATATATATATATATATATATATATATGTGTGTGTGTGTGTGTGTGTGTGTGTGTGTGAGTGTGTTTATATATAAGTTTATATATATATATGTATATATATTCACTCATATATATATATATTTATATATATGTATATATATATATTTATATATATATGTATATTTTATATATATATATATATATATATATATATATATATATGTATAGAGAAATAAAAAGGAACAAACCGTATTATGTGTTCATCAATGTTTCGTCTTTATTTCGAGACTTCCTCTGGATGAAAGAGATTTAGAAAAAAAAATTAAAAAATACCAGTACAAAATATTTGAAAATGTTTCACGTGCACAGTGTGATGCAGTTCTATTTCAGAAAAACGAAAAAAAAAGACGTTGGAAATTCAAAAAGGAGGGGGAGGGTTGGCGCTGTTAAAGAGAGAGATTTTAGTGACGTCATATAGTCGTTAATGCACCTTTAAAACATGAACGCAGTTAATATTCTTACTGGAAAAAAAGATATATCTGTTGAAATTCAAATATAGGTTTGTAACAGAAATGAAATGAGTGTTTTATGTAATTTATTGATTGAGATTATGTGTTAATTATTACAGGGGATGTTTGAATGGTGTGAGAAGGTTAACCTGTGTCTACAGTTAAATAAGGTTCTTTTAATAAAAGTTTAATTATTAATGGCGCTATATTACAGAAATCTGCACGTTGCTTAATTGTGATTGAAAATGCGATAAGTGCAGATTCAAGAAGTCTCCGGTGCGGTTTATTTGAAATAAATTTAACTACTTTTTTGTTTAAAGTCAAACGTGTGATTATGCTGCAATGAATCAGAGAATAATGCACTTAGAGAATTGCTATTTTTTATATCTCTTTTACGTTCACTGAGCCTTTTTTCCAATTTACGCTGAGTTTCACGAACGTATTTATGATGGCAATTATGGCAAGGAATAGTGGATATACCTCAATTGGAAACTGGTTTGTTATGGAGATGTTTCGTAGTTTTTAATATATGTCTTATGGTTAGTGATGAAACACTAGGGAGAGAAAAGGCATACAGTTTTTTCGGCGATTCAATAGAGGAGAAAGCTTTTATCAGCTTATTCATTATGTGCAAATCGATTTCAATTTTAATACGTAGCAATAATCTTAATTTTTTATAATTTTGATGAGGTTTTTAACTTTTCTCTTTTATGTAATTCGTAAGAAATACTGGTTTTAACATTATGTTTATACCGATCACTATGTTCTACCATGATACGCCTTGAGCATGAGTTTTCGATAAATAGTTAAACGAAAACTGTTTTAATCAGATAATAAATGGTTGTAGTGTTATCGGTTATAGTGTTAAATAAATCGACACCTACACATACTGTTGGTAATCATAATAGTGTGGGTTCATAAACTTTCAATTAGGATTCAGAGTTAGTTATACTTTTCCATATAAATTTAAGTCTAGTAAACAGATGGTCTGAATCAATTCCAAGTGCATCGTAAAAAACACCATCTTGTTAGAAGACAGTTTTTTTACCACTATTTTTTGTTTATAAAAGATTATTTGCATAATGAAACGACTTTATTTTTTCTTGTGTGTCTCATTTTGTTCTCTGTTTTTGACGCTGTTTCGTTGGTTGCTTGGTTTGAAGTCGAGACAGTTTCCTGAGCAGATGCCAAAACAATATCACAACGTATCACAGTCCGTTGAACAGTAGATGATGGTATTTGTAAACGATAGTGGTGGACGGAAAGAATGAAATAGGAAGGGGGGATAGCAGATGCGAGAGTAAACATGTTTTTCTGTTAAGGAACTTCGAGTGTCGACTTTGTGTCGATAAATTCAACAACGTGAGCTTAGTCATAAATAACCGTTTGCAAACGAAATATTGTTATGCAAGCAATTGAGATAACAAGAATTATATGTTATTTCTACCATCAAACATTTTGAAATTATTATTTAATAAAACTGATTAAAAGAATAGAATATGATTGTTTTCTTCGAATATTGCACAACCATCCACGTGTGTGTATATATATTTATATATATATATATATATGTATGTATATATATATTATATATATATATATATATATATATATATATATATATATATATATATATATATATATATATATATACAGGGTGAACAGAAAGTCCTTGGACCAATTCAAAAATGGTTTATTAATAGAAAATTACAAAAATATAAATTAAACATGAATGAAAATTATAAGTTAGGAAACCAAGAATAAATTAAAATTATTTATTTTCAATGTGATGTCCCTTCCTTTCGATTAGACGTTCAATTCTCTGTCTGAAGTTACCAACCGCGGCACGCAGCGTTTCCTACGATATTTTAGCCCATTCACTCAGAAGAGATGTCTTCAAAGCATCAACAGTTGGATGAGCAACAGATCAGACCTTTGCCTCCAACAAAGACCACACCGGAAAATCCATGGGATTCAAATCAGGCGATGCAGGAGGCCACATCTCCTTACTCCAGAATCTTAGAAAAAATGACGTTGGCACCAGTCCTGAGTTTTTCTGGGGGTATGCGATGGTGCTCCATCTTGTTGGAAGGTGAAAGGCTGAACTTTGAAGTGTTTCTTTATCTCTTCAAATGCTGGAACCAAAATAACGTTAATGTTGCGATCTGTGTTGATCTTAACCCCCTGCTCCACGAAAATCAGAGGCGACTTCCAAGATTTGGAGACTGCAGCCCACACCATGAGGGAAGACGGCTTTTGTCGGCGGAAAACTATTCTCACGGAGTCATCAATGTCTGTTGAAGATTTTGCGTAAACTCTGTCGTTCTGATTGTTAACAGTCGCTTCAATTGTGAAGAGTTTTTCATCAGAAAAAACGATCTCTCACTCTGCCGTGCCAACCTTCAGTTCTCCAAGAAGAAACTTTGCTCTTTCAAGTCTCTTGTGCTTTTGGGCAGGTGTGAGGTACTGTCTCTTTCTCATCTTGTGGGGGGACAACTGGAAATGGTTCTCATCGAGGTCACGCTCATATTCATGTATTTAGCCATTTGTCTTGCGGATCTCTTCGGGTTCCTCCTTACCCTCTCTCGGACAGCTTCAATCACCTTCTTTGTTCGAGCAGTGCGAGGTCTTCCAGTCCTAGGACGGTCTTCAGATGTACCAAGTTCTTTAAATCTGTTCACAACATGGTACACGGTGGATTTAGTCACTTTCAAGTGCTTAATAATCTCTGAGTTTGTCCTTCCCGCGCAATGAAGCTGAATTATAGACTCTCGTTTGCTTATTTTTCTGAAAGTTTAAACAACATTATTTTAATATTTTTGTTGAAAATAATTAGATCAATAGTTAGACTAAATACTTACTTTATTCGAAAAGAGAAAAAGTGATTTTAACAATATTTAATTTTAAAACTAAAAATGGTCCAAGGACTTTCTCTTCCCCCTGTATAAATGTATAATATATATATATATATATATATATATATATATATATATATATATATATATACTTGTCTTTTCTATCCACATACTTATATATGGTAATCGTGACACCCTGTAAGTATTTAATAATTATTATAGTAAATAATTAAGTCAGCCCCTTTTGAGAGGCTCGTTTCTTATCGTTGAGAATTTGCAGTTAAAAGAAAAAAATCGGTCAATTAAGCTCGTTTGTGAAGAAAACCATATTGTGATACTATAAAGTGATGTGGATTTGAGCCACTAAGTGCTGAGAGGGGTGGAGTAGACAAAAGAAGACTAAATAGCTTAAAATAAACAAAGAAATCGGAAATATCCTACAATCAACAATAGATAGGAAATAGCTTTGAATAAACAAAGAAATCGGAAATATCCTACACTCAACAATATATAGGAAACAGCTTATGAAAAACAAAGAAATCGGAAATATTCTACAATCAACAATAGATAGTAAATAGTTTAGAATAAATAAAGAAATCGGAAATATACTACAATCAACAATAGATAGGAACCTACTGATAAAACAGGGAAGGACAGCTTCCGGTAGACAGAGTGGAGTGGGCGACCTGAGAGACAGAGGAGACAGGCAGTTGACATCTAGATGCGCTAGACGACGGCTGGGAGTAGATAACGACAGCAGTTGAACAGTTATAGAGTTGAGTGTGAAATAGAGTCGTGGAAAATTTTAGAGTTTACTGCGAAACAGAGATAGACGAATGTAACATCAATAGGACGGGGAGAAGACACACACACACTCACAAGTCCAACAGTCATTTTATATGTGAATATTGGCGTTTGTTTTTGTTCCTTTCTTTATTCATATTTCTATTTTGTGACCCGCGTGTGTTCTCATCGACTGTCGCCAACGGGAATAGAGGAATAGTCGAACGAAAAACCTGCGATACACGACGTTGGGAGTCGGCGGTATGACGAGGGGGCACACGTGGGGTTACAATGGTGCCATTAGGCCAGAGACCCAACCTTGGGGCAGTTCCACGCCGAAACTTTTGATGGTATATATATATATATATATATATATATATATATATATATATATATATATATATATATATATATATAATAAACAGACGAGTAAAAACACGGGAACTCAAAAAGAATGTGAAAAGAAGAGAGCGGCCGTGTTATAGACTGGAAGAGAGAGAGAGAGAGAGAGAGAGAGAGAGAGAGGGGGGGAGAGATGGAGAAAAGGACACGCAAAAACAAAAGAAGAAAAACGGCCGAACAAAAAATACAAAAAACAAAACAAAATGAAAACACACAAAAAAAGTGAAAAAAAGAAACAAACAAATAAGAGAGAGCTCGCGTTACAAACAAACAAAAAGTCAGCAAGAAATCGATAGTGTTCGGTGAGTACAAAAAATTTTTTCTCTAAGGTCAACATTGTTTACTTTCTTTGATAAATAATCTCGCGCGTTTGCATTTGTTTTTCGTGTTTTCATCTGCATTGGACCTATTTCGGGATTGTACCGTTAATACTTAGAATTTACCTGCATAGTTAATTGGTTTTCTGCTGATAGTTGGGAGACAGAAATAGTCATGAATGAGGTTAATAGGGACACCGCGCCCCGTCATATCCTTTAAACTGGGTCAGGCGGATCAAAACTCATAATATTTACGGGCAAAAGCGCAGAGTTTCAACCATGGGTAGAGGCGCTAACAAAGAAGGGCAGGATTCATCGATTAACATCCACTGAATCTGTCTTCCTGGCTTATGACTAGTATGGAGTAGTATCGGAATATATAGGTATCTACCTAGATGAACATACTGAGAGTAATTAGGCCGACTTGCTAGAACAGTTGACTAACCACTACGGTGAATTTGTCAGTGCAGCTTATGCTGCTAGATCCTTGGTGAGGGTAAAGCAACGGAAAGGAGAATCGCTTTCAGAACTGGCTAGTAGGGTTTTAAGACTAGCTAAATTAGCCTATAAGGATGCTGTTCAGAGGGAGGGGGAGGCAGTTCAAACACAACTAACCGAATATTATACGGATGCACTAAGCAACCCGTTCGTGAGGGAAGACACTGTAAGAGCCGCTACCACCTCACTAGTGGAGGCGTTCGCGGCCGCACCAAAAAGTTTAAGATTGTACAACAGACTAGCAGCCTCCCAAAGCCAATTACATGGACGGATAGAGGCCGGAAAGTAAAACCTGAGAGAGAGCAATGATGTTCGCGTTGGGGCTAGGAGCTTTGGGGTATATCGTCCACCAGCACATGGTGGAGGTCGCCGCCCTCAATAAGCAGGCTGGAAGGGACCGCCTCCAGGCCCATGGGTGGTAGAGTGCCGGGGGTGTGGCCAGCCTGGACACATGAAGAGAGAGGGTGCCTGGGAGAGGAGTGCGGGATCAGGAGAAATATATTGGAGGAGGGGCCAGGGAAACGGAAGGGGACCACCCAACAAGCTTCACTTTATTTGGACATGAACCAAATTTAAGTTGCAGGGTGCATGTAGGTGGGAGAGGGGAGGTACACGCATTATTCGACACAGGTGCCTCTATATCAATGATCAGATTAGAAGAGTTCTATAAATTCGGATTTCGGAGGAATTTGCTAGAACCTTCGGATCTACGAATAGTACAGGCAGACGGGGGAGAAATCCAGGTCTCAGGTATGGTGCACCTTTCTGTGCAAGTAGGGGCGGAACTCATTAGGCAAAAACTTTATGTGACTCCCACCCTCTGTAAATCATTAATCTTGGGCAGAGACATGCTGGAGTATAATAGAGAAAAATCACTTTCAACCCAGCCCTACTAAAGGTTGGAGATAATGAGATATCTCTGAGGGTGCAGAGAGCAAGGGAGTCTTTGGTGATGGCAACTCAAGATCTTGTGCTTCCTCCCCACACAGTCATGGTCTGCAGCCGAAGTCTCTCTTTCACAGGAGAACCAGACCCGGGACCATACCAAGTTCTTGCCACTGACAACCCCCACTTGGTGAGGAAGAGTTGGCCTTGTTGGAGGTTATAGTGGAGGGCGATGACTCAGGTTACATACCGATTATGTTGGCCAACACGGCAAATGCTACCATAAAGGTTCACAAGAGGGAAAAGGTTAGAAGGGCCTTGCCGGTAATTCCCCAGGAATTGGTAGAGCGTAGAGAAACCGTCGAATGTGTAAGTTCACAGCCTATAATCAAGAAGGAAGAAATAGTAGTCACGGCGGAGCACAGGGATAATATACTACATTTAGTGGCGGAAAATAGGGATATAGTGGCCAATTAAGACACTGAGTTGGGCCAGACAAAAACCGTTCAAATGAAAATAAACACAGGTGACCACCCGCCCATAAAAGTAAGGTCATATCGAACTCCTCTACAGAAACGAACCCTAGTGGAAGGTGGTGGCGGACAAGAAAGATGAAGGGCACAGGTTTTACGCGGACTTCGGGGCTCTGAACAACATTACGAAACCACTAGCTTCCCAATTGCCGCGGATTGATGATATTCTCGCCCTGCTGGGGAATTCAACATACTTCTCCACTCTGGATTTAAGGTCTGGATATTAGCAGGTAGCTCTGGACGAAACAGATAGGGAAAAGGCTGCGTTTGCATGTCATATAGGATTATATCAGTTTTGGGTCATGCATTTCGGGCCCGCTAATTCACCAGGAGTCTTCCAGCAGTTCATGTCAATAGTGTTGGACGGACTGGAGCAGTTCTCTATAGCATATCTGGATGATAATCTTATTTTCTCTAGCAGTGCTGAGGAGCATATTCAGCACTTGCAAACTGTCTTCAGTTGGCTGAAAAAGACATGGTTTACGAATTAAACTACTCAAATATCAATTCATGCAGAAGGAGACTAGATATCTGGGGTCTATAATCAACGAAAGTGGTGTAAGACCTGACACCGAAAAAATTGAGGTGATTCGAGCGATGCCTGAGCCCTGCACGGTCAATGAGGCGAGAGGATTCATAGGGACGATTGGCTACTACAGGCGGTTCATACCAGGATTTTCTAGGTTGGCTAATCCTCTCATTGATTTTACAAAAAAATATGCCCGCTTTAAGTGGACCATAGACTGACAACGGTCATTTGATGCTTTAAAAAGGCAGTTGACGGTGGTACCATTGTTGGCTTACCCAAACCTGAGTAAACCTATGGCCCTATACACCGACGCCAGCGAGCAGTGTATCGGTGCTTTCTTTACACTCCCCTGTCCTGGAAAAAGTGGTCCGATACCGGGTATTCCAAAGGAGGTGCCAATCTATTTTTTGTCGCACGGACTTTCCCCTACTCAGCGGAGATGAACTTTGATTGAGAGAGAGGCTTACGCTATAGTATATGCTTTACAGAAGCTAGACTATTATCTGAGCGGGGCTACCTTTATTATTAAAACCGACCATCGACCTCTCCAGCATTTGTTTGAGGCAGAGTAGTCAAACAAGAAGATCCAGCAGTGGGCACTTAAACTGAGTGGGTATAACTTCAAGATTGAATACCTGCCGGGCAGATAGAATACCTGCGCAGATTTGCTGTCACAGAGTCCTAAGGTATTGGAACAGGAATCCATAAGCGGGATACCCGATGTGGATGATAGGACCTATGCAATTAACGTCATCAACTCTCATCGAGCAAATGTTCATCCTGATGGTGAGGAGACAGGTGAGGGCTTCCTGGTGCAAACATACCGTCTCAAGTGGTAAAAGAGTGTGAGGTAGAGGTTGTGGGTGAAACTGAGATTGTGGCACTAAAAGCAGCTCTGGAATCGGGAAGGCTGTCCAAGGCACGGGCAAGTTAGTTGCTCGTACAGGATGGATTATTATACTAAATCTCAAATCGAGATGAAGAGGTAATGGCCAGGCTCTATGTCCCCAACTGCTAGGAAGCAAGGTAGTGAGCCAGTGTCATGATGAGCTGGGACATATAGGCATCGACAAGACATTCGAACTATTTAGCAAAAAGTATTTCTGGCCCAACCTGTATAAAGATGTTACTGCGTATATAAATAGCTGCGTCACCTGCCAGAGTCGGAGTACAAAAAAACAGACCAGCTCCACTCCAGGAAACAGATATCCCCACTTGCCCATTTGAGAAGATTAGTGTGGACATATCTAGTCCGTATGGTCAGACTCCCCGAGGGAATTTGTATATTGTCAGCTTTGTCGACTGGCTGACCAACTGGCCGGAAGCCTACGCTGTGACTGACAAAAGGTCTCAAACCGTTGCTATCTGATCCTCACGGAACTGTTCCCATGATATGGGGGGTCCTTTTGATTGTGACTGACAATGGGTCCGAAAGTGTAACCGAGATTATGAGTGAGACTTTAAACAGTTTGAACATAAGACATATTGTCACGTCCCCCTATCACCTACAGAGCAACGCCAAGGTAGAACGCTTTCATCGCTTTTTTGGGTGATATATTGTCCAAATTAACGGATGTGGAGAGGGAAAATTGGGATCTGTACCTAATCCAAGCACTGGCCGGCGTGAGGTTCTCATTAAACGAGACAAGAGAATTCTCACCCTACTAAATGCTATTCGGAGGTGATATTGTTTTGCCCTTGGATAACCTGTTAAGGCCTCGCAGGTAGTATATGGGTTAGGATCACTATCGCGATAGCATAGAACAACACAAAACATTTCCACATGCTCGAAAGCGGATGCGGCGATTCCAGAAAAAACAGAAATAAGGCCATCAATAGGGACCGACAGGATGTAGAGTTAGATGTAAGAGACCCGGTATATTATTGCACTCATGTGCGACATGGTAAATTGGACCATAGGTGGAAACCTTACTTTAGAATAATAGAAAAAAACAAGTCCCGTTACTTTTGTTGTATGGAATCAATTGGCCGGGAAAGCGAGGAAGGCGCATGCAGATGATCTGAAGCGGGCAGAACTCAGGAAGTGGACACCACCAAATTCAGATGGAGGGTATACGAACTACTAGAAGAGCAACCCTCGCTCAGTCTGCCTCGGAAACTGATTCAGATCAGTCAGATTCAGCCGATGTAGATCCGGTGGGTCCTGATTCCGATTTGGACTTGCCTGCTTACATGAACAGGGAAGATCGTGAGGTGGGAGTGCGCCCAATCCCCAGCCAAATTTGGAAGAATGGAATTCTGAGGGCGAGCTTCCCTTTGCTAACCTGTTGAGACGGGAGCTCCCGAACTCTCCAGAGAGTCATGATGACGAGGAGATACCCCTTAGTGTTCTAAAGGCCAGAGCTGCAAAGTAGAGACATACACTTGAACATAATGTATCCCTTTCAGTCAGTGTCTGACAAATGATTTTCAAAAACAAGAAAGGGTGATATTTTCTTTTATCGGGGGCGGGGGATTTCACTGCGTGTATGCTTGACCGCCAATAATCGGGTTTCTTATTGCATTTCAGGAAGACCTAGGAGGGTCATAAGGGGCATCCCTCCCCTGGCCATTATAAGATTACATATGGGATGTTCGGCCTTTAGGAAGTCTATTACTCATCCACCCTACTGCCAGGCAGAGGAAAAGTTTGAGATACAGGACTCGTTCTTGGCACTAGCGAATATTTCTTCCAGTCAATGGACGAGCCTGTGGAAACCGTTGGTGGGGGAAGTGGCCAATGTGACCCTGAGTAGGCTCCCTAAATTACTGAAACATGTAGAAAAAATAGATTTGCAGGAACTATTTAGTATGTTAGAAAGGATGGGACAGACGGGAGCTAGTGGAGGCATGCACCCAACAAGTATCCTAGTTTGGTTTTTGGTCGGAGTAAATGGTCTAATGATAGTTGTAGCATTGGGAATAATAATTCATAGGAAACAATGCGGGTGATCACCGAGGGCAAGGCATGCCAGCGGGAGACGTCAAGATCGAGGAGGGTAGATTGTTGGCCAACACGAGAAATGAGGAAGAAAGCGGCATGAAGAGGGTGCAAACGCCAACCAACCGAAGGTACAGTCCGGGCAACGGCTGAGATTCATCCCAGTTCATGTGGGAACCGACAAATGAGAGGACATGCATACTATGTGGAAAGGGATCGAGAAGACCGTTCACTTTAAAGATAAATTTTCAAAAAATAAGAAACAAAGACACACTCACAGTGAAAAATTATTTTCATTGAAATTGTCGTCTATATGCAAACAAAAAATGGAGATTGTTTAAACATTTTTTCTGTACACACACATACGAAATTTATATTTTAATTGTTGTTAAAGAGAATAGAAAAATAAGAGAATTATCTTGATTTTAAGGAAAAACATTGTGGCCATGCATAAAAAAATTGCTTACGTGAATTTTTATGTATTTCTTACGATGAAGATTACATATGTTTCTTGCTTGTAAAATTGCACAGCGACTTCTTAATAGATTAGTGCAAGGAATGAGAAAAATTTGAAAAAAAAGAGACTTATAATTGTTAAATGCTATTTTTTCAGGTTGTCGGTTTTATTGTGTTCAATTCTATTGTTTTAGTGTTGTCGAAAACAGAAACAGTAGAGAAGCAATTTTGTTTTATTAAAATGTTACTTTTTTTTTTAATAATGTTGCAGGTGTTATTTAAGTAAAATGTATAAGATTGTCCTTCTTATTGAAAAAATGGCGAGAGACCAGACAGGTTCGGGTGTGTGTTCACACGATTTTTTCGCTGGAAGGTGACAGAAAAAACCTCCTGATTTTTTTAGGGGAAGGGGGAGAAAGGGAGAGAGGAGAGGTGATTATAATTTCTCATGATTTTATTTTTTGGAGGGTGGGGCGAAATATTGTGGAGGTGGTTAAAATTCCTCCTGTTTATTTTCGGGAGGGTGGGGCGAAATGGCGGAATGCCTGTTATTTTGGAGGTGGTTAAAATTCCTCCTGTTTATTTTTTTGGGAGGGTGGGGCGAAATGGCGGAATGCCTGTTATTTTGGAGGTGGTTAAAATTCCTCCTGTTTATTTTTTTGGGAGGGTGGGGCGAAATGGCGGAATGCCTGTTATTTTGGAGGTGGTTAAAATTCCTCCTGTTTAATTTTGGGAGGGTGGGGCGAAATGGCGGAGTGCCTGTTATTTTAGAGGTGGTTAAAATTCCTCCTGTTTATTTTTGGGAGGTTGGGGCGAAAGGGCGGAATGCCTGTTATTTTAGAGGTAGTTAAAATTCCTCTTGTTTTTTTTCTACCCCGATGGATGGGCGAGGTTGAGTTTTCCTCTCTGGTATGAAACGCTGTAGTAGTTGTCTGGAGCCAGCCAAAAAAGGAATTTCTTTGAAGAGTTGCTTTTTACGGGTATTTAAATATCCCTGGAACACCGGGAGAGTTGGGTGCACACCTGTGGTTCTGGTTTGGAAATTATACGCCGAATATCTGTTTTTTTTTTGTTTCTGTTTTTTTTTATGTGACGGACATATCTCTGGTGTTTGATTATTCATGTAATATGTATGAATTTTATGTAATTTATGTTGATATGATTTTGTGTTTCTGTAATTTATGTAATAAATGACAAGTTGGGCATGGGAGGTGTGTGATACTATAAAGTGGCCCTGGGGTGGATTTGAGCCACTAAGTGCTAAGAAGAGGGGGAATAGACAAAGGAAGTGGAAATATCCTACAATCAACAATAGATACGAAATAGCTTAGAAAAAAAAAGAAATCGCAAATATCCTACAATCAACAATAGATAGGAAATAGCTTAGAATAAACAAAGAAATCGGAAATATCCTACAATCAACAATAGATAAGAAATAGCAAACAATAACAATAGAAACCTACTGATAAAACAGGGATGACAGCTTCCGGTAGCCAGGGTGGGATGGGTGATCTGAGAGGCAGAGGAGACAGGCAGTTGACATCTAGATGCGCTAGACGATGGCTGGGAATTGAAAACGATTACAGTTGAACAGTTATAGAGTTGAGTGTGAAATAGAGTCGTGGACAATTTACAGTTGACTGTGAAACAGAGATAGACGAATGTAAAATCAATAGAACAGGGAGAAGACACACACACACTCACAAGTCGAACAGTGATTTTATATGTAAACATTGGCGTTTGTGTTTTTCCTTTCTTTGTTCATATTTCTATTTTGTGAACCACGTGTGTTCTCATCGACAGTCGCCAACGGGAATAGGACGATCTTGTCATAATAGGAATAGAGGTATAGTCGAGCGAAAAAGCCAGGGTACACGACGTTTTTGGAATTTTGATCAATAGTACCTGAGATTTAGAACGTATAAAATTGGCAAAAAGATTGTATATCCATATATGAATATATCTATACTGGAAGCCAAATTGTAAACTGAAATGCTCATATCTTCGTTTCCATTGAACGGAACTCCAAAGAAAATGTTCCGGCTTTGTAGGGTTATAATACTATTCTATGGTCAAAATTTTATGACAATTGGTTAAAAAAACATTGATTTTCAAACCAATAAAATATTCCTTAATTTGTCTACAATTGTTTATATAGTGTCCTAAAGTAGGCTTCAGTTTATCTGCTTCAATTTTTCTCCTGTGGCCTTACCAGGCCACTAATATATATATATATATATATATATATATATATATATATATATATATATATATATATATATATATATATATATATATATACAAGGTGACCCCCCCAAAAAAAGAGGGCATTCAGTTGTTTTTCTGAGCATTTTAAAGTCAACGGAGAAAAAACGGCCAAATACCCTAGATTTTTGATGTGATGTTTTGAATATAATAAAGTAGTTATGGGCAAAGTTTCATTTCATTCGGACAAAACACTAAGAAACGGGACCTAATTAGAGTTGGGGCCGGGTTTTGGGGTCACCCTGTATATATATATACATATATGTGTGTGTGTGTATGTGTGTGTGTGTATGTGTGTGTTAAATAATTGGTTGTGAACATGAGCTAATTACGTTATTTGTCACGACTTTCGTCCAGGCAACATAATTTATGATGATGGAAAACGTTAAAGCATTTGAATTTTTTTTATTCTTGCTATCAATCAGTCAACCTTCGTGTTAGGAATCCAATCTTCGTAATAAATGAAGTAAACACAGCAAAGTGTCGTCTTGTAATTACATCACGCTAAGCAGATTGCCTCGTCGTAGTCCGTTGGTCGGTACATTCAGCGCAGAGCAACGCGATGTGAACGCCATAACACGTCGTCAACAAATTTATTGCCGGTTGTTATTCATTGCAAAATATATCAATCATCGAACTTTATTTGCACCTCGTGTCTATATGTTACATAAACAAAGTGTTTCAGACATTATTGACATTGTTTATTGTGCCCGCGGTTGTAATTACTTATTAACTCGAATATTTTTGTCTACAGTAAATATCCGATTATAAGTTGTTTTGCCCTCCAATTGTAAAGCTTTATTTATTTACACATTTATGTGCGTTTAATACCAATACACCGAAATGAATAAAAATGTAAATGCACAGTAAACTTATGAAATTTTAAAGTGTTAAATAGCCATTCGAACTTTTATCACATAATATGGAAGGACAAATTTGTAATAATCCATACTTGAAAAAAAAACTTGTAATTCCAGTTTTTTTCCTAATATTTTTTTAAGTATTAAAAGTACCTGTATTGTTTGAGAGCAAAGTCTGCTCAGAGTATTTCTGGAGTAAATACGAGAATATTTGATTTACTAAAATACAATATAAAGTTATTTACCCAGGGTTTTACTCCGCGTATGGAACCTTGTTAATGTAAAAGTACACAAAAGAATAGCATTTGTTTTCCATACGTATCACTATTGCGTTAATGCTCCTTCCATACCGAGGGAACGCCGTCTGAACGTGTTCTAATCTACCTAGAAAAAACAGAACGTTAAGACAAAACTTGTTGGAAGACAGAAGGAATTTATTCAAATTGATCGTCGTTTCAAATCACTGTGATATATGGAAAGACAGAAAGAGTTCGGTAATTACTGTTCAATCATATCATATCAGGACGTTTTCGAATTAAGATGTTTACACGTATAATTCTGCTAATGATCGGCCGACTTTTCTCTGTTGCTCTCTCTCTCTCTCTCTCTCTCTCTCTCTCTCTCTCTGGGACATGTACCGTCACATCTGTCCCTAACATTTGCTATTGTTGAGCAAGTTTACACATACATTTATTTTCTACTAACCCTCCGATATACTAGTATATTTTACTCAACTTAAATTTTATATTGTTTCCTTGAAGGTTCTACACAAATTTAGTTAAAAAGCGAATCCTCTTTCAAGCGATTATAACTTCAATATAAATTACACCACATTGTAAAGCATTGTTCAGAGAGACAAGAATTTAACACTATTAAAATTTCCTCCACTTAGAACTACTATATGGCAAAATATGGATTGCTGAAGAGAGCAAGCGATCAAAATACGCTAATCATTGAGATATATGCATATTTCAATCGATCGCGTTCGTAACGATTGCGGCAATACCTCGCCAAGCGTAACATATCAACAGACATACTTTATTAATATGGCCGATCACCGTGTATTACTCTGCAGTTAGTTAGCCTCACAAACGCCATCCATTTCAACTATTCGGCGAAACACCTTGTATCTCCCTAGTGAAACCACAGAAAATTCAATGAAACTCCTCGGTATGGCAAATATCGGCTTTTGGAATTTATTGCTTGAACTTTAAACTTTAAGTGTTATTTTGTTTAATAATAATATAATGAGAACAAGGATTATTCCATTAACAGATTAAATCAATTTAGTAGAAATATGTTTGAAGTTTATTTTGACATAAAATATGAAATCAGGAAAAATATTTGCAAATATGTACTACTTGCATATTGAAATGTTACTAATTATATTGGATGTTCCAATAAAATCACATCTAATTCTTCTTTAAGATTCTGAAAAAAATAAAAAGTGAAACTCGACAAGTAATTTTTCGGTGTTAAGTGATCTTTAATCTCGGAAAATGGTTTCCCCAATTGTTCTAAGTTATATATATATATATATATATATATATATATATATATATATATATATATATATATATATATATATATATATATACCATAGTAAGCATTACTGTTTTATTTCATTACTGTTTTATATATATTAAAGTCACAGTAAAATTTGTGTCGTATGGACAACGATAGGTCTGTAAACGATATGTATTTGAATGTAAAAACGCACACAAAAAACGACAGTAGTATATATTCTATATAGAAATTACAGGAGACAATTTGGGTTATTTTATATGCATTTCATACGCTTAATATAAACATGACACTGTGAACATACAGCAGACGATATGACACGGATACTATATAGTAAAGAGAACTGTCTAACATATTCTATATAACTATAAACTTGAGTTATTATATCTCTGAATTGATATTAAAAGCCCAATTTTTCTGTTTAAAGATTATAAAACGAATTCCTTGATTTATACATGCATATGCGAGCAACTACATGAAGATAAAAGAAATTGCATATTCCTTAAAAATCGAACGCTTATTAATTAATTTTTTTATGTTTTCGTTTTAGATGATTGGTTTCTTTTACTTATTACGTTACATTCTTTTTATGCTCATTTTCTACATTCTGCATAATTGCGAAAATTTTTAGGTGGCATTGTTTTAGCACAAGGATCTACATACATATGTGAGCTTGTCGATGTGTGTGGTAAAAATCTATACCGAACTCCTCTGTTAATATTTGGTTTACAGAGATGAAATTTGATATATAGGATATTTCTCTATAGCTCGCATTCGATTTTTTTATTAGCTAGTAAAATCTATTGCCAATTTGTCAAAATTGAAAACATAACAGATCACGTTGTCAGTCAAATTAAGTATTCCTCATGCTATTATTTCTTCGACATGCTCGAAATTAAAATTTCTAGCTCAATATCGCTTAATTTGTTCTCTCGTATGTATTTGTCTGTAACTCAAACAGTAACAACAAAATACGAGTGCTTAATGTTTTGGTTTCGATTCTAGGGGATAGTATTCAAGTCATATTTTATAACTTCTGAAATCATTACTATATAATGACACATAATCTATAGCGAATTGACTCTACTATAATAAATAAAAATACGCATGGATTAAAACATAATGTTATCCGTATTTTACGACTAGGAAACAGTGGGCAATCTGCTAGTGACATATATATTTAAAGGGGCTAATGGCGTCTCGAATAAATGCACGTTATATACACGCGCAGTGTAAATTACACGAATTATTGAACACGGTTATATATATGGTTGCTATACAACATATATGTAATATATAGAGTCATAGAATAATGTAAAGATCAGAGAATAAAAAAATAACAATCAGAGTTCCAATATATTAGCCTAAAGGGTATTCCGAGCTTAGATACCCAAATTCCAGTGAAGATTAATGGTCACTTACAAAAAGGTAAGGTTTTAGCATCTTGTCCACTTCCTCTTTAAAATTGTTAACAAATGCAAGGAAGGTTACTCTACTACGTGTTTATTGTGTAATTCTATTTTACAATGCATTGAACACAAGCACTGCTAAAAGCAAAGTCACATAAAAAAATTGTAAACTGACAATCGCACATTCCAAAAGATAAAATCTAGTACGGTTCAACCGGTTAAAAAACGAAGTAGAAAGATAGAGTTCAGAGGGTAATACATATTTGTTGATCATTTAATCTCCTTTTCATGACTTAGGGCGGAGGGGAGGTAAAGTAAAATTTCTGTACTCTCATCCGACAATCTCATTAACACAATTACTTATAAAAGTAAGTTAACTTGCAAATCATAAATCCCTTAAGAAAGCTAGCATCAGTATCTTAATTCCTTCATCTATAAAAATGTAAACAAAGGCAATACAAGTTACTCTTCTACGTCTTTATTTTGTAAATACTTAACACAAGTACTGACATAAAGCAAAACGAGATAAGAAGGTGGGCTCTCTCTATCGTGCTAGAATATTAATTGCGCCTGAGAATATTTTGTACTACAAGTTCACCATTTGCCAATGTATGGTGTATTGGGGCAACATTTGGACTGGCACATCTAACAAAAGGTCCTCATTTTAATACAGGGTTCAGTCGAGAGTCGCCAGCCTAATAGACCATGCATTATCAGCTAGTCTTCAAATGATGCTCATAGATAAAATATTGCATCCCTCTGCCTGTTTTTCAAGTATTTTTATGGTAGGTACTTCGACAAACTGCAAGCTCTTGTACTCTTACGACCTAAATACCCTAGACAAACACGACAAGCAGAAAAAATCCACCCCTGCACAATAGAAATTCCTAGATGTAAGACAGTTTTTACTTTAATAGTTTCTTCCCTAGGACTGACAAATTTTGGAATTGCCTTTCGGCTTCCTGCTTCCCTGTCTGTACTGACATGAAGAAGTTCAACTATAATGCAAACAGATATTTTGCTGCGCTACTGCCTACATTTTTTGCCTTGAAAATTATATGTTAGATAGTTGCCCCCTACATCAGTGGCACTGTGCCTTGTTTGGGGTGAAAATGCAATAAAAAATGTTAAACTGTCCCCCCAAGCGTAAGGCAAAATAAAAAAAAAATCATCCAATGCGTAAGGTTTGGCTATGGAACGCAATTACCACGCCCTCCACAAAAATAAAAGCGTTAGAAAAAGGGGGGAAAAGAAATAATGTTAAAAAGTAATAATTGTTGAGCCAACAACAGAATGATGCATTAGTGGAATAGAAGGAATCAACCAATGAAATTGTTGGAAAAGTCAGGAGAGAATTTTGGAAAAAGCTGTAATTATTTGCGTGTAGAATAAGTTGTGGTGTAAACTGTTGAGGCGACCAGTGAAAACAGTAGAAACATATTATGTAATAATGGGCTTAGTATCATGAGAATTACTCTCCGGTGACAAAATGAACCTCCAAGACGCGAAAGCCCGTAGAATGCAAATCTATAATGCTGAATCTTCATTTGTTCATAAGCATGAAGACCGTTGTTATTGACCCGTACACATGAGTTCAGGAACCAAATCAGGAACCGAAAATAAAATAAAACCATTATGTAACATAAAACCATTATGTTACATAAAACCATTATGTTACATGAAACCATTATGTTACATGAAACCGTTATGTTACATAAAACCATTATGTTACATAAAAAAGATTATGTTACATAAAAAGATTAAGTGAATAAAATATGCATCGATAATTGTTTGTAAGAGTATTAATTCAAAAGGCACAAACTGGATTTATTTACTTAACAAATTAATAAATGAAAGAAAAAGTATCAGTGTCATTTTACGTAAATGCAGAGAGGAATACATCGTTTTTGTTGTTTGCGTGTGTACGGGAATATGATCAAATGTGAAATCGAATGCCACAAATAAAAATAATGAATATTTAAGTGTTAATTATGAGCAATTGTGTGCTTGCTTTTGGTTCAGTATAACGAAATGACGTGTAAGACAGCAAATAATCGAATCGCAAGTTTTATAGGACAGCATTATTGTGTTTATCTAAAATAGTCAGTGACATTTGTTTTCTTTTGTAGTTTTAAAAAAGTTTCGAAATTATTTAGTAACTGCAGTTAACAGAGAAAGAAGAATCAAATAAAGTAGTTCTACACGGACCGTTAATTGCATGTATTAAGATTGTGGTGTTTTATGAAGTATAATAATATTTACAGCTAAGTGCAACGAGAAAAATGACTGAAAATATCGTGTAATAGTCAGTGAACGTGCGCTTTTTATATACTGTCGGTAATAGTGAGTTGATTATCGTTCGGTCATATTGTAACTAAATTAAAATTCGGGAGAATCGTTCGGCAATACGTAAAGGACGAAAGAATGATGCATTAGCGGAATAAAAGGAATCGACCAATGGGATTCTTGGAAAGGTCAGGAGAGGGTTCTGGAAAGAGCGGTCATTATTTGCGTGTAGAATAAGTTATGGTGTAAATACAAAAACACAAAATAGAAAATGTATAGAATAGTGATATTTTTACGTATGATATATTTACTCCGGTGTATGATGGGAAAGTGGAGGGAGACAGTTGTTAGGGGGTTATTAGCGAGCTAGCATTTCTATCTTTTTAATGTGTAGGAGAGTGAATCTTGACAAGACTTTTATAGAAAGGTACGGTAGTGGATTAAAACGAATGATAACTACCGAAAACATCAAAAGAATACAGGCATCAAATCGGAGCATATGAAATTTTTATATGTCGGCTGCAATATCTTTTTGTAGATAGGGAAAATCGTTTACTATTTTATCATGTTAGAAAATATATTATAGTTAAATATATAATTTCTTATATTTAAGAGACAAAATATACGGTATTTTTATAAATGTCTATTATATTGAAGAAAAAATAGATCATAGATCAGATTCAAAGCGTTTACATCAATCAGAAATATTCAAGTAAACAACAAATTTAAAAATCAACAGGGTAATAAAAAGGACGTTTTTATATTTTCCTGGAGAATTCGTCGATAAAAGATAGACAATAATCCTGTCATCTCCAAACTTCACGACACCTAAACGCATAAAAAATATTAGGCAATAATCACAGAAAATCTAGTCAATAATGTCAAGTGTGGCAGAAATATCTCCAAAAACTATGCGAAGAAAATGTCACGTGCAGATGTCATCTATTAAGCTGCAAACAAGGTCGCTTTTCATTGCATTCACAATTGAAAATATCTCAGCAGAATTGGATACTTGTTAAACCGTATCAAAGACAGTATGCCCAATAAAATCATCTTCACGGATTATACTCTATTCTCACCTCAACAATCCCACAATTATTAGCATGCAAGTGCTTGCGGGAAATCGCGAATTAATACTTAGTAAAGATGAGATGTAACCGGGAACGTAGAACCTAATATCAGTGATGATTTGCGCAGTCATTTATGAAATAAAGACATTTCCGCTTGTTTTGTTTTCAAGGTATACAGATTAACAAAACAATGTTACATTGAATAGATTTGCTGAAGGTGCACTAATCCCATGGCGCAATTTTGTGTACGGTGATGAAGTTAAGACTCTCCAATAAAATGAGGCAACAGAAAACAATGATCGATTAACACAGCAGTGGGTTAGAAACATTAAGAATAATAGTATTTCTCATAACTTCATGTTTATGCTTTCGTTTCCCTTGTGGTAAATCCTGGTGAATGACGTCTGCCCTTCCTTTGCAAAAATATTTACTCTTTTAAGATAAAATTGAACTAATGCTGGGAAAAAATAACCTAATCTATTGAGCGTATTTCTATAGATTAAGGTTACCAACCAAATTTTGACCAGTCAGTACAATCGTTACAAATCATCACGGTGTTGTATTAGTGTTCACTAGACATTCATTTAATTCAAATCCATCAGTGGTGTTTAGGTTGTGATAAGTATTGAAACATTAAGTAATACACACTCACACATACACACACATATATGTATATATATGTATCATATATACATATATATATATATATATACAGAGAGAGGGGGAAATAAATATACTATATTATTAATAATATGCCTATATATATATATATACACAAAAGGAGAGAAATAAATATACTATATTATTTATAATATGTATATATATATATATATATATATATATTTATATATATATATACAAAGAGAGGGATGTAAATATCCCATATTATTAATAATATGTATATATGTATATATATATATATATATATATATATATATATATATATATATATATATATATATATCAGAATCCTGAGGCGAATAAGACCACAGATTAATGAATCCTTAAGTATCGAGACGTACTAAATGTTTTAGGAGATATTATTCTATAAGACAACTTTAGCCAAAAACACATTAGCTCAATTGACTTGATAAAGCAAATGGAATTTATAGATATTTTGTTTAAATTCCGTTTAGAAAAAAAAAATCAGAAATGAAATCTATTGCTTCAATAAAGAATCAAGTGCAGAGTTTTTAGATCTGGACTCTATCTTTTATTCAAACAATAATTTCTGTTCTAAAATAATTATGGTTTTCTGAATGAAATTTAAACAAAAAAAATCATATATACACATATACGTATACATAACGATAATTTTAAAAATAAATATTAACAATCACTTTTATACTACACTAGTATTCCATGCTCATGCAATTATACGTGAAGCAACTAATTACGACTACCAGTCGGATGATTTGAACCGTCACAATGTCACCCATAGCATCCAAGGAGAGAACTTGAATGCCTACTGGAGAGAACTTGAATGCCTACTAGACACTATCCTCGAGTGTCTAAAGTCTCTCTGTAAAGGGGTTTGTCAGAACAATCTGGCATGAGGATACTTTTTCCATAGAAGTAAACCCAGACCAAATATTCAAACTCACATAGAATTCGCAGCCCAAATAAGATCTCCTCACTACAGCTACCTCACACCTTTTCCTAGGAATAGTGCACCTTCTCCAAGTAATATTACCTCAAGTAATAGAAAGAAGCTGGATACTCTACCAGACTAGATAAATTCTCGTCCTGGAATCCAGTAAGACCATGAAACCAACATGAAAGATATACTACTGTTACATGATAAGGGCTGTCCCCTTTTCATGTAAGTATAAAAATAGAGAGATTTAGTTAAAATGAAAATGAAATAGAATAGACGAAATTCGAACCTCGTAATTTAGGTTTAGACAAAGATTACGAGAGAGAATTAGCAAATGGAATGTAAAAACAAACCATCGTTTAGCTTAGAGATAACATAGTTTTAAGAAAGGAATGTACATTGTCAATTCTGTTATGAAAATCCAATTGACGAATACAACTATAAGATAATTTAATAAACATGGTTTTAACATATTGGAAATATAGATTACTGGGAATATAGGTTAAAATTCCTTTTGTAAACAAAGGAAAAAGTTTTGGACACGAATTTCCAGAACACGTGAAAGAAGACACATGTTTTAACATGTGTATGATGTCATGGAAAATGGGAAGTTCTCGATATAGTTAGAAACTTGAGAGTTAAGCGGAGAGAAACTGAGGGAGAGTCTGAGAGAGAGTCTGAGGACGACAGACGACAGTCCAGACATGGGATTCGAACATCTAGAAGCGAGACGGTCACCTTTGACACTTAGAATGTTAAACTTGAATTATTGACTATGAAACCCACGACCGGTCAGGAGAAGAAATAAACCCATCATGTGTTTTTATAAACGTCGTCTTTGTGTTGTAATTCTACCAAAAGATAAAGTGAAAATTGTCATTATATGTCTTGTAAATCATGTGTTTTAAAATGTCTTTACATACACAATATCTCCTCAGTCAAAGAGCTTCTACACTTCTAAGTATGAACATTTTATATATATGAATCTCTTCATAACACGAACATCTCTCTCAACAACACCATCTTCCTCTAAGACTCTAAGACTCTCACTATAAATAAGACCTAACAACAACAAGAAAAGAATAATCATAATAATAATAATGAACTATATATATATATATAACAATACAACGGATACAAATGGTTAATTCGGGAGAGGAATATTATGTTTCTAATTTCTTTACTAACTCAGTGCTTTACAGATAAAGCACTTTAATGGAACATCTGAATATCTATGTATCTGATATAGACTTCAAGTATTAGCCCCAGGTCGTGGGCCCCTTGATTTCTGAGAACTTCGACTGAAGTAAAATAAAACAAAAATCCGAGGCTGGAACTCTACTTCAAGTACACCGAGAAGTAGCCCGAAATTGAGACATATTAAAGGATTATGAATGCAACAAGCATGTCTAGTTAGTAGACAGATGAAATTTACCTCTGAATTGCAATGCTAATGTTGACTACTATATATATATATATATATATATATATATATACATCCGCTTAGTTGTAATTAAATAGATTGAGTGTCTGCTCTAGTAAGCCTTTGCATTGTACCGGGAATAGTGACAATCAACAAACAATACAATGTAATGCACATTGCGCTGTAAGGAATCTACTGTTTATTTGATAAAATTATCTTTAAACAATGGTTTTAGTGAAAGTTTAAAATACAAATGTCATTGTTTAATTGTGGTCCAAACAGAAACCTTTATTTCGAAAGAACCCATGTCTTATCAGTAAACCAACTATTGATTAAATGAAAACATTTTAACCTAATTACCTGAAGTCAAGTTTAATATATAAACGTCAAGTATCATCGTTTAAGTGTGTTCTTTAAAAGAGTGTTCATTTCGAATGCTCTACTGTATAAGAATATGGCCTGTATAAGAGTCTACGGTTGATTATATACGCCCGGATGTTTCTTCTTGTGCAATGATGAAATATCTTCAAAAGTAATTGTGTTATTTTAGATTGTATTAACGTGTTATAGTAGAAATAGTGTGTTCAGTAGTGTCTTCTTATATAAACATTAAACGAGATAAAATATAGACTACTGAACTAAAGTTTAAATACGATCTCGTGAATATCGATAACATTTTATTTTTTCTTAATGGCCCTGTCTATTCAATTAATTTCCTGCATCGTTGAGTACATGATCTAATTACTTTATTGCAAATATCAGCAATAATTTATTTTCTATTCGTCTTAAAATAACTCTCACACATAATTATGCTTTTTTTTGCGTTTCTTTGTTAAGCAATTTTTCAAATTATTTGCTAAATCTTTTGTTGGATTCAGGTTGGCGCTTTGTACCCATCATTAATCTCTAGTTTCTATTTTTTCTGCTAAAAGGATAACCTTCTAACCAGATGCATTGTCCTGCATTAAATAACCATGGTGTAATATTATTTTATCAGGACACTTAATAAGCATTTGATAACATTGATATTGACATATATGCAGCGGATAAAACCAATTCCTACAGATAAAAGCGTTCTGTGCACTACCTTACTGTGACGAACAAACTTAACTTTTGATTTTCGAGACGTTGAGAAAAGGGTGGACATCTGCTTTGCCGCCAGATCACATTATGTTAAACTCCAAGTCGTCGCTGAAAATAAAGCATCTTAGTGTGTGTCAGTCAAAACAACCTGCTCTTTTGCATACTCCAAAAGTGCTCTTGAGAGGATTTAAGTAGAAATTTTAACCCTCGGTAGCTCATTATCTGCCCCTTCATTTAATTTACAGACAATTGATCTAGCAGTGTTGTAGACATTGCAACTATTCTTCGATCTTGTCTTTTTTGGTTTAGCATCAAAGATTTAACCGTTCTTATACTTGCTAGTTGCAGGAGAACCGACACTTTTACACAGCTTAAAAATGTCAGAAATTTCAGAAATTTGCTTTGTTCTTGACATTTAGCGAAATTGTGTTTTTTTTTCTTTTTTTTTTGTAAAAAGAGCGTTTGACGTTTAAAATACATCATCTTGCTTAGGAATAAAATAGTAATGATAAATAAATGTTAATTTTCTGTTGGAACTCGCTAGCGTGTTTTTTTTTTTAAAGAATTGGAATTAAGATTTTCGCAAATTACTAACACGGCTCATTAACTTTGTCCAATACATTTTTTTTTTACTTAAAAGAAAGAAAGAATAATTTAATTCAAACAAGGGTTGTTTACAGAAAGCAAATTATATGTTTTATTTCTGTATGTAAATACAATCATATCTTGCTTATTTCGATCATTATTGATCTGAACAGCCAATAAACAATTAAAAATCAAATAACTTTTTTAATATTAGAGGAGAAAAATATTTTGCCATATCTAGCGTGAGGTATGATTTAATGTTCTCATGAATTTAAATTTAAATTTTAAAATCGGAGGGCACAAAATAATTACTGCTGTTATCCGTTAAGCAAAAAATGATTATTGGGAAGGATGTATGAAATATTAGAGGGAGTTGCAAGAATAGAAAAGATATATATATATATATATATATATATATATATATATATATATATATATATATATATATATATATATATATATATATATATATATACTTCGGAGTAGTTTTTATTTAACAATCAGTGGTTATGTAAACGTGAGATTGTAGGTTTACAAAATATTACTGGCAGTAATATTCTATAAGTTATCCCATCTAAACGAGAATTGCTCGATATATATATATATATATATATATATATATATATATATATATATAAAGAGAGAGAGAGGGGGGATTTATAAATTATTTTAGAGGACAAGGAAGAAAAGAGGAGAGGAAGAGTAAAAAAGGTAGCACCTATGAATATAATGTAGGAATAACAAGCACCATATCAGAAAGCGACATTTCATATTTCAGATCATTTGAAAATATGTAGACAATAGGAAAGTTCGCCGAAATTGGTTTATATTGTCTGTCTATAAAACCGACGTATGTCGTTCAATTTTTATTTAATTTTACATGTTTTTGCATTTTTTAATTTTACACTATTTTTTTTTTATTTTTAAAAGATCAGATCTACTTTCTTTATGGACTGAATTAGTCATCATATTTATGTGCTTTCTAGTTATATCAAATCATGTATTTTAATTTCATATCTTAAAAGTTAATATATTTATGAAGCTTATCACATAGTATCTATTTTAATTATTTGATTATATATATATATATATATACATACATATATTTAAATATAAATATAATATATTAAGTATATATACAAATATATATATATTGTGTTTTACATCTGTATTCATTTATTTGTTGTTTTAATTTAATTTTAAATTATTTTTTTTAATTACTATTATTTAATTATTTATTTCCTTTTGATTTTAGTTAATTTTATCTATACTTATATAAAATGGTGTATTCTTATCTATCAGAGGTTTTCCAAAAATAAATATCAAAATTTCATCTAAGATCACTTATAATCTCTAAAGCTTGATAGTCTAACTTTAATAAAATAGTATTTGGGGGGAAACTTAATTTATCCTTATATAGATATATGTCATTTTTTTGTAATGCTTTGCAAATATTTGAAAATAGTATTAATCGAATAATATTGTTGGGGATCTCAGGTTGTTAGAGGTCTTATTTTCTCAATATATATAAGGGAATAAGAATAGTTAAGTATTTAAAGCAATATATTAAGTACAAAAGTTCTACCACAGAAGCATGTTATGCGAAAATATGCCCGAGTTTTTATATTTATTCTATTGAGAGTCTTTTAGTACTTTAGTTGGCTTGGTTAAAGTAAGTCAATGTTTTTTTTTTATCTTTGTGACCTTAATATTACCCCATAATTAAATGTAATTATATTATAATAAAAAATCAATAACTAACACAAAGTAGTAATAAATCGCATACTATATATGTGCGTATGTAAATTTGCGTATATATGTATATATATATATATATATATATGTATATCTATATATATAAATATATATATACATATATATGCGCGCGTGCGTGTGTGTGTATGTGTGGAGATTGCGCATGTAATATATATATATATATCTGTGTATGTATATATATATATATATATATATGTTTATGAGACATATGCCTAATGCATTTTTTTGTTATGAAGGGGTGCAATAAGTAATGACCCTGCCCACTTCCCATAGGAGTAGAGCTACGAAACTTGGCACAGTTATTAGTCATTTTTACATAGGAACCACCCAGAGTTATGCATGTCTCGCATCGTTTGATTTAGCTCTGCAGACCGTTTTTGTAGAACACCCCAGGTTGATCCGCCAACCATGACGTTACTTCAGAAATCAAGGCTGCATCATCTGGGAAGCACTTTTCTTTTCAAAAACAACTACATCGCTGGGAAGAGGTGAAAGTCGGAGGGTGCAAGGCCAGGAGAGTAGGGAGGATGTGATAGGAGTTCATAACCACACGCACGTGCTTATAATCTGGCGACATGCGAGTTGTAGACCGGAGCGTTGTCCTGCAGGAGGCGGGTACTTTTACTGATCTTGCCCCGTCTCTTGAATTTGACAGCTTCCCTTAATTTCCTCAAAAGTGAAGCATAATAGGTTCCTGTTATTGTGGTACCGTTGCCAGAAACTCTACCATCACTACTTGTCCCAGAAGACTGTGAGGATGACCTTGCCAGCGAAGGGCTGCACCCTTGCATTCTTTGGAGGTGGTGAGTCCAAGTGCTTCCACTGCATTGACTGGGCTTTGGTCTCTGGATACTAGTGATGGACCTAGGTTTCATCCTGTGAAGTCAGTCTTTTGAAAAACTTTGACTCATCTTCTTGGCACATCTCCAAATTCATCCTCGAGCACTCGACGCGTTCTCGCTTCTGGAATGGCGTGAGCAACCTGGGATTCTATATGACAGACACCTTATGCATATGCAAGTGGTCATGAATGATAGTTTCCACAGACCCTGTACTAATCTTTACATCTTGAGCTATTTGGCGAATAATAATACGCCGATCTTCCAAAATGGCAGCATCAACTTGACGGACAGATGCCTCATCAATGGCAAAATGGGGGGGGTATAAGGTCTGGGAGCTGTTTCCACAGACTTCCGGCCATGCTTGCATTTACGATGCCAGCGTTTTACAAGGTCATATGATGGGGCATTATCACCATACGTTTCTTTCATTTTATCAAAAGTCTCCTGTTGTGTGCATCCTTTCAAATACAAAAACCGGATTACTGCTCGATATTCAACAGCCTCCATTTCTCAGCTGACTCAGTTCAAACACCTGTAAAAAAAGAAACCACGATTAGTTTAGGCTTTGCCACATAACCCGTAGAGATATAAATCATTGCACATGCCAAATTACAGCTTGATCAGACACGTGGAAGCAAGTCAGGGGTATTACTTATTGCACACCCTCGTAAATATCCCAATTAATTATATCTACTACTAACAACTAGATAGGTCTATAATACCAATTATATTTCATATATATATTTATATATATATATATATATATATATACATATATATGTATATATATAAACGTGTGTGTGCATTTATATATATATATATATATATATATAAACAAACTAAAAGTTAAAATAATTCCTATAATATAAGCTTCATATATATATATATATATATATATATATATATATATATATATATATATATATATATATATATTAACTTAAGAGACAAAATTTAAAAAAAACATTTGATATTACTAGAAATTACAAAACAAATGAAGCCTTGTTCGACTCTTAAAGAAAGTAGTTCTGATCTTGTAAAAAATTTAAAAAGTCTGTGTTAAATTTAAAAAAAATAGAAATAAATATAAAAAATAAATAAAGAATTGAACGACAAATGGCAATTTTATAGACAGACAATGTCACCTAATTTAGGTGCATTTTCTCCATTATCTACATATTTCCAAATGATCTGCAATGTGAAATATGGCTTTTTGATATGCTACTTCTTATTCTTATGTACTACCTCTTCTGTCTCCCTCTGTTTCCTTTTCCTCTAAAGGTATTTATAAACCCCCTCCCCCTATATCTATAGCTATATATTTTCTATTCTTGTAACTCCCTCTAATCTTTCAAACATCCTTCCCAAAAATTTTTACGCCCCCCCCTTTTTTTTTCTTTAACGGATCCCAGCTATAAATTTTTTTGCCTCCGACCTTTTTTTTAATTGAAATTTAAATTCGTAAGACTATTAAACCACGTGTCACGCTAGATATGCGAAAATATTTTGCTCCTTAAATTAAAAAAAAAAAAAAAAATAGTTTCTAAGTTTTTTCTTGCCTGATGAAATCAATAATGGTTGAAACGATCAACACATCGTCGCTAGATATGACTATGTTTACGTAAATAAAAAGTATATAAAATATACACACACTCAAAAATATATATATATAGTCATCCACATATAGTTCTGTTTCGCAGCTTATCAGTGCGGCTAGACAGGCAATTACCTCAAGCCAGGATTGAAACACGACCGTCTGTACGGCAGCCAAGGCTCCTAACCATTACGCTATTGGCGGCTGCTGAACGAGTAGTGAATTTAACAATGTCTTGCCATCCCAGACAGCTGTTTCATCGTTTTCTGATCTGGCGATACAAGGGAACATTCGAAACTGTGCCGCCTGCTTTCGTGCGTGTTCTCCTGTGAATGGATTTTTCGTAAAGAGTAAGCGAAACCGTACCCAGTTTCATGCTATTTCTATTCTCTTTGAATCTACGTAGACTTGTGTTGTTCACAATTTTGGCCCATTATTTTGTTAAATTGGCAACTCGTGCGATGCCTGTTGGCCAATGTGGAGACGATCGTTTGGTTTCAGCATTAATTTGGACGCTTTGATCCTGACAGAAGTTCCATGATTGAATTTTCCATTGTCTTTGCGATGAAATCTCCGTTTCATGCACCGACGGAGTTCATTCAATTGAATGCAATTGAAATTCACTCAAACGGACAGGATTTAAAAAGCCGTTCTTGCCCCGAGCTGCGAACACGGATAACAGATTCTCTAATGTGAGCGTAAAATAAAACTCTTTTATCTTAAAAGATGCGAAATTACATCGCTCTTTTTGCAATTCGTTTTTAACATTGTATTTTGTACTTTATATTTATTTTTATTATTATGATTAGTAGTAGACGCAGTAGTAGTATTAGTAGTAGTAGTAGTTGTTGTTGTTGTTGTTGTTGTTGTAATAGTATTCTCATCATCACGGTTCACATTTAAGTGTATCGCTGTCCAAGAAAGAGAGAATTTAAGTTTTCCGATTATGCACAAGTGTATAGCATTCCTGCCTATTGGATATTTTATTGTATTATTTTTTCTATTGTTCTTTTGTTTCGTGAAGTATTTTTAAATTTGTGCGGTTATTTTATATAGAAAAAATACTGAAGTCTATATAATATAAATAATGTCGCAATCATCTATAGAACAATAGGTGTGCACGGGTCCAATCCTTTATCTTCTTATTCTGTTCTTCTCATCGCAACAGCCGTTTGCCATTGATTTCTCGATTTTAATAAAACTCCCATCCGCCCTAAGTAATGAAAATGATATTAAATGATCAACAAATATGTATTAACTTTTAAACTTCCGTCATCTTACTCCGTTTTTTTTAACCGGTTGAACCCTGTTAGATTTTGACTTTGGGGATATGAGATAGTCAGAGTTTACAATTGCTTCTGTTTATTTGCAAGTTGCTTTCTTTACTGAATAAACAAGTAGTAGACTAACTTTCCTTGCATTTGTTAAAAAAATTATGGGGGGGGGAGTAAGCACGATGCGAAATTCTAACATTTTGTAAGGAGTTTGCAGTTTGCGACAGAACTAAAATGTTAAATATAAATATAGAATTACACCCATTATAAAATAGATTTTTAATACAAAAACCTGGATATTTTGACATGGGTTTTGCTTCCCAACAAGACAACACTTAATACAAAAATTACATTTTAATTAATTAACGTGACTAAAATAATTTATTTAATAAAACCTGTTTTTTTTTATTTTACTTCAGTCGAAGTTCTTAGAAATCAAAACGGCCACTACCTGGGACTAACACTTGAACTCTATATTAGATAAATAGATATTGGAATCTCTCATTAAAGTTCACTATCTCTCAAACATTGAGTTAGTAAAGAAATTGTGAACATAATTTCCCTCTCCCCAATTAACCATTTTCATATCTTGCAGTATACCTTATTTTGGTCTCTTGGTCTTACTGGATTCTAGGACAAGAATTTATCCAGTCTGTTGGAGTATCCAGCTTCGTGCTGTTACTTAAGGAATATCACTTGAAGAAGCTGCATATTCCTCGTAAAAGCTAATGTAAGTAAGCCATAATGAGAAGATCTTATTTGGTCAGCAAATACCATGTGATTTTGTAATATTGAGTCAGAGTTTACTTCTAGGGAAAAGTATCCTCATGGCAGGTTATTCTGGCAAACCTCTGTACAGAGAGGCGTTAGACACTCGTAGATAGTATATAAACATCTGTATGGGTGTTCGTATGCCTGCTAAAAACCTTTTCGCACCTGCATCGTACACGCACGAACTAAGCATTTTTAGAAAGATGATGTTTCGGACAAAAAAATATTGAAAAATTGGAAATATCACACACTTTTTTCGGGGTGGAAATATCTTTTTGTTGTACGGGGGTCAGACAAAAATCTTGATTTCGCTGTGGTTTGAAAACCGCGCATCAGCTAATCGCCGCTTTCTTCTTTCGTTTTAGAAAGCTAAATTTGCAACGTTATATGATGTGTTCTTGTCGTCCTACCGATAACGCGTTCCTTTACTAATTTAATGCATGTGAGGTCGGGACCTTTTTTTTTGCTTAACAAAGTTTACTTTTGCCTTCGCTTCTGTCTGATGGCACTAGTCCCGATTTTTATGATCGGGCAACGTCTCTGCCCTCCTTGTCACATTAAAAAAATAAGTATCATATTGAGCGGATTGTACGGTTGGGAATGCTCACCTCCGCTGTCATACTTTTCTTTTTACTACTAGGAAACACCATGCTCCCGAAGCTAGTTTTATAAAATAGTTAATATGTTTTACATTTTTATATAGAAAGCTTTATGCTTTTTGTAAATATGTTTATAATATAAACCAGCGTAATTGCGAAACAATTTCCGAATTCTAGAATTAACTTTTTGAGTAAACTTTTATGCGGATTTTTTTCTATAAACTTGTAAAGCCTAGACTGGCCATCAAATGAAGATGCAGCTATTACAAATTAACTCATATTTTCTAAAAGCTTATTTAGTATGTTCTGAATAAATATTTTATTCACATGGTATGAATGGATATATAAAATATCATGTCCACGAGACACGTATCTCATCGGCTTTTTGAATTCGTATGGCTAGAACAAGATTTGAAACCTGGACACAGGGGATGTCTGTCCGCCGTTCTGATAAGCGAGGTACATACCTCCCAGCGACAGTAAAAAAAACGTATCGGATTATAAATTATTTTTTAATATTAAAAATTACTATCTAGCTCGGCTTTTTTTCACTATCAATTTCTGACATAGATCTCCATAATCATATAATTTAAATCAAGTGCTACTAAGAAAAGAATCTAAGAAAATGAGTGTTAATGTCAAATGTTTAGAAAATCTTGACATATCGAATCTTGCAATTCAAAAGAAATGGTACAGAATTATAGAAAATTATTTGTAGTAAGATACAACCTGTAAAATAATACTAAGCATCTATTTTAAATTCAGAAACAATCATTAAGAAAAAAGAACGGTTAATAAACACTGTCAGGGGGTAATGACCGTAGTGAACAAACGAGATAAATTAGAATTTAACAAAATTTAATGACGTATTATACGTATTTAATCAACATGAACATATTTATAATCAATTACACGAGAAATAATGAATCAAGCAATATTTTTTCGAATACAAAATCTGATCAACTGAAAATCTAAGAGAGAACCGGACCGTTCCTGTTCTCTGATAAAGGATCCTAAAGGGATTAGCAATATACCAAATTCCTAGTAAGTTTATTGTATTGTCTTACTCATCTTGGCAGAATTGGACCAATACTAACCAATACTGTTATGATAGACTGTGAATATTCACTTATTCTCTGTGACCAGGCTTTAATTAAAGCATACCCTGTAGATTGTATATAATCTAAAGTAACTAAGAAACAAGTATGTATATTGTATTACCAAAATGGTATTCATAACTATGCTACCATGCCGTACAAGAAGAGAAGTAGTTGAAAAATATCAGTTCTCAATATTAATGCTCCCTTACAGGACATAGTTGCTTAAAGTGTTTTTGCACTGCCTTTATAAAATTAAGCATAAAGAAAAAGTCGTCAGTATGCGATTAATTATAGGAATCATCATTATCGGCGGTCACTCGTGTCCGAGTAAGACTGTCCTCCGTTGTGGTTTCTGTGGGTCCTCAGGTGAGCATAGAGCACAATCCTAGACCCAATTTGTCTTGTGCAATTTGGGCAGATAAAGGTAGTGGTGGTGGGGTGGGGTTGGGTGTGTCTGGTTGATAATCTGTCCTTTCTGTGCTTGCGTTTATCCTCAGCAGATGATTTAGGTCACTACTATAAAGCGCAGCACCTTCGTGGACAGCGCTCCTCCATGCCAACCTACTCCCAGCCACGTCCTCCCATGTCTCAAGGTCCATGTGAAACCGCTTTAGATTTGCTTTGATGTTGTCCTTATACCTCATCTTTTGGCCACCCTGGGCACGCTTTCCCTCAACAAGCTGAGAAAAGAAAATCTGTTTTGGTAGGCGGAGATCCGGCATTCGGACAACATGACCAGTCCATCTGAGCTGGCGTTGAACAACAGTAGCGGTGATAGTGGGAATGTCAGCCTCACTCAGGACGCTGGTGTTGGTGCGTCGGTCCTTCCAACTAATTCTGAGGATTTTTCGGAGGAATCTTTGGTTGTACGTCTCCAGGGTTTTTACGTGCCTCCTGTATGTGGTCCAGGTCTCCGATCCATAGAGAAGAGTGAGCAACAAGACAGCTTTATATCCCATGATTTTGGTCTTTCCCAGAAGGTCACGGTTCTAAAATACTCTCTTTCTTAGCCTTGAGAAAGCCCCACTGGCACAGCTGAGACGGTGTTGTATTTCATCATCTATGTTGGCTTTTGATGATAGGATGCTGCCTAGGTATGGGAAGTGGTCCACATTTTCCAGTCTAGTGTTGTCGATGGAGATGTTTGGGGGTGAGACTGGAGTACTGTTTGGTGGTGATTGATGGAGGATTTGGTTTTTTTTTTATATTAATTGTAAGTCCTAGCTGTTTGTACGCCCTCGTGAAGGCAACCAGTGTACACTGTAGGTCCTGTAGTGTACACTAATTATAGGAATAGAAATTATGTGTATACCCTATCGATAGGTATCTAGGCTCGCATGAATATTAGTAAACCAGAGATTTCCGGTCTCGATTTAGCATTATAATTGCACAATATATATGGCGTATGAAACTTCAACACGGTGAAAACGGTCAGCAGTCTCATATACGTTAAAGTACTAGAAACAGGGCATCGCTAAATATTATGTTATACAATAATATAGAGAGAAAGGGAGAGGGAAAGCTAGGTTGATAAGACGTATTGAGAGTTGAGTATACGTATTCTTTTTCCGTCACCCATTTTCTGGGCTTTAAGTATTAGACTATAAACAGGCTTGCACGTGTACTTTCTTTGTTCAACATATCATGGGGTGGTTAAATAAATGAATTACTTAATGTTATTTATAATAGATCATTTTAATTGGAACTGTGAGATTGTCGATAGTACGCCAAGAAAACAATGAGCGTATAAAAAATTTTATTTATCAATAGAATAAGTTTTAAACAAATTCTTATATAAATAAATAATGTCTGTAATAAACATCTTTAAAATCGATCTCTAAAATATGTTGCTTATTAATAGGAATAGCTTTATTTATCCATGCAAGTTTGGGTTTTTGTTTCGTCTGAACAAACTACCTTTGTATGTTCATCTGAAAGGGGAAATTCACAACTAGTGGGCTTCCCTTGTTTTTTTTTTTGTTTTTTTTACACAGTGATCACCACTTATCAAGGCCCGGAAGCCACTCAGGGATAAGGGTTATTGCAAGTACATTACGTTAGTGAGGAGATTTGCTGAAATGTTTACTTAAGGGGGCGGTTCATTAGGAATTTGTAAACATTGGACTTGAAGACATCCAAGTTGTAGTCCGGAGGGAAGCAGGCAGACGGAACAGAGTTCCACAGGCGTGCAGTTCTAAGAAAGAAGCTTTGCTCATGAAATCCGCGTTTTGATTTAGGCACAGATATAGAGTGGGGAAAATTTTTCACAGTGGATTCAGCTAGACGGGTGTTTTTCGTGTAAGATTGGCGAGGGGGGACCAGAGATTGGAGTTCAGACGAGCATCTGCCATGGAAATAACGATAAAACAAGGACAGGCTCGCAACGTCTCTTCTGTGGGAGAGAGGTTGC
The DNA here is from genome assembly GCF_053919585.1 of Euprymna scolopes. Taxonomy (NCBI): domain Eukaryota; kingdom Metazoa; phylum Mollusca; class Cephalopoda; order Sepiida; family Sepiolidae; genus Euprymna; species Euprymna scolopes. The sequence goes on along the minus strand of NC_136495.1, from coordinate 40,681,375 downwards.
AGGGTAGAGAAAAGGGCATCCCCCACTAAGCCACAAAGTCTATTTTGTACTCTGTCAAGGCAGGATAGGCTGTTTTTAGCAGCTCCTGCCCAGATATGGCAACAGTATTCCATCCTTGGACGTACTTGGCTTTTATATAGATAGAGAATTGCATCAGTAGTGAGATATCTTCTTGTTTCTAGCTTGCACGGATTCTGCCCAAAAGATCGAAAGCATCTGGATCTTTCAATTTGTCTTAGAAGCACTGAGTAAGTTCTCAGGGCTCTGATACAAATATATAACTCGAGCAAATCAATCCGTTCATTTTCAAATGATTTTCACCACCTGCTAATGTATAACCAAACCAAAGTTGGTTTAAAAAGTTTCAATTCTTACCGTATCTTAGATGTACACTTCCCCACAAAAATACACTTCGTAGTAATAACATTAAAAAAACAAATATTTCTCTTTTGAGACAAATGTTTCTCCGATTATATATTTTTAGATGAGATACTTACAGGAAGAACTTCGCGAACATCACAAGTAAAAATTGTATTTTGGATTAGGTTTAACACGAACACGAAACGATAAAGTTTTAGCACTCACGTGTTATTTGTTCCAACAAGGCCATGTCTCACTCGTCACAACATATTTAGAACAATGACTTACATGAATTTACAAAGCAGTGGGTTAAATATAGAGCACAAATATATGTGTCTCACAAAATATATGCTTAAAGATGTACGAACATCATTTTGTATTGCTCATTTTGGAGTGAGATCAGAGAAGGCACTACGTGATGCATGATTGTTCAAAGTGCGAATATGGTTTTTCAATATATCTTGATAATTTTATTTTGATATATATCTATTTTTCTGGGTTTATTACAGTATTATGTTGGTTACTTTATGAAGATCATGTTTGTAACTTAAACTAACGCAACCTTGATTTGTGGAGTAAATTAAACACTGGCTGTTCAAATAGTTAAATTGAAGAATTACTTTTTACTGATTATGGCGATATTGTTTGGAGTTTACAATACTTACCTTTTCCAAAAAAGAGAAGGTATGCATTGGTTTACGAATTAATATATATATATATATATATATATATATATATGAATAGAAAATACATGTACATCGCTGTGTTATATCTTTATGCGAAATTAATAATAATAGAACGTAAAACTGCATCTTCCCAACATACAACTCTCTGTCCAGCTAATAGTTGAATATTCTAAAAAAACACTTAAGAAAAATATACACAAAGAAGTACCCAGTCATAAAATATATACAAAGAAATCCCCGTTCATAAAATCAACAATCTTCATGAAAATCCAGCCATATTCATAATCAATACAATTTTGCATTTGCCTAGGGGTTTTCATTTATGAATGTTCAACAATACAGACAGAATAGTAACAGAAACAACCAAAACTTTCACACCATATAAAATACTTTGTTGTTCAATTGTATTGTCAAAATGCAACGACAAGGGCTTCAGAACTCTCCAGTATTCTCATGCATTTCATCGTTGACAGACGTGTTTTTCTGGTCACCGATTTCTAAACCATGTAGTAGCATCCTTCCAGTTGTGCTACAAGGGATTACTGTTTACTGGTTTCATTTTTCGCAATAAAATAAACAATTCGAAGTAGAAGACATTGTATCATTGTTTCTATTAAGTAATTAATAGCTTCAAATCGTGCCATTCATTATAAAAGCACAGTTTCGGAAAGATTGCAGCAATTCAGCATTTTGCTCCTAAAATGTAATTGAAACTGTCACAAATTTGAATCAACATAAAACGACTAACTAAACACACGGGATCACTGTGTCCTATGTCATTATTAAATAAAATGTGTTTTTTTATTAAATGGAAATCAACAAATCTCAAAAGCACAAATTCACATACCTCGTGTTTTCACTGCTCGAAGACATGGTTTATGAGATTTAGGAAACTTCATCCAACATTTCTATACTCGATTAATATTGGCTTCATTTATGCAAGAGTGCAATCTTGCTTAGGAATTACAGCTAATATAATAATACAAAGAAACTAAATGAATGTTAATGTGGCAAAGGATCATTAAACTACGCTCTTTATATTACTTTTTGTATAAAACTCGTATAGAAACATAATAATAAAAAAGATACAATAAAGTTAAACACAATTATCTCTCTTACACCAAAGGTCACGTGAATTTTACTACGATACTATAATAAAAAAGACAAAAATCTAAGCTGTGTCGCTAGTCTAAAACAACAACAACAACAACAATAATAATAATAATAATAATAATAATAATAATAATAATAATAATAATAATAATAATAATAATAATAATAATACATTGAACAAGATTATAAAAAGAAACATTTATAGCGAATAAATGTTTATAACAAAAATAAAAAAAAATAAATAAAATAAAATTACCCCCAACTAACTACGGTTTAACGAGTCATATCTTACTGCGGTCCTGACCTCTATCCCCGAACAAGGCACATCGCCATCTTGAATATACAGTTGTTTTCTTTTTGAAAAAGGGAAGTGTTTTTCTTCCGAAATTATAAAATTTCCATACCACCAACGGACTTTATATACACTGGACATAACAACAATATTGTTGCAAAATAATTATACAACGAGGTGAGGAATGATAGATGAGTAAACAGTTAGACATTTCTCTACTCTTTTCTTTACATACCCGTCTATTTGTTTATTTGTTTTTCTTTTCAGCATTGCTTTTGGCTTTTAAAGCTTCAATATATACCTTTACCAGCAATGCTTCAAGCAAACTACCATTTACTCTTATCCTTTGGTCTTAGCCAGACAGAGTTTGCACTTACCAAGAGTATGTTCCGGATTTCGGAGAAACGTGCCAGAACCAACTGCCAGATGCCACAAAACAACATTATCCCCAACACAATCAAACATATACATCTACCAGCGTGTTTCCAACACCAAACACTCCAGACAGCAAGGCAGTTTATATATGACTTATGCCTTAATAAGATTATCCAGCTCCTTCATAGCAAACTACACCAACATATTAACTCAATCACTTCTATCAGAACTTCTCTTTACTTCTCTGCTTCTACTGAACGATCGCTGCACAACATAAATATAGTTATCGACCGCGCCTACCCGACCTGCCTGGATAACGAGACCAAACGTCTAAAACAGAAATGTTAATGGCCACAACTGAAATCCTCGCAACCACATCCCAACAGTCACAAAGGCAATACTCAGGAGTAAAACCTAGACAACCAACCTACACACAAATCCCTCGTCACTGACCTCACTGATTCCCTCTCCACAACGGGGACTTACCTTCTGTCCCTCGTTCCCAAGTTCTTCACCACACAGAAACTTACGGACAAAGTAAGACTCAACATAAAACTCAATTTTGTAGAACCGCATATCATCTTAAATGGCTGTCTTCTCTAGCCTCTAATGACACCCGCCACACCCATTCGGATAATTCTAACCCCTCTTTTCTTGTATTTCAACTCGATCACTCTTTACACCCCCCTAATAACGACTCCCTGACATGAAACTTAAAAGAGACTTAAACACAAGATTTTCCCCATACTTAAACATGACCAGCCCCGCATCATACCCAACTTATCAACAGTCCAACATCTCACTCTGGAGCGCCTTAAAGAAAAAAAATCTCGTCTACCTACCTTCCAACAAAGGTAAAGAATTTTGTGTCATCTTCCAAGACCCTTATGGCTCCCTCACCCAAGACCACTTTAGTAAAACCAACATACACCCCCAGCCAACAATATCACTGTAGCCCAAATAGAGAACACTATCAGTAGAACCCGGTCACATTTTTGCTCCCATAGAAATATCCCCAAACAATACAGACTAAACTTTACTATCAAAAACAGCAAACTTCCCACCTTCTTCCACCTCATCAAAACTCATAAAAACAACCTCCGCACACAAATCAGACCTATAGTTTTCAGCATCAACAGCCCCTCTATAAGATCTCTGGGCGCCTCTCCAGACTACTTAAACCCCTACTCTCTTACTTTCCAGCCCATGTGAACAGCTCTGACCAAGTCATCGACAGGCTTAACAGGTTACCTCCTCAACAAATAAGGCTAAACAGATATTCCTTCAGCCTGGATGTCGTCTCCCTGTACACTTCCATCCCGGCACACCCTGCCATCAACCTTGTGGCTGACCTGATATCCTTCAATAGCTTACACTGTTTCGGAATAACACCTCAGCACTTGCAACTCCTACCTTCTCTTCACGAGATATATAGATGACATCCTCATAATCACATACTCTCGTGATGAAACCATCGAAATCATTAACACACTTAATAATACTGACCCCAACCTAAAGTTTACCATAGAATACCCAGACACCTCCGGCTCTCTCTCACTCCTTGATGTCAAACACAACATCAAGGAAAACGGCTCTATATTACAAAATTCTACAGGAAACCAGCCTGCAGACGTTTGTTTCTATACTTTAGATCCGCCTTGCCCCTCCAAGACAAACTGAGCTACACACCTACAGAGATTTCACGCATTCACAAGTGCAATAGCACACCCGACAAAATTCTGCACACTAACAACTTCCTACACATCCTCTCTATAAACGGCTATCCCAATTCCACACTATCTTCACTCAGAAAAAGTAAAAAACGTCAACGCTCCCATTCTTCAACGATAGAATCTCCTCGGCTATCTGTAGAGCCATATACGATGAGAATCTAGGCATACAACTTATCCACACTGGCACGACCTAAAGACAGAACCTAACCCGGAAACACTCACCACATACCCGCGACGCTTTCTCCCTATCCAACTTCCCCATCCCAGATACATCCTTAAGTTTGCGCACCCACGTGGTTTATGACATCTAATGCACTAAATGCAACAAATCCTACATAGGGAGTATCACTAGACACTACACTAACGCATTAAAGAACATATGAACACTAGAATCTCCTCATTCCACAAACATAGTATTTCATGCAACAGTCGCGTTAGTAGCCTTGCCTCAGTTAGAAACCATGGAAATCTTAGAATTGCTTAAGCACTCCTCATTTCTCATTTCCAAACACTAACCTTCCTTGACACTGGCTGGAACTGAGGTTTCCCTTTATCCTGTGATGCCTAATAACAAGAGAACGCATAGTAACAACAATATATAAATTATAAAAGATATATATATATATATATATATAAAAGTATATATAATAAAAAATAAAAAAATAAAAATAAACAAATAAATAGATAAATATAAAAGAAAAAAAATGACCACACACAGTTACATACGCATAGACTATCAGGTGTATAGAAAATAAAACATCCGCATGATGCATTACGTAAAATTAGAGATGGGATCATATTTCGAACATATAAATACATACAGACCAAAGAGAAATTTGCCAAATTTTCATTACTAATGATTACTATATTGACCAATTTCTACTGTGCACTCTTTAACCCTTATCCTTGAGTGGCCTCTGGGCCTTGATAATGTGGTGATGCCTTTGTAAAAAAAAAAAAAAAGAGCACATGAGATATAAGTATGAAGTAGATAATAAGATACATATATTAATGCACACACATGGACAAAATGCATATATATATATATATATATATATATATACACATTTAAGATTTCATATATATAGTCACCAGAATATATTACCCTATGCATTAATAACACTAAACACATTCATACTTAAGAATCAGCTTTTAGATCACCTCATATTATAAACAAACAGTAAGAATAGATGAATAAAAATAAGGATAAAACAGTAAAAAAAAGGTAATGGAAACATGAAAATAAATAATTGAAATTAGTTATAGTAGACGTGTAGGAGAAATACACCAGATCAAGTTAACAAGTAATAAATACAGGAAAAAGTAAATATCAATATGCATAAACAAAGAAGGAATATTATAACAACAAAGTATATAAATAAAAACGTATAATTTAAACCCAGTTGGCCCCTTTCCACACTGACACAAATAAAAAAATAGAAAATTAAAACACAAACCAGGAAAATATATGAAAATATATTCATAGCAAGTCAGTAAAATTTTAAAAACAGGTCAAAGAAATAAAGCTAAATAGAGTGATCTCAATTATCCTAGAATTTACCCGGAATTTACTGGGACACTATAAAAAATAAATTAGTATCTATATACGTAAACAAAGAAAAATATTATAGCCACAAAATAAAACGGAATCAAATACATGAAATTAAGTCCAGTTAGCCCCCTTCGACACCAATATGAATAATAAAAAATAAAAATAAAAAACATAAACAACAACAAAATTATATTTATAACGAACTAGTATAAAAAATAATAAAAAAGATAACATCAAGTTAAACACAGTTATCTCTCTTACGCCATAAGCCACGGGAATTTACCGCGATACTATAATAAAAAAGACAAAAAATCTTAGCTGCGTCGATAGTTTGAAACAACAACAATAATAATAATAATAATAATAATAATAATAATGATAATAATAATAATAAATTAAACAAGATTATAATATATATATATATATTATATATATATATATATATATATATGACCAATAAATGTTCATAACGAAAATAAATAAATAAATAAAATAAAATTACCCCCTGCTACCTACGGTTTAACTAGTACGTCTTACTGCGGTCCTGACCTCTATCTCCAAACAAAGCACATCGCCATCTTGAATATACAGTTGTCTTCTTTTTGAAAAAAGGATGTGTTTTTCTCCCGAACTAAATTAAATTTCCATACAACCAACGGACTTTATATACATCGGATATAATTACAACTTGGTTGAAAATAATTATACAACAACGTGAGAAATTATAGATGAATAAACAGGTAGACATTTCTCTATTCAAACATACCCGGCAATGTTTGTTTTTCTTTTCTTTACTCTCATGATCCCGGTTCTTTCTGCATTGCTTTTGGCTTTTAAAACTTCCATATATTCCTTTACCATTAATGCTTCAAGCAAACTACCATTTAGTCTTATATATATATATATATATATATATATATATATATATATATATATATATATATATATATCAGTGTAGGTGAAATTTATATTTAAATGTCAACTTACCTAGGTAATAAGCACATTAACTAATACAAAAATTTATATTGCTGATTTGAACGGTAATTTTATAAAATTACATCCAAGATCATCTGCATACATTAACCGAAAAGAAGCTGCTCTATCGTTGATATAAACCCTATACATTCGTGTAAAAATGCAATTTTTATAATTTAACTAATAAAGTTGCCATTTAATTCATGAATATAAAATGAATCAAATAAAGCACATAAGAGATAATGAAAAATGAAAAATTCTTCACAAACAATCATTTCGTCTTCGACATTATGCTTTTTGCTTTATCAATATACTTGTAACACTGATAACAATTTAAGAGGATGAAAAAAATGAGTAATTACTTTGTTCATAAACTAGACTATAATCAAATAAGTGTACATTTTGACTAAAATTTGGCAATCATTTGATTTAGAATTTAAATAATCTCAAAATAAATATGGGAGAGATTTGAAAATGAACACCCGAAAAATGAATACCCTGATATATTTTGAAATGTTATTTATGCATACCATCTTATTATAAATATATGTATGAGTGACATTTTGTATTATATCACACTATGTAAGATTCATTAGTAGCAATGTAAAACTGTCAACATCTCTATGTAAAGGATTCCCTGTGGAACGAACTGCACTCGAGGTAATTACAACCAAGTTGTCATTCCGTATCGTTAGTTACGGTTTCATTTAAAATATGCAATGAAATACTTACAGGGTTGGGCATCAGTTCTGTTAAAAAAGTGCGGAACTATTTATTTATGATAATACTAAAAAAAAATTCACTATTTTATTGTCAGTATATTATAATGTAATATATAATTTGTTGAAACAATTCAGAAACAATAGATACTAATTTTTAACAATGTTTGTTTAATTTAAAAGAAGATTTATCATAGATCAGCATGAGAAGAGCCTGTGTCTACCAGAAATATAAATGTTTCGGACAAAAATAAATCAAAATCAAAAGAGCATTCATAAAAAGGACTAGAAATTTAGTCGATCAAAGATAGACAAGGACCAAGTAGTCTCTGCATCTCCAAGACAGCTGTACTCATCCAAAACCTTGAGATCAAACAGAATCCAATAAGATCCATGAGACAAATGGTAAAGGAAGCACAAACATTACCAAGCACTACGCGCAGAATATGTCGAAGTGGCCTACTGATGTCACGCTATAAGGTTCAAAAGCAACAGATCCTCTCTGCACCAACAATTGCAAAGATACTCATCAGAAGTAGACTCTTGTTAAACCATATCAGGGAGGACACGCTCAATAAGATCGTCTTCATTCATGTAATGTTATTCGTACTTCAACTGTTCCACAATCATCAAAATGAAAGAGCCCTGCAACAAATCGTAAGGCACTACATGGTGATTCAGGAAAGATATTGAGAACGCAAAAACCAGAATCAGTGATGATCTGGGCAATCATTTCTGAGATAGGAAATCTTGTCTTGTTTTTCCCTCTTAAGGGATCAAGATTAACAAAGAACGTTATATTGAGGACATTATGGAAAGTGCACTTACTACATAGTGTGTGCGGTAATGAAATTTGGACTTTCGAACAAAATGGTCCGACAAGCCGCACTGCTCATGTAACACAACAGTGATGTAGAGACAACTGTTAGTCTTCGATTAGTAACGAAGAATGGCCTCCCTGAACACCTTATATAAACGTTCTTGATTATTCTTTTTGGTAAATCCTGAAAAGTAGAGCCTGCTGCACTCTATATCGAAATATTGAAGGTTAAAAGACAAAATCGAACAAATGCTGGGAGAGAATACCTTAGATGCTGTGCGTGCTGTTATAGATGATTTCTCCATAAGATTTCATAGTGTAGTTAAGGTTTAAGTAAATCATCTTGAATAATACTTAGGCCATATTGCTACTTCAGTATTTGTTAATCATTTTCCGTAATTAGTTTTCGTAGTAAATTATTTTGTTGGGAAAAATCTTAGATTTATTTTGTAACAGTATTTATGCCTGAACCTGTGTAATGTACAGCACTCACCACATATCTATTCATTTGGTATGAATAAGATGTTCTATTGTAGCATTAGTTGCCCCGATATCTTTCTAGTTAGAAATCTTTATAGAAAAAGTTCGGGTAATTATTCCTAATCAACGAATTCCTATGTAAAAGTGTTCGATTAAAACAACTGGTTTGTAAGTTCGTACATTCTTGTTCCCTCTCTGTTTTTTTAACCACGTAGATATTTTATGTGCTCGTATTGCTCTATATGCGTGTGGCATTCGTACTGGTATTGGTGTCTCGCTGTTGTAGACACGGTAATCCAGAAAAGATAATTACAAAAATGTAATCGATCATACAAAGCATCCCAGGTAAAAATTTTCTTGACGAGAGACAGCCATGCCGTAGAGCAGGCGTGATTTATCTGTTTCGCACTCGTGGCACAGTTACACGCAATGGCGAAGAGATTCTGATCGAATAGAGAGACAAAAAAAAAAGAAAAAAGACGACCAAACTCGTTTCTATGAGCTGTAAATCATAGTTCAACTTTCTGTCGCTTCTTATCGCTGCGATGATTTATGTATTTTCTGCGCATTGCGTCTCCTCCGGCGATACGACACCAAATTTTATTCTGATTATCTATTGTCTCACCTTGGAATTTCAAAATAACATGACTAAGATACAATCTTAATTAACCGGTAACATCATTTGTATGTAACATCATTAATGTATACGGTAACTTTAGAAACATCTGGAATATCAGATACTTGTATATTATAGCCGTATTTATTATTTATATGTTTTAACTAATTGTGAAATGAGAATTAAAATCCTAATTGTAATTTTATTTCTCTAAAATAAATTTAATAGTAAATGTCTGTGTTCACAAGACACTAAACCCAAAAACTCTAAAAAAATTTTTAACGCACAACCACCCTGCATCATAACATCACACACACACACACACACACACACAACATATATATATATATATATATATATATATATATATATATATATATATATATATATATATATATATTTATTTATTTATTCCAGGTTGAAAATATTAAAAAGATTAGAACCATTGAACTCCAACAAGATTTATTGATAGTGTTCAATCAAAGCGATTAAATTTCTATTTTTTCTTGATGTAAATCTAGTCATATATTGTTTTTCAACTTAAAAAAAGTTAATCATTTTATTTCCTGATGAGATAAATAATAATCGAAATAGTTTCACATCGTTGCAAGTTATGACTATATTAATATAATATATATATATATGTATACATATATATATATATATATATATATATATATATGCACTCCAAGGAAAATATTCTAACAATTTGTACGTATGTATACATGTATATATATATATATATATATATACATATATATATATATATACATATATATATATATTATATATATATATAGAATATACATTATTTGTAACTTATGAGGTGTTTACTGTGTCCTCCTATTCAATGAAACATGTGTAAAACGTACTTCATGTGAATAAAATATTATATCGTATAGTGAACATATCTTCTGATGTGTTGATATGGACTTACGATATACCTGCCCTGAAAATGAGCATCAATTTTTATTAGACTTCATAAACCATGGCCATTTGAAAACTTACTTAAATATATACCATATAATTATATATTTCTTCATAACTCGCAAATACCCTGCTCCTCACGTAGGACTGGTTTTCTGTTTTCTAATGATCGAGCTGTTCACCGGGGTAAAAATCCTTTTCTCAACTAAAAATATTACTATTTCTGACGAGACAAAATATGCGATGGACACGATATAGCTAGTTCACTTTTTAATTAGAAAGACTTGGTGAAAATTCCTCTTTAAAATTAAAACGAAAAAAAAAAAAAATAAAATCAGCTAAAATGTCATCCTCCGGTATTCGCGCTGGAGAATTTTAGATGGCATCTGCTCAATATGGTAACAAAATATTAAATTAAAAAAAATAAAATACATGAAAACTAGTTTTAACAATATTAACAAATCTTTAAAGAGAATAAAGACAAATCTGTAATATAATTATGTCAACAGATAAGACTTTGAATTCTTTTAGTATATCTTATTGGACAGATAATAAGGGTTACACTAAATACATAAAAGCTATATAATCACCAATTATTAAATATTCTCCACAATATAAATTGGCCGCATTCGAAAATAAGCTTCGACATGAATATAATTTACACCATTATAAATTTACACCTTAAAATACCATGAAACACACTTTGATTAACATCCATCTATTTGATAAATAATTCCAAGTGTGTCAGATATAGGTATAATGAGTTACGTAATACAATACAGTATAATACCAACGATTTAATACAATACAGATTAAAACTTATAGAGTTCATCGAAATAAAGTTGATTGTTGCTTGAATGATCTAAGGATTACTGACAAAAGTAGATTTATCATATACAGGGTGTCCAGAAAGTCTGGCTACATTATGTAGCCAGAATTTGTGGAAGCATCCTGTAGATTAAGTAGCCAGGCTTTTTTGGGACCCTGTATATATATATATATATATATATATATATATATATATATATATATATATATATATATATATATATACAGGGTGCCCCCAAAGTCTGGCTCATTAATCTACAAGATGCTTCCACAAAGTCTGGCTACATAATGTAACCAGACTTTGTGGACACCATGTATGATATAAATTCATATTACCCTTCAATATCCCGTCCGTTGATGGTTAAAGTCTTTATACAAATATAGTTGAAAAATATATTCTTAACTTAGACAATGATATAATTAAGCTAGCTAGAATACATAATGCTATTTTAGGTATCTTTATTATATCAATCTCATGTATTTATACGCTATGGAATAGAAAAAATAGGGCTTTATATAACTGTTGCCATCCAGAAACTGCACAGGCTACGGATTCTATATTATATATTGAGTACTCTGTACAAAGACCATCTAGAATTGCTTGGAGAGCTGTTTAGGCATTATGCCTCACTTTTTGTTAATTTTAATCATATGAATTTGAGGGAGGGAAATTGCATACATAGTCATTCACTAACGTTTCGCTGTATCACAACACTTCAGGAAGGATAGCAAATACCCTAAGCCAGGTTAAAAATTCGATCACCTAAGCGACGCTCAGTGCTTATGACGGTTACTTTATTATTATGCTGCTGCTAAGATGAGTATGCGAAATTATAATGATTAAACATTATCCAAACTTAGCTGTATTTGTTTGCACAAAAAGTATCGCTTAAAATGCGGCAGTTTTGTTATTTCGTTGACTATTATGCTATATTAATAGAGAGCATTTATATGTGTGTGTTCGTGCGTAGATTCATGTGTGTGTGCGTGTATCTGTGCGTGTGTTTTCACATAGCATGTTTCTCTGTTTTTGTTTCTGCAAATCCATTTTTTCTCAGAGAATCCCTGGCCGATCTAGCTACATTTTATATCTAGCCAATTTTTCTGATTCGCGAACCTAGTCTTATGGTGTCCCTTCTATGCACAGTGAGAGATTCAAATGGATTAATACAGATTAGTGTTTAAACATCAGTCCTTAATTAAAACACAAACAAAAAATTATCCACATGCAACCAACAATTTAGCATTAAAGATTCATTCTAAGTCTACGTTATATAAAAATTCTCGCTGAAAGATCTAGTATCCACTCTGTATCCGACCACGCATGGTATATATATATATATATATATATATATATATATATATATATATATATATATATATATATATATATATACCATCTGTATCCGACCAAGCATGGTATATATATATATATATATATATATATATATATACATATATACATATATATATATAAACATACAATCTGTATCCGACCACGCATTTCTGTTGCCAATTTGTTTAAATGGAAAACATACAAAAAAGAAAGAAAACGTATGTTTATTATGTTTATAGTCCCAACACATGTGTATATACAACATTTTGAGAGGATTACCTAATGAAACAAATGAAAAAAGAATGTAAAATATTAATATAAAATTAAAAACAAAGGATTTTGTTTGGCAAACTGTTATTTATTATTTTTGAAAATATCCTTATTTTCGCACATATATTTTGAGAGAAAATATTGCATTTAGATATAATTGGTGAGAATGTTCGTGTACCTTTTGGTTCCTGGTCTTTATTTAATCGAAATTGGAAAAGCGAAGTAATGATGTTCAAGTTCAGCCAATAATATCTAATAAATTGCCATGTCGCATTAATGTACAACTCACGAGGAACACTTCCACATTTAATTCCGAAAGAAAATACATGTCAAAGACATCAGAAATGCTATCTATCCTTGAGTTTATGCTACATTTTACGTCAGTAAAGCAAACAGGGTCGAAATCACTTTTCGTTGAATCTTTGAAGGCGTAACTAAATGCGAAATGTCAAATGACGGATAACATTTTTGTACTTTTTCTTGCAATTTTTATCCACGAATGGTGTGTTTGTTTTTATTTGAGGCGTTTCCAAACAAACACACGGCCACTAACACAAGAGCAATAAGGTATATATATATATATATATATATATATATATATATATGTATATATATATATATATATATATATATATAGAAAGGGAGAGGGGAAAGCATAGCCTTTGTTACATGACGAAATCAAACAATGTCGAAATAATTTTTTCGTTAAATTATAGAAGACGTTACGAAATACGAGATAGAAATTAGGTAAATAACATTTCGGTAATTTTTTTGCAATTTTTGTAGCAATGAAAAGCGTTTTTGTTTTTATTTGAAATACATGTTCAAACAAACACACGGACACAAATACACGCAAGGGGAATGCGCGCAGTGACATATATACAGATTGAAAGGGAAAAGAATAAACCTTTTATCCTTGTTGATTACGTAGAAATATAGCGAACAGGAGTTTGATAGAGTGATTTGTATGGTAAGAATGCACACACACACACACACACACACACACACACACACACACACACACACTAACGCACACACTCATGACTATAATGACCTAAGCATTATATGAGCCTGACGGCGGGGGATATAATATGTTAGTTAGTAACTTCATGTTTTCATTTTAGTAACCGTTTGTTTAAAAGATGAAAAATTGCATTCCGGCATATGTTCAGAGCTCAGCTAATCATAATTGACGGACTTTGACAGAGCGATCCTTTATTATTTATTATAGGAAATTGGAAAGATTATGTAAGATCTATGTTTTCCTGTGGCAGTTACGGTCGTTTTTAAAACATAATCTGTGGAAAATGTAAAATTCAATTCCCGTGATACTGGTAGCAGTAGTAGTGCTAACTATTTAGAGAGAACAATAAGAAACCGTTCATCTATACATGTTGCGATTGTGATGGGGGTTCACGTGAGATTAAATATAGTATTTTAATATCACAAGGAAACGTGTCTAAAAATGTTTGAAAGGTACATAAGATATTAGTTCTTAGTCTAGATATATTAAATTTGTATGTGGAATCTGTTGTGGCAAAGCTACGCTACTTTGGTCCAGAAGATTTCTGCAGTTATGCTATCATATATGGAGATATATAATACCTATGTCGGTTTTTGGTCATTTTTAGATGATAGCATGGTTAATATCGTCGTTAACCTGGGAGATAATAGGACATATTTTCCCTTAGAAAAGTGGCCATATTTTCTGGACGTAGACAAATAAATAAATAATACATATTTATTAGTTTACTAAAAAACACAGTAGTATATAAACATATGTTTCGACGTAGTACATCCTTTCAGTGCAAAAAACTCTAAAGCTACGCTTGTTTACGTCCAGAAAAATATAGACGACTTCTTAAGGAAACATATTTTTTATGATGGGCAAGTGTGGAGAGGCTATTAACCGTATCTTGCATTTGTTGTGGCCAACTGACGGTAATTTTGTTCAGAGTGGAATTCTTGCAAACATGAAGGCAAAGCACCAGAAAAATCAACCATAAAATGAATATGTATACCACTCTGGTTTCAAAGCACGCAGCAAAGCAGGGTTATCTGTTCGCTCAGAAAGGCATCTTTGACCGACTATCATATACACATTCACCATCTGCGGAGGAGTGTGCCGCACGTCTACAGGATTGCAATTATGCATGTGGTGTCACAGAGCTTGGGGGCTTCTGAAGATGTCATACTGAACACTCATTCATCGTTTTCGATGAAAGAATCCACCATATATATATATATATATATATATATATACATATGAAGGAGAAAAGAGAAGGATGAATATATATATATATATATATGTATATATATATAGATAGATAGATAGATAGATATAGATAGGTTAACAAAACATTTAAAAGATACATTTTTTATTCATTTACAGTTCATATTTCTTATTTACTGTTTAAACTTATTAGTCGAATCCGATGTGATATTGATAGACTATCTAAAGTTAAGATCACACTACGTATTAGAGGATGATGATGTAAATAATGCATCACTTGTGAATAGATTTATAACAAATGAATAAGGACATCCGCCATCTTAAAGCTTAGCGGTGACTTTACGCCATGTAGTGTTCGGTGTAGCAAACATCCCACTTCAATTATTCATGGAGACATCTCTAAACGCAAACCTTATCGACTTATCATTGGTTGATTGTCTCAGCATTTACGAGATTGATAGCGTTTTAATAAATAATCACGAAGCGATCATGATTTCTACGAGGTTATATAATTTGATTAATAACATGCGTGCTTGTGTTTTTACCTTTTAAGCTTTGCTACAAAAATACAAGGGAGCATTACAAGTTGAAACTCTATCTTTTTTATACAACATCTCAAGATATTACCCATGAATTCTGATGTGAAGTGTAGCTTCAAACATGATAATTAATTATGGAACACTATGTATAAATATCATTGGGTCGTATAATCTTGTAGAGTATACACTAGTATAACATTTTATTGTATTTATTCGCCTTTGTTTTATTAGGAAGCACCTTAACAATATGGCTTATTGAAATGAAATAAAATCAAAACAAGATAAACAGAGCAATGCATATATTACAACATGAAATCTTATTTGAACCACGTTTGTTTCCTATATTTTATTAGTTTTATAATATAAAATGCACGCTAAAAAAGTTCTTTGTTTTTCGATTGCGTCTTTTTTTTAAATAATGCGGATTTACTTGTTCTGGTAAGCTATGATTAAAAAATAACTTAAATAGCGACTCTATTTCTTTTTAAGCTGTTTATATATTTTACATTTGTCATAATAGTTAGCAAGAAGGAAAATTTCTGCTAGATTGTAGATTTTGCTGTTCCAGCAGACAACAGATTTAAAATCAACGAGACTGAAAACCAGAGCAAATACACGGAACTAGCAAGAGAGCTCAAAGGGATCTGGAAAATGAAGAAAATAAACATAACATCATTAATAATAGGAACGCTAGGAACGATATCGAAAAACTTTGGAAAACATTTGGAATCAGAGGCATGGCAAAGAAGATACAATGTATTCAATAATGAAAACTGCAGATATATTAAGGCAAAACTTAAAAGGTGGAGTCCATACATGAACTCCACACAAACTGGACGTAGAAGCTACTACAGATGCAAAACTCAAAGTAATAGCAGATGACTCATGAAGACTAAACCTGTTTAATTGTAAGCTACCGTCGCTCTTTTTTTCTGTAAGTGGCACCAGAAACGTACACCACACCAAATAGTGAGGGTTAAAGGGGATAGAAAGATCGAGGAGAGAAAACACAAGCTCGCCTTCCGCTGAATGAGTGCAGAGAGAGCTTGGATGTTTAGGGAGGCTTGTTCACACTCAAATTCCAGTGAAGACCAATGGCCGCCGCCAATGAGAAATCAATGGTGGATAGTTGTGGGTAGTGGTGCGATAACGCAAACTCTTTTGTAAAAGTTTTTGAAAGAGATAGAGAATACTGGGGACACTTGTTGTCACTCAGACCCCGGGGACCACCACAAGTTATTCTCGAAGAGCAATATTTGATGGTGGCCTGTGTGACTACTCGTAGTGAATAATAATAATAATAATAATAATAATAATAATAATAATAATAATAATAATAATAATAATAATAATTCTATCAAACGTAATTTGATGAAACACAAAAACAGCACATCCAAAGCCGATGGAAGTAAATATCCACGAGAGTAAGATATAGGAAGAGCGACAACATCACAATAGAAATATCGAGTGGCTGAAAAACATAAACGAAGTGTTACAAAAAATCGAAAAAAAAATAACAGAACATGAAATCAGCGAGAAAACCGCTAAGGCAACACCGAAATAAAGCAAACTGGAGTGTACTAATTCACGACGGAATATACACCTACTGGTTAAAAAAGACACACATACACACATTACTATATTCGAAACATATTCAGAATCTGGAATGATGCATCGCTGAAGCACACATGCCAGAATAGATGACCAAATATAGAACCACACAGGTGCAAAATGACACAACCACACAGGTGCAAAATGACACAACCGCACTGGTGCAAATGACACAACCACATTGGTGCAAATGACACAAAAAAAATCTACAAGATTATCACGCGCAATGGTGTTCCATAATTAAGCAACTACATACTTATTATGTCTACTTACAATGTGAAAAATACTAACATCTCAACTAAGCGAACGAATTCATCACTCCATTCATAATCGCGGACTTCTCCCCGATAGAAGAGAAAGGGTGTGGAATAAAAGAAAAGAGGAGCACATGACCTACTACCTATGAAATAAAATAGCCTGAAATAAATCAATTAGAAAACAATAGTCATGGAATGAATAAACAACAATAACGCGTATATAGACGACCTGAAAATATTTGCAAAAGCCAAGATGAAACTACATACGCAAAGAAACACAAATAGACTCCTCAGCCAGGACAGTCAAGTTGAATTTGGCATGGACAAGTCCGTACTGTTGATTATAAGAAGATGAAAACAGAAAGTCAACAGAAAGCATTGAACTACCAAACCAAACAAAAATGAGGACATTAGGTCTAAATGACAGCTACAAATATCTGGGAGTCCTTACAATAACCTTTCATTAGTTAGTACTGAGTGACCCCCAAAACAACCCGTTACATATAAAGTCGTTTATGAAAGTCACACCCCTTCACATATTTTGAACAAGTAAAAGTTATTCCATTTCTGACTTGCCCACTATGGTTTATGAATAACATCGCCAGTCATTTTCGTTTGATAAATAATCAATACATTTTGCAGGTTTGGGCCAGATAAAGAAGGGATGTGTCGTGGTTTTAACTACAATTCCCGCCACTTCAAATCCCTCGTTATGATGGCTAGAGAAATATTTTGTAATTCTGAATATTTAGAAAATGTCACCCTGAATAGGCTTCATATAATTTTCGATGTAGAGTAATCTCAAGGAAAATACTTTAAAAACCGTCTTAAAACCATCCATGAACTGGACAAGGTAAGCATCAGGAGATATGAACATATGTATTGTGTCATATTTATTGAAAACTATTCGCACTATAATCACCTAGGCTTACAAAGCAGATGTGAACATGCAAAGCCCACTATAAAATGGAGATAACAAAAAAACTAGTCGGAAACTTGGCAGAGAATACATCAGTAACACTGACTGGTAAAAATACAATTATTTTCGAAGTGACTTTTTTGTTCATTTTATTTTAAAGAGAGCAACAATTACAAGCATTAATTTATCTGAATCGAATTGATCCTCGGCCATAAAAAGCTTACTTTATTTCTTTTTTATAATACGTCTATTTTGATGGGATCAGGTCTCAGTGCAATAGGTTAGTCTCCGGTTTCATGTAAACACCAGGATTTTAAACATTGCTTTTTTTGGCAGGCGAAACTTTTCCACTTGGAAGGTTGCCGTGACAAATCACTCTACTTTAATGTGTGTCCTTTGCCAAGCCGAATAAGTACAGCCAAAGAATAAATTATATTCTATCTTACGTCCTGTTTTTTGTTTCAATCTAAATAATATAAATGAGGATTCATCGTTAATTTTGGCTCACTGGATAGTGATGCCCTTATATTTCTGCTCTTTCTTTTCTTCTTTCTGTGTTTTTTTTTGGGGGGGGGGTCATTCTTTGATAAAACGATTGTAAAATATAATAAAAGTAGAAGACAACATATAGAGTAAAAAGTATTTAATGATGAAGAAAATATATCTTAAACAAATCCAAACTTAATAGGGATGGTTGGAACTCTTATGGTAAGCGAAGAACCGATGGTGTTATCCGTAAATGGATTTACAGATGGATTTTCATTCAAGTTTCAACCAATCATACTCTATACGTAGAATATATACTGAATTTTTGTTTTTTATTACTATTGTTCGACACTATCTTTATAACATGTAAGATTCCATAATCTGAAGTTTTCAAAGTATGTGCTTACAAGCAAAATCATAGTTGGTCTGTATACCTGGAATTTTGCAAATTATTTACCTGATCTCCTTGATCTAATAACGCTTATATATGCTATTTTAATTCATATAGCTTTTGTATTTATCATTACAGCGCCGATTCTCTATCGATTGTTACATTGTACACAATATATAGTACTGATACCTAAAATAAAAACAAAATGTGTACCGAATGCCATCCGCTAAGAAAACAAACCAAAATATGTAGAACTCAGATTTTCCATTAGTGTATAATCAACATTCATACACAAATAAAAACTGTTTTTAAATGAATATTTACGCATTGTTCCAGATGTCTAAAGCCCCTATATATCCTGTTTAAAATTTGTAAACCGAAAATTGACAGATTTGTCTGGTTGAGATCGTTCTGAACTCTGACAGACAAAATCACTTGACGTCTTTGCTGTCACGGTCACCGCAAAACCGGAGTGTCGTAGGTTTAAATTAAGGTTGACAATCGAAAAGAGGGAATGATTTTCGAAAATATCCGTGAAAAAAGCGATCACTTCGTGTAAGAAAATTGCCCAGTTGAGGGTGAAGAATTTTTCGGTATTTGCCGTCTGAAGGTTCGAGCTTCAAAATGTGCAAATCCGTCGCCTCTTTCGAAAGTTTTAGACAAACATGCAAACATACATACATACATTTATATATTGGCGGCTCAAATTTTCGACCCAAGGCGATTAAAAAGCTTTCCCTATCTCTGAATACCCTTTATGTTAAATTTAAGATTGTCAGAAAATGTCTGAGTAATTTGGTAGATAACGCAGAGGTCATTTTTTTAATTTGATCCCCATTATGACCCCTTAACATTTATTGTTTTAGGCTCAAATCAAGTTATTAATTTAGAACCATGTCCAGGAAACCTATATCTAAAATGTCAAGTCTTTAGATCCAAAATTGGCCGAGAATTTTGGTAGAGTTCTCAAAGGTAAAATCGTTGAACATTGACCTCTTAACAGCAAAATTTCTGGCCGAAAAAGATTACAAAGATTTTCCCAAATCTCATAAACTGTATCTCAAATTTACAGTCTCTAGACTTAAAATTGACAGAGTTATTAGATCGGGAAATGTACATAGACAGACTCACAGACAGACAGCCACTTTCACTTTTATAGATATATAGATGTGTCACAATTCTTCACGTATATGTATAAGTCACAATTCTTTACATCAGATTATATATACATACATACATACATACATATATATATACATATATATATATATATATACATATATATATATGTATACAAAAGTATGCATTTATTTTAAGTGTTTAGACCAAAAATTGGCGGAGGAGTTTGGTAGATTCTCACAGGTACAATAGTTGAACTTTGACCTCTTAACAGCCAATTCTTTAGGCCGAAAACGGATTACAAAGATTTTTCCAAATCTCCATACACTGTATGTCAAATGTCGAGTCTGTAGACTAAAAAATTGACAGAGTTATTGTGTAGGAAAATGTATACCGACAGACAGAGAGATAGGCAGATAGACACTTTCACTTTTATATATATACTTGCATGGGTGGCCGGGCGTGGCCTGGATGTTTTGAAGTGTATGTTGAACAAAAAAAAGGAAGTGGTAATAGGAAGGCAGACTTGAACTGTACTGGGAAGGAGGAAAAATCCTGAAAAAGAACGTGACGTTTTTGCTGTTACGACCACCGCCAAACCAGAAATGACGAAAGTTTAAATTAAGGCGAGACAATAGAAAAGAGGACATGATTTATGAAAATATTGGCAAAAAAGGCGACCCCTCCCTGTTGAAAAGTGGGCAGTTGAGGGTAAAGAAATTAATGTTTTTAGACGATTTTTCGGTATTTGTCGTCTGAAGGGTATTTATAACTATAATTGTCGACCCAAATCGATTAAAAAGCTTGCCCTATCTCTGAACACTCTTTTTGTAAAATTTCAAATGTTTAAACCAGAAATTGTCTGAGTAATTTTGTAGAGACCGCAGAGGTCAATTTTTTTTTAATTTGACCCCTATTATAATCCCTTAAAATTTATTGTGTTGGACTGAAATAAAGTTTTTACATTAGATTCATGTCCAAGGAACCTATATCTACCATTTCAAGTGTTTAGACCCAAAATTGGCGGTGGAGTTTGGTAGAGTTCTCCAAAGTCAAATCGTTAAACCATGCCGCCTAAACAGCGAAATTTTAGGCCGGAAACGGATTACAAAGATGTTCCCAAATCTCAGTACCCTTCATATCAAATTTCGCGTCTGTAGACTGAAAATTCACAGAGTTAATGTGTAGGGAAATGTACACAGACAGACACACAGACATACACTTTCACTTATATATATATATATATATATATATATATATATATATATATAGTAATTTATAAAATATATATGGCGATCAAGCTACACTGAATATTCGGCGTTTTATCCACTCTAGAACTCCTCAGGCTTATGCGCAAAAGACTGAGGAGTCCTAGAGTAGATGAAACGCCGAATATTCAGTGTAGCTTGATCGCCATATATATTTTATAAATTACTAACTTGCTCTATGAACGTATTGAGCACTTTTGAAGTAAATACTTAAAGTTTACGCATAAATCGATATATATATATATATACACTTGTGCCCGATATTATTCATACCCCTCGGATCTTTGAGATTTCTATAAGAATATTGCTAAAACCAGAAGGTAGACAATATTAAAGGGATTTCAAACAATAAATCAAGCATAAGCATTTAATTTAAACTCAACAAATAAATAAATTATGCAAGTTTGAAACATTATACAAAGAAAAACAATAATGGCACTAGTTCAAAATTATTCATACCTCTCTTACTAATAGTCAATAGCATGCCCTTTATTCTTAATAACTGCCTGTAACCGTTTTGGATATTCATCAACAAGGTTTTTACAAGCATCAACACTGATTTGTGACCATTCTTCAATGCAGTAGTTCTCCAAATCCCTCAAATTTCTAGGTTTCCGCTTTTTAACCTCAGTGTTCAATATGTGCCAGAGGTTTTCGATAGGGTTCAGGTCGGGACTCTGGCTAGGCCATTCCAAAACATTAATTTGATTATCCTCAAACCATTTCTTGACTATTTTAGCAGTATGTTTTGGATCATTATCCTGTTGAAGGACCCACTTTGGTCCTAAATGGAGCTTCTCCGCATCCTGTCTAATGTTTTTCTGGAGTATCTCCAAATTTTGCCCCTCTTTCATGGTCCCATCTATCTTGACCAAACTACTTGGAACACTAGCCGAAAAGGAGCCCCAAAACATTAGGCTGCCACCACCATGTTTCACCGTGGGTATAGTGTTCTTTGGGTTGTAAGCTTCTCCTTTCTTCCTCCAAACGTAAGAAGCATCCATATGGCCAAACAATTCAATTTTTGTTTCGTCAGTCCACAAAATACTTGAGAAAACGGACTCTGGAGAATTTACATGGGTCCTAGCAAACTTTAGACGTGCTGCAAGGTGTTTTCCGGTGTGCAATGGAGTCCTTCTTGGTCTTCTTCCTTTCAGACCATTTTCATGCAGAGTCCTTTGCAACGTTTGCCTTGATATTTTTATGCCAGAAGACTCCAGATTTTCTAAAATGTCCTTAGTAGTGGTGGTTGGATTTGCATTAACACTTCTTACAATATTCCTAGTGGCTCTAGCAGAGAGTTTCCTTTTCCTTCCTCTACCAATCAAGTTTTTTGTTGTGTGGTGGCTCTTGAATTTTTTGATGATGCTCTGTACTGTTGCTGTAGGGACCTCAAATTTCTTGGAAATTGACTTGTAACCTAAACCATCCTCATGTGAATTCACAATTTTAGTCCTAAGATCATTACTAAGCTCTTTTTTCTTCCCCATTCTAATAATGTTTATTCTTTTATTGGTTTTCAGTCGATAGCATTTTAATTTCTGAAAAATGCAAAAAACGAAATGAAATTAATCAAAGGTTGTATAAAAGCATTCAAAATATTAATCAAACAGGAAACAAACAGTTAGAAACTCGATTAATACTGAAAAAATAAGGGGGTATGATTATTTTTGAACATTGCAAATTTTATAAATAGCTGTATATTTCTTTTATTACAAGTATCCCGAGATTTTAAAATGACGAAAATGATCAGAAGAGGTGTATTAAGAATATGTATCAATATGGACGTAAACAATAAATTCTTACAAAGTTACACCTAATAAACTCAATTTTCAAGGGGGGGTATGAATAATATCGGGCACAAGTGTATATATATATATATATATATATATATATATATATATATATATATATATATATATATCCTAGCATTTCAGCCCGGAGTTGCCCGG
Source organism: Euprymna scolopes (assembly GCF_053919585.1). Classification (NCBI taxonomy): domain Eukaryota; kingdom Metazoa; phylum Mollusca; class Cephalopoda; order Sepiida; family Sepiolidae; genus Euprymna; species Euprymna scolopes. Next base: position 40,657,518 of record NC_136495.1, on the reverse strand, counting down.
GTGTTTGGAGGTGTATGTTGAGCAAAAAAAAAAAAAAAAAGTGGTCAATTTTTAAAACTTTAACCCCTTTATAACTCCTTAACATTTATTGTTTTGGGCTCAAACTTAGTTATTAAGCTAGATCCATGTCCAAGGAACCTATATCTAACAGTTCAAGTGTTTAGACCAAAAATTGACGGAGGAGTCTGGTAGAGTTTTCAAAGGTCAACTTGTTGAACTTTGCCCCTTAAACGCCAAATTTCTGGCCGAAAACGGATTACAAATATTTTCCCAAATCTCAGTACCCTGTGTATCAAATTTAGAGTGTGTAAACTGAAAATTGAGATATTGTGTAGGGAAATGTACAGAGACAGGCAAACACACACACACACACACACACACACACACTTTCATTTTTATAGATATATAGATATAATAGCATTTCGCCCGGCGTTGCATGGGTGTTTGGAGGTGTATGCTGAGCAAAAACAAAAAAAAGGTGAAGTTTTTTAAACTTTGACCCCTATTATGACCCCTTAAAATTTATTGTTTTTGGCTTAAATCAAGATGATCCGTTAGATCCGTGCCCAAGGAACCTATCTCTAAAATTTCAAGTGTGTAGACCAAAAATTGTCGGAGGAATTCAAATCGTTGAACGTTTACCCCTTAACAGCGAAAGTTCTGGCCGAAAACTCATCACATCGATTTTCCCAAATCTCAGTACTCTGTATATCAAATTTCGAGTCTGTTGACTTAAAATTGTCATAGTGATTGCGTAGGGAAATGTAAACACACAGACAGACAGACACACAGTACCACAGACAGACACACATACTCGAAGACACGTTCACTTTTATAGTTATTCTAGCATTTTAGCGCGGCGTTGCTCGGGTGTGTGGAAGTGTATGTTGAGCAAAAAAAAAAAAAAAAAGCGACCCATTGTTAAAAATTTGACCCGTATTATGACCCCTAAACGTTTATTGTTTTGGGCTCAAATCAAGTTATTAAGTTAGATCCATGTCCAAGGAACCCATATCTAAAATTTCAAGTGTTTAAACCAAAAATTGTCGGAGGAGTTTGGTAGAGTTCTTAAAGGTAAAATCGTTAGACTACTTAACAGGAAAAGTTCTGGCCAAAATCGATCACATAGATTTTCACAAATCTCAGTATCCTGTATATTAAATTTCGAGTCTGTAGACTAAAAATTGACAGAATTATTGCGTAGGAAAATGCACACAGAGAGAGAGAGAGAGAGAGACACGCAGACACGTTCACTTTTATAGATATATAGAAAGATAGATTTGTTTAACAAAAATATATACGTATACATAAATATATATATATATATATATATATACTTTTTTGCAAATATTATGCAGGTATAAATCATGTAGAATACCAGCATGGATATAATTACCGGTAATAGTTAACTAACGATAATAATCCCATTAAAAACCGAAGCAACTAATAGGGAATTAATTAAGATGAATGTTTAAAAGAATATGCAAATTAGCTAGATCGTTTGCTAATGAATGCAATTCCACAACCAAGATATAAGAAAAATTGTATTTTCTTTTTAAATAAATAGAAAATATGGGTTTAAATATGTATATCGATACACACAAAAGAAAGAAAAAGTATTTATAGGAGTATAGATATCATAGCTTCTTGAATCCGGGCGAAACGATGACGGCTGATAAATAATGCTGACAAAGTGACCAAATGCACCAGAAGCTCCGACGTATGTGCTGGAGATTGGTCAATATGAAAGGGACAAATTCTGCTCCGTGGCAACGCTCGCACGCACGTTATACAACTGACTCTGCAGAAGCTGAACAAATTGGGCTATGAGATTCTTGCTTATCCGCCGTAATTAGCGGACTGCTCGCCTACCGATTATCATTTTTTCAACCATCTCGACAACATTCTGCGAGAAATATACTTCAAAAGCCGAGATGATGCCGAATGCGGATTTCGAGTCTAATGGTATGAATAAACTTGTATCTCGTTGGCAAAGATGTGTCGATTCTAATGGTTCTTTTTTCCATTAAAAAGAATTATTATGAAAGCAGTTAGGATTTTTGAAGATGAATCTCAAAAAACATTATTTTTTTACCAACCTAATGTAATAGTAAATAAATAAATAGATAGTAAAGCGGCATATACTTTTTTTAATTTCATGTGTCAACATAAAATTTTAAAAACTTATATTATATATTATGTATCGACTTCCGGTAATTATTTCAACACCGTTCATTACGTGAGTAGATGTATGGAGTAATTATGAAAAAAAAAAAAAAATGGGAATTAAGCAATACAAAAGCTTCCGGGTTTGTGTGTGTGTGTGTATGTGTGTGTGTGTGTGTGTGTGTCTGTGTCTGTGTGTGTCTGTGTGTCTGTGGAAATAGTCACGACCATCTGTATTCATTTCCAATGAAAGAATACAGTTAATAGTGGCAACAAAGTAAGCTGGGTGGGGGAGGTAGAGGATACCCTAAGCTGGCGTGTGGGGTTGGTTCGACCTGGCTTTGCTGACCGTCACACGGCATGGATGGGAAATGGGAATGTGTCTGTGTAGAAGACAGGGGTGGGAGGGGTTATATTGAATGACTGAAAGTCGGAGGTCCTTATTGTAAAGTAAACTTCAGTAAATGTAAATATAAATTATAAATATTTCTGGATTGTTTTGGAACCTAACCCGAATCCTCCCATTTCATACACAAAAGAGGAATAAAAAACTTATCGCACCAGCACAACTAACCAATACCAACTGAACTATTTAAAAAGAAAAATCTGTAAGACTAACACAGATATTTAACGAGTTAGAATGGTGTCTATCCTCAACATATGAGAGGCGTGCAATAAGTAATGCCCCTGACCCACATCTGTTGAATGTTGAGCAGTTATCCGGTTTTTGTATTTGAAAGGACGCACGCCACAGGAGACTTTTGATGAAATGATAGAAACTTATGGTGATAATGCCCCATCATATGACCTTGTAAAACGCTGGCATCGTGAATGCAAATATTGCTGGAAGTCTGTGGAAACAGCTCCCAGACCTAGTCGCCACCACCCTTTTGCCATTGATGAGGCATATGTCCGTCAAGTTCAGGCTGCCATTTTGGAAGATCGGCGCATTAATATTTGCCAAATAGCCCAAGATATCAAGATTAGTATAGGGTCTGTGGAATCTATCATTCATGACCATTTGCATATGCATAAGGTGTCTGCCAGATGAATTCCCAGGTTGCTCACACCATTCAAGAAGCGAGAACGCGTTGAGTACACGAGGATGAATTTGGCTATGTTCCAAGAAGATTAGTGAAAGTTTTTCAAAAGACTGACTGCACAGGATGAAACCTGGGTCCATCATTATGATCCAAAGACAAACTCCGAGTGAAGGCAGTGGAAGCACTTGGACTCACCACCTCTAAAGAAGGCAAAGGTGCAGTCCTCCGCTGGCAAGGTCATGTTTACAGTCTTCTGGGACCAAGACGGAGTAGTGATGACAGATTTCCTGGCAAAGGGTACCACAATTACAGGAGCCTATTATGCTTAACTTTTGAGGAAATTAAGGAAAGCTATTAAAATCAAGAGGTTGGGCAAGATCAGCAAAGGCACTCTCCTCCTGCAGGACAACGCTCCGATCCACAACTCGAATGTCGCCAGATCAGAAGCACAGGAATGTGGTTATGAAATCCTTCCCCATCCTCCCTACTCTCCTGACCTTGCACCCTTTTACTTTCACTTCTTCCCAGCCATGAAGTTCTTTTTAAAAGGAAAGCGTTTCCAAGATAATGTAGCCTTGATTTCTGAAATCACGTCATGGTTGGAGGACCAACCTGAGGTGTTCTACAAAAACGGTCTACAGAGCTGCATCAGACGATGGGAGAAAGGCATAACTCTGGGTGGTTCTTATGTAGAGAAAGACTAATAACAGTGCCAAGTTTCGTCGCTCTACTGCTATGGGAAGTGGGTATGGGGCATTACTTATTGCACACCTATCGACTCTCTACGAATGAAAATACAAGTCAAGGAAACAACACTCAGAAATTACTTTTTCCTCGTTTTGAAACGAGCATGTATGTATTCTGTTGTATAGAAAGCTGGTAACTGCAGTTGGATATTCTCGTGACTTTATTGTGAACTATTGCAGACACTCTACTCTAAAGAAATATTACCCCCCCCCCAATATACTACTTTTCAAACTTTTTGTTTCTGCCGGCTAACCCCATTCTTTATGTGCATGCGTGAGTATATATATATATATATATATATATATATATATATATATATATATATATATATATATATATATATATATGGGTGTGTATATGTATGTGTGCATACGCACTAATATAATTCCTTATACCTCATTTAGGTATCCAATTCTTCCCCCTTTTAATGAAACCAATAATTTTTAATTTTTATTATTTTTTGGCTCTTTTTCCTTTATATATATATATATATATATATATATATATATATATATATATATATATATATATATATATATATATTATCACCTCTTCTTTCTTTTTTTGTTCTTTTTTACTTCACGCTTCACCCTATATCCCTTAAATATATTTGATGTGTCTTGGGCCGTGCCTTTATCTGTACCCCTTAATTTTACTCAACTTCTAGTTATTATTATTATTATTATTATTATTATTATTATTATTATTATTATTATTATTATTATTACTAAAGGCACTAAAGAGCAACTACTAATTGATAAAGCAATAATGCAGGATGCGAAGAAGAAGAAGAAGAAGAAGAAGAGGAGGAGGAATCTGAGCTTAGCATGGTCGATTACAGAAAGGCATATGACATGGTTCCTTATTCATAGATACGTGAAACACTATTGATGGTGAAGGTTGCTGAAGAATGTGGTAGGGCTTTTGGAGACAAGTATGGCTCAATGGAAAACGGAGTTGACAGCAACCAGAAAGGAGATGAGGGAGGTCGGCATTAAACGTGGGATATGTCAAGGAGATTCGTTATCGCCACTTCTTTTTGTAATGAAAATGATTCCACTGACCATCCTCTTGAAGAGAGAAAAAACTGGGGTATAACTCTGGATCTGGTGACAGACGCCTCAACGATCTACTGTTTATGGATGATTTGAAAATATTCGGTAGAAATGAAAACGAAATGGAGAGACTGGTAGACCCTGTAAGGATATACTCAGAATATATTCTTCATCCTCCGTTGAAGTCTGAAGGAAACTTACTCAAATTGTCTAAATTTCCATGCATTCGTATACAATAAAACATGCTACTTATCCATCCATCTATATTTAACTATACTTACAGAATACGACATAACCTATATCTATCAGGTATAACTGTACTCCATATCAAATGTTCTCTTGTATCTATACTGAGCATATATCTTATATTTCAGTCATATTAAATATTCAGTTTGGCCACCAAATCATCATTTCTATTAGCAAGTAAACTCTACTTTAACACTTTATCCTATTCCTTAACTTAATAACTCATATCTAACCATACATTCCTAAACTTACTAAACCATATCTAACGATACATACCTAAACTTACAAAACTATATCTAACCATACATTAACTCGTCTCTCTCTCAATCCAATGCGGTTGCAGATTTAATTGCTTCCACTGCATGAATTTTTATCTATCCCCTCTCCCAGTAAAAATGAAAATTGAAAGCATAGTAATGTCCTTTTTTAACCACAAATTTTTCTGTACATGTTAACCTAAATACCCGATTTTTTTAGAAGATATGAACCTAAATAACCAATTAATAGTAACTACCCATGTGGGGTCGCGGAAATGCCTGGATTAGGACCCAGGCACTGGGAGAGGGAACGCTCTCGGAGTTGATGGACTCGTAGATCTTCCCAGGTCATTCGTCTAGGAGAAGGGAAACTCTGAAGCTAAACCCAAGAGAGGGAGGCCTCTTCAATCCTGGACGACAACCTTCCTAGAGCTGGTGACTCAAACAAATCACCGGTTGGCAAACCTAAACTGCTTAAGGAGGAGATAGGGTCTGTCTATCGTCCGGCTTTCATAGTCCTGCTTTGCCTATTGGCCAGGCGTTGAGGTAATATCACTAGGACTTGTCTGAATCACCAACTGGTTGACCTTGTTTCATTACTAGGGCAATGAACGCCGCTTTTCCCCGCTCCCGCCACATCCCATCCCCCAAAACTGGACACATTGGGGTGCTTAAGTGCCAGATATGACGGTGCAGTTGGACTGGGCTGGCTTTGCCAAATGGATTGAGGGTACCGGATTGACAGTTCCTGGCTGCTGTTTCCGACTGATAGTACAGGAGCGTTAACTCTATATCAGCGCTTAGAGCGACTGCTCCATCAACAGTTTATAATATCGGGATGTTTGTAGTGCTATGTCGCGCATGGAAAGGGACCCTGCACTCATCATCGGTGGGATTTCCTGAGGCCACAATCCTGTGGGTGAGGACAGATGATGGTCTACTTGTATTGCATGTCTGGTATTCTACAAAACCACTTGTCCAACACCCCCTCACTCACGCGACCTTACTGAAACTTTTAAATTAAATAAAATGAAATGACAGCTCAAGGAAAAGTTTCGTTTAAACCAGGACCAAACTCAAAGAAAACCAACCTGCCTCCTCCCTTGAGGCTTGCATTTACGAATATCCGCGCGCTTAGAACTAACTTAGATGATGTTGAGTCATTTCTCCTTGTAAACACACCGGATATCTTAGCATTAAGTGGAACTAACCTTCACTCCTCCATTCCCTCCAACAACTTTAACATGCCTGATTTTCTTCCACTCTACTCGGACAGATATATGCATGGGATTGGAGTCTATATTAGTAACACCCTCCCCATGACTAGATAAATAAAACTAGAATCAGACGACAGGCCTTTATGTGCTTCAGACTAAATATACAACACAATATTAGCTACTTGTATTTTCTCTACCGCTCTCCCTTAACCCAAGACTGTACCTTAATAAACAAAGTCTCAGACAGCATAGATATAACACTCTCCCTCGATACTAGCGCACAAGTACATGTAATTAGTGACTTCAATGTCCACTACAGTAATTGGCTAGGATTCTCTAATCACAAAGACGTAGCTGGTAGCACAACAAATAGCTTCTCTATATCCCATTCCCTATCTCAGATGGTTACATTTCCGATACGTTTCCCAGACCAGCAACATCAACATACCTTACTTCTAAATCTCTTTCTGGCAAGGGTTCCCGATGATTGTACAACAAATGCCCACAGCCCACTTGGGAATGCTGACCACACTGTGATAATAGTGGAAATCAGCCTAAATTCTCGCCCTAAAACTGAAGACCCACTACTCAAACAACGAGGTCTTACAAAAAGGCTGATTGGGAAGCCATCAACGAACCTATCAGAGATACCCCATCGCAAAATATCTTTACTCTTCCAGCGGAACAGTGTGCAAATGAGACCACTGAATGGTTCAAAACTGCAATTGAAGCACATTTTCCCGCATGGAAATTCTATAACAAGCCCCACTCTCCCCAATGGTTTATTCTGCTTGTGCAGCTACCATTTGTCAAAGGCAGCATGCGTTCCGCAGATTCAACCGACATAAGTCCATCTCAAATAAACAGAAGTATATAGAATCTTGAAATAATTATAAGAGAGTGATAGAGACAGCTAAGACAAATGACTCTGAAGCCACCAGAAAACGCATCGAAGCACAGAAATTAGGAACCCGGATTTTTTGGAAAATCTGCAACAGCGTAGTAAATAATGGACAGTCAACTATTCCCCCACTATCAAACAATCATGAGGTTGCTTGCATGGCAACTGACAAGGCTAATATGTTTGCCAGTCGGTTTGCCGCAAACTCCCCACTGGACCCGGTACACAACTCCCTCCCTGATTTTCCTTTGCGAACAGACGCCACACTAGACGATTTGAAAATCGCCCCTTCTCAGGTAAATGCTATTATAAAACACCTAGACACCTCAAAAGCATGTGGACCAGATCTCATCCCGGCTATGCTATTAAAATATGCTCTGCCGAGGTTGCTCCAGTTTTGTCCAAACTTTATAATAAATGCCTTAACGAATCTTCCTTTCCCGACTGCTGGAAACCCGCTTCTGTGGTACCAGTCTTGAAGAATGCTGGTGAAAGAACTGACCCACTAAATTATCGCACCATTAGGCCATTCCCGCTTTTCGCCAAAATATTAAATTAATTAATCAAGCCCTAGTCCAGCACCTAACAGCTGCTAAACCCCTGACTGACAAACAATATGGATTCAGGCAAGCCCGTTCAACAGCAGGTATCTTAACTGTAGTTTCCGAACGTATATACCTTTCATTGGACAAAACAGGGGAGGGTAGAGCGGTAGCCCTTGATATATCTAAGGCTTTTGACAGGGTATGGCACGATGGTCTTCTAAGGAAAATTAGATCATATGGAATCACTGGAAGAATTCATAATGTAATAAAATCCTTCTTAAGTAAGAGAAAAATCCAAGTTGTCCTCGACGGCTGTACATCTAAACAATATGACATAAATGCGGGAGTACCTCAGGAGTCTATCTTGGACCTCTATTATTCCTGATATTCATAAATGACCTCCCTGATAAAATTGTATCGGAGATGGGTATATTTGCCGATGACACCACTCTCTATATCAGATGTGAGGGGAAAAATGAACACATATCTAAGGAAATGGCAGAAACACTAGAGGATGACCTCCAATCTGTAGTTGAAAGGAGACAAAAGTGGATGGTCACATTCAATGCTGCCAAGACTAAGCTGGTTTCCTTCAATAACTACAAGTATCCTACTCTACCACCAATAGCAATAGCCAAGAACACATTACCTGAAAGTACTTCTTTTAAACCCCTCGGCCTAACGTTTACAGGGAATATGAACTGGAAAAGATACATTGAGAGCATTGACAAGGCTGCTGCAAGGAAGGTTGGCTCCCTCTACCGTGCTAGAAAACTACTTACGCCTGAAAGTATCCTGTACCTCTATAAGGCCACCATTCGCCCATGTATGGAGTACTGTTGTCACATCAGAGCTGGTGCATCTGCTGCTTTTCTCTCGCTCCTGGACAGGGTGCAAAAGAGAGTCGCCAACCTGATAGGTCCTGAACTGTAATATAGGCTTCACCAAAACGAGATGTTGAATCCATCTGCCTGTTCTACAAATACTTTAATGGTGAATTCTCTGACGAAATGCAAACACGTGTACCTCCTTGACGTAACTACCCCCGACAAGCTACTAAGTCTAATGCCTTTACAGTAGAGATCCCAAGGTGCAAGAAAGCCTTTTACTCCAATAGTTTCTTCCCCATAAGTGCAGGTCTTTGGAACTCCCTTCCGGGATTCTGCTTTCCCAACTGTACTTATATGCAGAAGTTCAAGTGTAATGTAAACAAACATCTTTCTACTCATCTTCCTTCATAATGCCCCTGCAAATTAAGTCTCTGATAGTAGCCCCCGGCTTCAAAGTGGAACTGTGCCTTGTTTGGGATGAAAATTGAATAAAAAAAGATATTGGGATGGAGTTTGGGATTAGTAAATGTGCGGTGCTGGTGATGAAAAGAGGAGTAAACGTTTATTCGAATGGAATAGTGCAGCCAAATGGAGAAATCATGAAAGAAATAGAAGATACAGGATATAAGTATTTGGGATTGCTTGACGGTGTAGGCATCATTAACAGAGGAATAAAGGAAAAAGTCAGGAAGGAGTATCTTAGAAGAGTGAAACTAATTGCAAAGTCGAAACTGTATGGAGGAAACCTGATGAAAGCAGTAAATGCATGGGAAGCCAGTGTTTTGAGATACAGTGCAGGAATTTTAGAATGGTCTGACAAGGATTTGCATGCCATGGATATCAAAACAAGAAAATCTTTAACAATGTTTGGTATATTTCGCATTCGAAGTAGCGTAGCAAGGCTGTATCAAAAGAGGAAAGATGGTGGGAGAGGATTGAAAAGTGTAAAAGATTGTGTTTGAACCGAGGAGAAGTCGTTGAAGGAGCATGTGGTTAGAAGTGAGGAGTGGATGCTTAAGGTTGTGGCCAATGAAGTGGTGGTATGTGAGACCAAGGCTGATTATGTGAAACGTATGGATAGCGAAAGGGCAGAGGAACTGGCTAGGAAGAAAATTCATGGAAGGTTCTTCCAGGATATAGCAGAAGTGACTGATGAAAAACTATGACAATGGCTTAAAACTGGGTATCTAGCTAAGAGTACTGAATCTTTTGTTTGTGCAGCACAGGAGCAGGCATTAGGAACTCGATTGTTAAAAAAGGTGGTTCTAGCAGAGAAAGTTGCTGCAGAATGCCGGATTTGTGGTAAGACCTCAGAGTCAATTGCGCACCTTGCAGCAGGGTGTAGTGAACTGGCCCAGAGAGAGTACCGTAAAAGACACTATCGCATGGGACTCCAGATATATTGGGAGGTGTGTAAAAGGGTTGGGGTGAAGTGTGCTGGGAAATGGTTTGAGGAGGTGCCGGATGTAGTGAGAACAAGTGAGGATGGCAAGGTAGAGGTATGGTGGGGCAAAAGTGTCATAATGACCAAGCAATTGAGACATAATCGTCCGGATTTGGTTGTCATTGACAAGGTCTAAAAAAACTGAAAGATTGTAGAGTTCTCAGTATCCTGGGGCAGGTATGTGAGAGAGAAGAGAATAAGAAGTGGAGCAATTATGCTCCATTGGCCTTGGAGATAAGGCGTATACACGGGGTAAAAACACAAATAATCCCGGTCGTAGTTGGTACACTAGTAGTCGTATCAAGTCGTCTGGAAGGACAATTGAAAAAAAGAAACTACAAATCCCCGATGTTTTAGGCGGCCTTCAAACCTCTGCAATTATAGGTACAACCAACATCCTTAGGAAACCCTTGGTCATCGAAGCTCCTGATTTGAAGCCGGGATTAAGGGAAATTCTTTGGAAATTAATCCCATCCCTTTCCAGGGAGACGTTCATAAACGAAATTGGAATTATGTTTATTATCGTCGTCATCGCTATTATTATCGCTACTATCAGTATCATTATATTGTCATTACCATCGTCGTTATTACTGTTGTTATTATTAATATTATTATTGTTAATAGTACAATTCCCCCTATTACTACACCACGCCATCATCCATATCCAAAATTCTATTTTTGTCTTGTTAGGCCCCCCCAAAAAAATCTGCCACTCTATCTCTCTACCTTTTCCGTATAAAAAAGAAAACAGAAATATTGCCACATATTACTTAGCATATATCATACTTAGAAATCCGGTATTATAGCCTTATAACTAATCACCCATACCCACCGCTTTCGCCTTAAATCACCACCATAATATCCCTCCCAAAAGTATACACTAATTCATAGTGCTGCTGTCATCTCGCTTGCATCTGTGTAAAAAAATGTCCCTCCATAGATAATAGGCACCTTACACGGCGTTAAATTTGAACCACCAACTTTGACCCCCAATTTTAACGCTAAAACATATACTACATACATTTAAGACTATGATAACGGCTCTATACACTATATATAATATTTTAATTTGTTTTCATCTATTTCGTTCCTAATGAATCCAACGCTAGACGCCGCATTCCCACTATGTTACATAGCTTCTTCTCTACTCTTCTGATGAAAAGCATTAGGCTTCGAAATGGATTGGCATGTAGAGTCCCTTCTATCCCCCAACTAATCGATTGTATACCCTTATTGAATAAATGAACCAATCTATATCCACCAATATATTATTCTGTGAGTTCATTCCCCACTCCTATTGTTTTCATATATATATATATATATATATGGTGCACAAATATTGTCGTTTTTAGGCTTGAAATAGAACGTAAAAAACGATATTATTTTTGCACCAACCTAATACATTGAAGTTTTGAATTAAATATGTAGAATTACAACAAAATTTGTTGTTTCCCAAAGGAATATAAATAATTATTACAGTTGTTTATCCTTAATCCATGTAATATATATATATATATATATATGTATGTATATGTATATAAATATATATATATATATATACATATATATATATATATATATATATATATATACTGTATAAACAAAACCAAGACTTCAAAAAAGGTATTGATAGCAACAGAAAGTGTATTTCATTTTAAGTTACAATTGTTTCCATACCAGTTCGACAATTTCAAGCATCATGACGTTTTAAAATTTTCACAACAAGCAATTCTTCAGACTTCTGGAATAAAAACACTCCTGACAATAGAACATTTTAAAAGAAATTTCCCTTAACGGAAAAAGGGTATGTGAAAAACAACATCCTCCGTGATTAAACCTCATTCAAATATTAATATGTCACCTAATTTTCGTATCTTTATTTAAAAATCAAGTTTTAAGGAGTTTTCTCCAAAAATACCGGTAGCCATTTAAAATTGTTTTTATATATCCCGTTCATTAAATTTCTGAATTAGATTTCTATATATATATATATATATATATATATACATTGCACACAATTAATTTTTAAAAAGAGTGTTTTAATTATATTTCTATAATTACAAAGTGGCCAATAATAACCTTGCAATAACGTTACGGTATATTTTTAGTTTCGTATTCGCTCATTTGTGACAAGCATTGTTTACAATTTATCGAGTGTTTTATTACTTGGATTTAAGACCATTTTAGGGTTAATATTTTATTCAATAGGAGAATAAAGAAAAAGGAATACATTATATTTAGTAATCCTCATACAACATCTCGGAATAAGGATTATATTCTATTTTTCATTATTTAATATTTTGAAATTCGTTATCATTCTAATCAAACATGTTTCTATATAGTTATGAAAAAAAAAAAACAATTACGAAGGGAGATGATCCAATTACGTTGTTAACTGCTAGTAGGTGAATTCTATTGAAGTAAAGGTCATATTTGTACCCATACCACTTAAAAGGAGATAATTAAGGCCGTTTGATGTTTCAGGTCTATTGAGTACTAGAAGGCGTCTATGATTTAATAATTTATTTAATTACACATATATATAAAGTGCTACGATCTGAGCATCCTTATTGTTGGAAACAGTTTTACCTCAGTTCCATTTAAGGCAACAAAAATTCCACGCTCAGGCACCCTTACAGTTATTATCCGTAGTCTCTCAGTGCATGATTGTATTATCGGGGTATATGTATGAATATATTGGAGTTAACTAATAAAAATATACCAAAATGCAATTGAAATAACTATTAACATTTTCGATTGAAACTTCATCTTTTAACTAAACCGAGTTAAGAGTTAAGTATGCAGAGATAAATTTATACGAGTAAATTTTTACTTAATATCTATAAACTTAATTTAGGTATATTTATTTATTTGATATATAATTATGTTTTAAATACAGGTATGTATATGAATGAATATATATATATGTATGTATATATATGTATATATATATATATATATATATCGTAATTCGCAATTATATAACAAAATACAATTACACATTTTTTTAGAACCTCTATCCGGTCATGGCTGATGAAACAAGAACATGCTCTCCTCATGAAGTAAATAAATTATTTCGCTTGAAATTCCGTCCAAATTCCCTAGTTCGACACAAACATTCCAGAGTTCGACAAAATACAACCCAAGAAGCTTGGAGATTACATAGACCGAAACGTTGTGAAAATTACAATCAAGTTAAGAACAGTGGTCCGATAAATCCAAATAATACGAATAACCAATCTTCATCTCAAAAATTCAGAAACATTAAAAGTCACTTCGTGAGTGTGTTTGTTGGATTGGGGGGTCCTTCCTTATATGGTCCGAAACTGCTTAGCCATTTTTTTTCAAATTTAACAAAATGTCTGTGTGTGTCTGAGTGTGTGTGTGTTTACATAACAAAAGGGATCTGTAAAAAATTATTTCGACATCCTTATATGCTGAAGGAGCTTTTTTTTCCATGAAAAATAAATATTTGGATATTGGAATGTAACTATATGTTGTTATGTGCTTTGTTCTTATATTTTACATATATTAATCTTCTAAACAAAAATAATTGGTCCACAAAAACATATAAATATAATTGAAAAAAACAACAACATATTTTACCAAAACAAATATATATATATATATACATATATATATACATATATATATATATTATATGTAAGTAAAATGTCGTGTATATGCATATAGACGTTTAGAAAAGCTTATTATCTAAAATTGCGTGATAATTTACATCTGAGTTGCTTTAAACATTGCGCACCAAAGTGCGTTTCGTCGAAAACATTCTTTTCATTGCGAAAGAACGTGCATTATACAAATATACAAATAACTAAAAACAACCGTAATCTGTCTTTATTCGGAGATATAAAAATAGTCGATTCAATTTACTTTTCATTTCAATACATTTCAAGACGAAAAAAGAAAGATAATTTTTGTCTGGAAAATAAAAAGAAAGACACCATCTTCTTAAGAATGGTATTAATATAAAAGTGTTAAATGGACGCATACGTCTATATAACTTATTCGCTATTCATCCATTTCGGTTAGTAAAAGTTGAAACCTATAAATACATACACGCAACAACACATATAAACCCACTTCCACACGCATATATATATGTATATATACATATATATATATATATATATATATATATTAAAATATAATGAATAACATTTACCTGCAACATTATAATGTCATCAGATTAATAAATAAAATGAATAAAATATGATCGACACAACCTTTTAAGGTCATATCATTACGAAGCTATGTATTTCTCATCAGAAAGGAAAATAGCAAGAATTATATGAAAAAAAATCAAATCTTGCGTCAGAACCGTACGAATGAAAATGAGAGACGTATGTATGAAGATATATTGAAACGGTTTTAAATACGATAATAAATATAATAAAATACAATTAGACATAGGAAAAAAAGCATACGAGAATAGGACGATTAAATGTATATATATATATATATATATATATATATATATATATATATATATATATATATATATTATTCAATTTTCACCCCAAACAAGGCACAGTGCCACTTGTAAGCAGGGGGCTACTGCCAGGGAATAATTTGCAGGGTCATTATGAAGGGAGATGAGTAGAAAGATGTTTGTTAACATTACACTTGAACTTCTGCCTATCAGTACAGTTTGGAAAGCAGAATCCCGAAAGTGAGTTCCAAAGACCTGCAGTTCTTGGGAAGAAACTATTGGCGTAAAAGGCTTTCTTACACCTAGGGATCTCTACTGTAAAGGGATGAGACTTAGTAGCTTGTCGGCTTTGTCGGGGGTAATTACGTCGAGGAGGTACAAGTGTTCGCAGTTCGTCAGAGCACTCAACATTAAAGTATTTGTAGAACAGGCAGAGGGATGCAACATCTCGTCGATGGGACAGAGGATAAAGCCTAGATGACAGTTCAGGACCTATATATATATATATATATATATATATATATATATATATATATATATATATGATTAAAAAAGCAGAATGAAAGTATGTAATACCAAGCAGCCAAGAGATTTCCCGAACAAATAATGGGATTGTTTAATAGAAAATACAATACCATAAATTAAGAATGGGGGAGTAATTGAGAGGAAACTTAACAAAATAAAAATAATGATAGAAACAGCAGATTAAATATATGGAATCGCATACAATAAGGGAAAAGTATACTTATAACAAAAACTTTCTTAGAGAAACGTACATAAAACAAACGATGAAGGAAGTAAAATGTAAAATTACATAAATCTAGTGTAAGGCCATTACATTATGTAAAAATGTGTATGAATCTGGGTAAAGAATTTGATTTGCAGTTTATCGAGAATAGAAGATCGACTGCTTAAACATTTAAAAATGCAAAGTTCAATGCAAAGTTCAATGAATAAAGTCGTTGTAAAATCGTTGTTGAGTTCCGAATGTTTGTGTCGATAGTGAAACACTGGAATAAAAAAAACCCTAACAGAACGATTTACAGAACAGTTCCAATAGTCAGAAAAATCTCCCTTTTGTCAGGTGGCGAAAATATGTCGGGACAAACACATTGTAGCACAAGAAAAACTATGGAAACTTCTCAGATCATACGCAATCAGAAGCTAGATAAATTCTGCCATAAGAGGACCAAGACACACCCAGAAAAAATGTATAAAATCACGTTAAAAGAACAATCAAAGCCATTTAAATAACATTTGAACTCATAATCTATTGGAAAACTACATAATTAAAGAGCACATTTCCATATCGTGTGATGTAAGAAAAATGCTACTAGCGCGTGTTCCATTTATGGAAATATTAGTTGGCGATATATGCTAAATCCGAAACGCGGTAGAATTACAAATTCACTCACAATCAGACGACTTTGAGATTTCACAGTTTGAATTATGTAAATGGTATTGTATTATTTCTACAGTATTATACTTCTACAATATGCATATTTACTGTTTAAGAAAACATCAATCTTAGTCAAAGCAGATTTTAAATTATTTCAGTTATTATGGCTACAAATGTTTTATCAATGTACTTGTTATGAATGCAAAATATCACGCAGAAAATTTGATAATACCTGCGTCATATTGTCGACATAGTTTCTGCGTTTTGATGTAAATGGAAAACGTAAATATTAATCAAAGCAACTGTGAATTAAACAATTGTTCGGACAAACATATAATCACGGCCAGAGACGCACGCTACTACTTGATCAGTCGCCCCCCTATCTGTCTCCGTCGGCAGAGCGAGATTGGGTGGCAATGCGAATCCTTTGAGCCCAACAAAGACTAACATGTTTGTTGGATTTCAGGAGAAACTGTTGTTTAATCGGTTGGCCAAACAGGTGTGCTATTCCGGTATGCGGATGACACTTTCGCTATATGTCATTCCTTACAGAAGCTCAAAAGTTATTAAGTCAATTAAACTTGCTTCACCCAGAATAGACGTTTACGACGGTGGGTGAGATTATTAATTACCGTTATTAGATGTTCTCGTGGCAAAATTAGGTGTGAGTTTTGTCACAAGCATATATAGGAAATCTACTTTTACTGGTCAGTACATTAACTGGGTTGTGTCTTCTCCTAAAATCAGAAAAATAAATCTGATTAAGCCCTTAGTACACCGATCATTGTTAATTAGTTCTAATACTAAACGATATGCTGAACTCTAAAACATAACTGAGATCAGTTTGGCCATTTGTCATCCTTTACACACAATCGAAAAAAATGTATGAGGAATAAAATCCTTGCGTTTAATAGTGGAACCATTTTGGACCATAAAAATGCCCGGCATATGTGACGGCCCCGTAGATTGGTATTAAAAGCCAGGAATTTTCACCCAAATTATCTTCAGCTCTTTAGCGCTGTTTTTATGCTACAAAGGTTCGATCGATATTTCTGACGAGAAACGCCTTTCCCTTTATTCGGAAGGATGATAGCCCTGATACTCCATACAATAAATTAGATTATTGATGTGACGGTCAGTGTGATGCTTGCTATATTGGTCATACCATTCAACGCTAGGATACCAGAATATTGCAACCTGTCCCGCGTTAGATACGTAGGAACAAACTTGCTAACATCCGGGCATGTACAAGCTTATAAGTCGGGCATCAGTAAGAATTTATAGCAGTGCTATGAAGCTTTCTCCATCTCACACAGAGCACGTTCGAAAGCCATTTAAATATTCTCGGGGCCATTTCTATTAATTTACGTTAAACGTATCTGTGTAAGCAATAAGAAACACTACCATACTTTAGAACTTATGGATGTACGTTGAGATCGTTATCTTTTTCCTTCTCCTCCATGATATTTTTATTGTTTGTCCTTCGTTGCTTGTAATTTATTGGGCTTCGACGACGTTTTAAAAAATGTCACCCCTCGTTGCCGACGATTATTTTGAAAACATTCGTCCGAAATACGTCTTAGTAAAGTTGTGTTTATCTCTGTACATTTCTCGTTTCCGTCTTTTGTTTCGCGTGTTTTTGAAAACGTATAATTTGAGTAAGGAAAACTATCTCTCCAATTTAATATCGCACTTTTTCGTCTTTAATATTATATGTTAAATCTATAAAAATAATATCTCAGCAATTCATAATAATTGTATTGTGCCCAGTATTATTCAAATAATATATATATATATATATATATATATATATATGTATATATATATATATATATATATATATATATATATATATGCACCCAGCTTTACGCCATCGACCCATCCATGTTTTACCCCATACATTAATATATTCAGACCGCAATATTTTTCTTTTGCTCGTAGATATATGTTTTTACATATATTCAAAATTCTCCTGCAACATTTAATGAGAATATAAGCATTAAATGAGCTATACACATAATTTGCTTTTCATAAGAAATCTTTGAGATCGGCAATTTAAGAAACGTAATGTTGTAATTTGTAGGACGTCTCGTGTCTTTATAAGGAAATTAGGCAAGTCTATTCTACTTATGTTATATATGGCAAAGTTATGCACACTGATATGAAATCATACATGCATGTACAGCTTAGAAAAATAACTGACAGTACACTGCACCTGGAGCATATCTTATATCAGAAACATGTTTGGTCTTACATTAAAAACCATGGAAAAGCTGTATATAGTATAATACAAAATAAGCAATCAACTCTTATTATACCTGATGACGCTTATTAAGTAAGTGTTCTATTCCTCGCTCTAAAATTTGACCAGTCACAAAACCTACTATTTATAAACCAAATATTACACATGTGTAGTCAGTACATTGACGAGCATGACTGTGTTGTCAGAACGCTTGCTTTAGTCGGTTATTTAAATAAAAGCGCAATATCGAGGAAGCAATGCGAATTAAATTTGATAAGATGTAAATGATTTTAAATTAGTTGGTGTCGCCCAGTTTAATTCAGCTAAGACATGCGACATGTCGTTTAGCATATTATTAAACATTTCAGGGTATGTTTTGATTGAGTAATATAAAGGAAACTTTTATGGAATATTAATTCAGAAAGAAGACTGCTATATACAGGAATTTACGTCATGGAAAAGAGTATGCTATAGTACGGTGATATTTATTGTCTAACTGACGATGGAATTTGAAGAGGTCTGAACGCTTTAAAAAATTTAGTGATCAAAATGTAGTTGATCAAGGTGTACCTTATCAAAATTTATTTATACAGTTATTTGAATTGATGTAATTATTTCAATCATATATGCAAAGTAGAAAATATACAGTTTGTTACTGCTGCAACAACCTAAGAAATACCGCACTAGTTATCCAGACAACTAATTATAACATGTGGGGCTTTTTTTTCTTTTTTTTTTTTGCTGGCGAAAAAACTTTTTTATAAAATCGAACGGGAATCGATGAATGTTTTAAGTAATTTTACAACATAATACACTCTTTTATATCTCCCTCTAAAAAATGTTGGAATTTTAAAACAGTTCTTGTTTGATTTACAGTTCTTCAAATCAAAAGCATTGACGCAAAAATATAATAAATCGAAAACCATTATTTTCATAGCTTATAATTTATTGCAATTAGAAATGCGGCATTCCTTGTTTATAATTACAATCTAACTAAAACCCTTGCTAGGAAAAAAATGAAGGATCATATGCTCGTTTCGATAATCAAATGTGTTTTGATAGTTCCCATATTTTATTTCTATCGCTAGTCTCCAATTAATAGTTTCTTTAATCCGCTATCTGTATACTTCTAAATGCAATGCAACATTCAGTGCAAAATGTGCAATAATCAAAACAATCATAGACCCCTTCCAATCTCGACACCTTTCTGTCTTACATCCTGTTACCCTTTAATTTATAAATCTTATGATCACGCAGGGATAATTTCGTTATGCTTTTAATTCACATTTAATATGTAATCTGTTAAACAGCGATTATTTTATCATCACCTATCTGTGATTTATCCTCACAGACGGGGCAACTAGAACATATAAACAAAGAAGTAAATGCCAATACAGAAGTAAATGTCAATATGACATTAAATGACACTGTCCATTGTGTTACCGATATAACACGATGGTATAGATATGTAATCCTATATAGCCGGATGGACATATGAAAATAGAAACTCAGAAGGAAGCATTTAGTTTCTGTTTAAGTGAGCTGATATAAGTTGAGATGACGTGATTTATCGAAGTACTGATACAAATAAGATGCGTATGGAAGGCACTGACCGTTTAGTTGACGTCTATGGTGATTAACTGGCAGGTTGACTGTGAATGGGCTAAATAAGAGATGATTCTGAGTTGGACGATGATTGTAACGCAAAAGACAACGGAAGTCGAATGGCGGCTTCAGATCAAAGAGTTAGTTCAATGCTAAGCTTGAACCATATTAATATATTTCAGAAATGGTGACAGAAAAGACGCAGCCCGAGGGACACACACAAACACACACATGTGTTCTACAAGTCTTGTGTACGATGTATAAAGTTGAATTTATTGTATTCTTGTTTACCAAACTGTTGGAGCCATACTACGTTTCTATACTACGACATGCAAGTGAATCAGCACAACTAACGTAAAAAAATTAAAGAAAGAAAAACATCTGTAAAATCGTTAAGGAAGTCAGTATTTTAGGAGGGTTTATACATCAGTTGAGTTCCGAAACAACATTTTTGCTTGAATATTATTTCGGATCGATACGAAATAGAACTATATATAAAGAAACTAAAATAAAAGAATCGTTACTTTCTTAACCAAGACACATTCTTTTCATAGCAAACGTAACAATTTTAAATTATAAACTGGAAATTCTTTTTTAGAATTTTCAATTATAACCGGCTCGATCTCTCAATAAATTATTCACTATCTTATTTAAGAAAGACACACACGCATGCACAAACGGATGAATTTATAATTCTTTTTCGTTTAAATCATTGATGCGAAAAGCTGAATCACTCGAAACGCATTTTATGAAATACGGGTTTTGAAAGGTGGAACAAAGATTTTCAAAGTAGAAATTTAGAAGCATATAAAATATTGTTGCTCGTACAAAGGATGTCATAGCTATGTTAATTTAGCGACCACAATGAAATGATAGTTTGAATGAATGAGAATTATATTTTTATTAGGTTAAATTATTAAACTGGAAACCTAAAAGATTGTTAGAGCAGATATGAAAATAGATGAAATAGAAATTCGTGTTTAAAGATCAATAATATTTGTAATTTATTATAAACGCAGTTATTCTCGTACATCCAGGGGTACATAGACACAAAAACATACACATTTACACTTGCATTTTATATGTGTGTATGCATGTATGCGTGTATGTTTGCCTGTGTGCGTATGTATGTGTGTGTGCCCCTGTGTGTATGAATGTATGTGTACAAGCATGTGTTTACTTACATGTGTATTTAGGGTGGAGAGGGCTCCCGTAAGCCGTGATGAAGGCAATCTCTCCAGGAGAAGTAACTCTTGGATTAAAAAATAACGTAAGCCAAGAAACCAGTTCCTGCATTAAGTTGGTCTGCAGTTTGACGTTGCTGATAATCTTCATCTTGCTTGTTATCGGATCTCAACATTTTGAACCGAGAGAGAAATTTAGCTATCGTACAAAGCTAAAACTTTGTAACACCATCTTTGTATATGTTGTGGTGGCAACCACTTATTTGCATATGCGAATAACATAACACTATAAATGGCAAGCCTAGGTTGGCTTTGGTGTGTCTTACTCAAATGCCACCGGAAGTGACGCC
Source organism: Euprymna scolopes (assembly GCF_053919585.1). Lineage (NCBI taxonomy): Eukaryota > Metazoa > Mollusca > Cephalopoda > Sepiida > Sepiolidae > Euprymna > Euprymna scolopes. The sequence goes on along the minus strand of NC_136495.1, from coordinate 40,635,837 downwards.
GAAGAGCGTACATGTCATCCCACCAAGACTCTCTGACTCCATACCGTCATTTGTACATATTGTAAATATACGTTTTCTTTAATACACTTATTATTGCGTTATCTTGTTGTTTGCGTCTTCATTGCATTTCCTTACTAATTATTGTTCAACCTTGCAACCACAACAGTTGGCGACGAGATATGAAGCGTCAAATATAACAGTTTGACGAAGAACTATTTAAAAAAAAAGTACAACGCAAAGGTTGACCATTTTTTTTTAGGAATGCAAAGTGTTGACGAGCAAACGGATTTTACGCTAAAGAGAAGTTTCAACTCAAGTGAAAAAAAAACTCTAACGTGGCAAAAGCGACAATTTACGCCGTTTTCTGGGAATCCGACTTGCAAATGAATGTAAAAGTGAATTTTTGTTTTATCGCTACACGACAAATCTTACTAAAGGACCAACTTGCAAACGAAAAGCGAACTTTGTTCTCTCGCAAAAACGACAGGTCAGACACGTATTACAAAAAGCAAGGAAGTAACCTACGAAAAAAGTTCACCAGTGGATTCTAATTACTGTTCTCCGTAAACAAAACAACTACTAAAGAGTAATCGAGAAAATGTCGATAGTGTTAATTTCTCCCACACAACTATTTTAATAGCATGGACACATTTCATTATGTGCCTGAGGAAGAGAAGAATTTTGAAGCATACTACACAAGATACGAGGATGTTTTTTAACTGGACTGTAAAAATTGGGCAAATAGTCAGAAAGTGAGCTTCTTATTCAGAAAATTGGGTGCACCAGAACACAGCAAATGCGTAGATTACATATTACCTAAAAAAACTGCGGAATTAGAGTTCATGGAAGTTGTAAAATTACTAAAATAATTATTTAATCCAAATATACCTCTTTTTCATAAACGATGGCTGTGCATGAATCTAAGAAAGATGGACAACCAAGATTATTTGACATACGCATCAGTTGTCAATAAAAACTGCGATAATTTTAAGCTTGCAGAACTAACGGAAGAAGATTTTAAATGTCTAATCTTCGCTCAAGGGTTAGTTTCCACGAAAATTGCAGAAATATGCAGACAAGTGTTGTCTAAGCTGGGATCTGAGCAAGATTTAACCCTCCAGAAACTAGCAGAGGACTGTGAAAGGGCCATTGCACTAAAAAGGGATTAAAAAATATAGAAGAATCCGGAGTGGCATATGTAAGAAAAGTTAGAAAACCATACGCACCAACCAAGAACTTTACAAAGAAAAGCAATGAAACGGGATATTCCAAAGATAATAACCATAAATATAGTACAGAATATAACAAGCCTCTTCCTAGATATAACTGTAAGAGATGTGCAGAAAAGCATTGGGAATCAGATTGTTCTTATAAGAAGAAAAAATGCTACATTTGTAAGAAGGTGGGACACAAAAGCGATTGCTGCAGATATAAAGATTACACCAGAAATAGAGTACAGCAAACAAAATCAAATACAAAATTAGACAAAGATCGGCGAAAATACGTAAAAGTGGAAATATTTAAAACATCAATAAAGTTACAACTCGACTCCGGCTCCGATGTTTCTATAATAAACCTGAATACGTGGAAAAAGTTGGGAAAACCGCCCATGATGAAAACTAGTAAAGCAGCCTGGACGGTAACTGGTGGCGGTATAAAATTTGAAGGAGAAGTTGTCCTCCCGATATAATTGAAAGGGATTTCGAAGAAATTAAAAATATTCGTACAAAAAAATAGTGAAAATCTGTTTGGAATAGATTTAATTGAGAAATTCGAACTATGGGATAAGCCAATCAATACATTCTGTAAAAAATTAGAATGTTCTTCTCCAACAACAGTAAATATAAAAGACGATTTAAAATAATTATTTCCTGAGGCATTCACAACTAACTTAGGTCGCTGCAATAAATTCAAGGCCTCGTTTGAACTTAAAGAAAACGCCAGCCCAATTTTTAGAAAAAAGCGAAATGTTCCGTTCGCTGGGTTGGAAAAGATTGATAAAGAATTAAATAGATTGGAACAGACGGGAATTCTATCAAAAATAGAAAACAGCGAGTGGGCAGTCCCCACCGTATACGTAAAGAAAAAGAATGACGAAGTTAGAGCGTGCGCAGACTTTTCGACCGGGGTCAACTCCCTATTAAAAGATAACCATTACCCCCTACCAAGCCCAGAGGAAATATTCACGAAGTTAAATGGGGGTAATATCTTCTCCAAGATAGACTTGAGCGACGCGTATTTGCAAATACCGGTCGAGGAGAATTGCTCAAAAATACTATGCATCAATACGCATAAGGGATTATACAAATACAACTGATTGCCTTTTGGCATCAAAGTAGCGCCTGCCATCTTTCAGCAAGCGATGGACACCATGCTAAGTGGTATTGAGTGCGCATGTGCATACCTGGACGACATTGTTGTCAGGAGCAAATCCCTAGAAGAACATAAGGAACATTTTCCACAAGTATTTACTCGAATACAAGAATTCGGCTTAAAAATAAAAGAAAGTAAATGTGACTTTTGTATGAGCGAGATTAAGTATCTTGGACACATAATAAACAAACATGGACGACGTCCAGACCCAGACAGATCTGCGGCAATAAAAAATATGCCAGCACCCGATAATGTAACAACCTTGTAGAGTTTCTTAGGACTCGCAAATTATTACCAATCTTTTATTGAAGGAATGCATAACTTGCGAGCCCCCTTAAATAATCTGCTTAAAAAGGATACACCGTGGAACTGGACGCAAGAATGTCAAACCGCTTTTGACAAAATAAAGAGCGCACTAACATCCGAATTATTCTTAACGCACTTTGACACAAACTTAAAAATAGTCGTCGCTAGTGACGCTAGCTCCTACGGCTTAGGAGCATGCATTCAACATATTATGCCGGATGGGTCTAGAAAACCAAATAGCGCACGCTTCGAGAACGCTGATACCAGCCGAAAGGGCATATTCACAAATCGAAAAAGAAGCGTTGAGCATAATCTTTGCCGTGACTAAATTTCACCGATATTTATATGGTAGACAATTCATACTTGAAACCGACCATAAACCGTTAGTCACGATCTATGGATAAAAAAAGGATTGCCGGTATACACCGCAAATAGATTGCTGCGCTGGGGTACAATACTACTTAATTACGATTTCCAGATACAACATCTCGCATCAAAAAAGATTTGCCATGCGGATGGGCTGTCAAGACTGATACCACAGAAACACAATCTGGAAGAATCAGTCATTGCAGCAATTCGGACAAATGTTGAAGTAAAAAATATGGTAGCAAACATCATTAAGGAACTACCCGTAACTTTGTCGGACATTAAAAGGGAAGCCGAGAAAGACGAATATATAAAGGACATAAAAGAGAAAAGTATAACGGACAAAAAGGTGCAGGAAGTTTTCTCAATATGTGACGATGTGTTACTGTACAGCGAGAGAGTCGTAATACCCAAAACATTGCAGAATAAGATGTTAAGAGATTTCCACACAGGACATCCGGGGATAAATCGAATAAAGTCGTTAATGAGAAGCTACGTGTACTGGCGTAACATGGACACTGACATAGCGACAACAATTGATAAATGTAAAGGATGCCAGTTAGCGGCAAAATCTCCACCTATAGTACACAAACCTTGGCCGAAAACCGACCAACCATGGTCGAGAATCCACATGGAATTCGCTGGTTCAGTAGGTGAAAACTATTGTTTAATTGTAGTGGATAGTTCCACAAAATGGCCGGAGGTAATGCGTTGCAGGAATCCAACAACGAACAACTCAATAGGGTTCCTACACGAGTTGTTTGCAAGATTCGGTGTACCAGACACACTGGTCACTGACAACGGAACGCAGTTCACATCCGCAGAGTTTAAGGAATTTTGCGACACGTTCCGAGTGAAGCACATCACGACTCCGCCGTATCATCCAAGATCGAACGGCCTCGCGGAAAGGTTCGTGGACACGCTAAAACGAGCGTTAAAGAAATCCATTGGAACACCAACAGAAAAAGCTTTGCAACAATTCTTGCAAGTATATAGGATTACACCACATCCTAGTACACCATCAAACATATCACCAGCTGATCTAATGTTTGCCAGAAAGGTAAAATCAGCGTTTGACAAACTATTGCCAAGGCAGGCAATTATCCGAAACACTACACACACGAGAAGAAAGAAATATAACTCGGGAGATCGAGTATATTCTAAGTGCTACCGAAATAACACATCTTACTGGGAATGGGGAGTAGTGGATAAACGCATTGGTGATTGTACATACATGATTAAAGATCCACAGAATATACATAAAAGGCACCTAAATCAGATATAAAAACGTCATATCCAAGATGATGATGATACGACAACAGTCGAAGAGGAGGTCACAATAGATATCATATACGAATCTTTTAATTTGGAACCGCCTCAAAATGCACCTGAACCCCGAAGATCAGGTAGGAAAAGAAAAGTGAATGAACCATTAATGGTAAACCCAAAAAGAAAAAGATATTGAAATCTGTGTGACTTCAAATCTCGGGAGGGAGGTGTTGTGGTGGCAACCACTTATTTGCATATGCGAATAACATAACACTATAAATGGCAAGCCTAGGTTGGCCTTGGTGTGTCTTACTTAAATGCCACCGGAAGTGACGCCGAAGAGCGTACATGTCCTCCCACCAAGACTCTCTGACTCGACACCGTCATTTGTGCATATTGTAAATATACCTTTTCTTTAATACACTTATTATTGCGTTATCTTGTTGTTTGCGTCTTCATTGTATTTCCTTACTAATTATTGTTCAACCTTGCGACCACAACAGTATAGATACTCCTACAGGCATTTGTCTATGAGAAATAGTCCTGTGGCGTTAGGAAAGTAGCGCGTGTAGGTCTGAAATGCTGGAAGCATGTAATAATAGATCTGCAATCACCATATGTATGTGTGTATGTATGTATATATATGTAATGTTTATATATGTACGTGTATGCATATGTATGTCAATCTATGTGTTTATGTATGTATATCTTTATCTGTGTATATATGTTTATGTGTGTTTTTATGTATATATGTATATATATGTTTGAGTGTATATATATATATATATATTTTGTGTATATATGCATATGTATGTATGCGTGTAAATGCATATATATTAATGTGTATGCATATGCATGTAAATGTATGTGTATGTATATGTGAATATATGTGTACGTAGGTGTATGTGTATATGTATATATATATATTTGTGTTTCTATTTATATATGTGTGTACACATGTGTGTGCATATATGTATGTATTCATGTGTGTATCTATATGTATGTGTCTTACGTACTGTGTATTGATGTATGTATGTCTGTATATATGTGTATGCATATATATATATATATATATATATATATATATATATATATATATATACCAATTACTGTCTTCAGTGTCATGTCTGCTGGAGCACGTGAATTTGCCGGCAGGATTAAAAAATCATTTTCGAGCTCATGGACTCTGAGGAAGTGGTACACGTCTGACAAGACGTTACAATTATTATCATTGTATATATATATATATATATATATATATATATATATATACATATATATATATATAGTTACATATATACATAGTTATATATAGTGATAGATATGTATATATATATATATGTGTGTGTGTGTGTATATATATATACATATATATATATACATAATCTGAGATTATTGTTTTTTAAAGATTAAGTAACCAATGAAGTTTAATGAGGTTAATAAAAAGTGTTTAATACCGAAGTAGTGCAAGGTGTTCTATTTATTTATTTATTATAAATAGGTTGCTAGACTCTCATGAACATGTTTCGTTCAGCTAGTTACCAGTAACTATAGACCTGTTCAGGCGATAAAGCTTATGGGAAAAGATTATACGAATGCAAATATTGCAAACTTTGCTTTCGTATACGCCGTTTCGCCTGAAGATGGTTCTGGTTACTGGAATCTAGCTGACCGAAACATGATTATGGCTATGTAGCAACAAATTACTGCTTATGTAAGAAAAGTAAATTGTAAATGTATGTGCGTGTATGTGTGTGTATGTGTGTGTGTCTATGGATTTGACTTTAATATTTTTATCTCATGCCCGTTTGTATGCACGATCTGCTTCCTATATTTACTGGTTTATTTTCATGTTTATTTATATACATGGCGAATCTTACATAAATTTAAAGAAATTGGATAGAATGCAAACTTAGTTCATGGAATAAGAGGTAAGTGTGGAACATAATTATTTGAAATTAAAAGCCCCCTCTCGTTCAGTCGATTGACTCGAACATATTCATATTATAAATGACCTTTATTAAAATACGGTCTGTTACATTTTAGACAAGCTTCACATACACGTGGAGGGAAATGAAATCGCCCCTCAATCAGGATGAGAAAATAAACAGATAAAATCATTTCCATATATGAACAAGTTCGACCTTCTTAGATATTGTCCTCATAAAAATCAGAACATATAAATCACATACCATATAAAAAATATCTTTCACTCTTCTGTCTTTCCCGTCTTCTAAACAAAATATACATTTTAAACTCCAACAATCTTTAAAGATGCCTCTTATCTTTCCAGATGTTTACGCTATTTTGCACAAAAGAAACAATGAACTTTTTTTACATAATATTAAATTCCAATATAAGCAGAGCGCCTGTTCATTAGATGTTTATTATTTCATATTAGAATAGTATATCTACCGTTTTTCCTTTTTTTTTGTAAGAATAGATAAAAAACAATGTGTTCATAACTCAGTCCTGTATTAAATAATACAGTAATATAAGTAACACGTAAATCTGTTTTCTTTTTATATTCTGATGTTTTAAGTTAAATGGAGGGGTTTCTTTGCTTCTTCTTTATATTGAGTACAAAACATCAGCTTATTAATATTTGATTTCCCTCGTTTGTATTTTTCTCCTTAGGTGAAACAACCTCATGAATATTGGATTACACTGATCACAAATCTAGGCATTAAAATGTAATAGTCTCTGATACAAGCTAACAGCTACAACCAGAACGATGTGGGCTACCCGAATTACTAATCAATTATACAAGCCAAACGAATTTCTTATTCACAAGCTTGATACGAATTTTCACACTCTCTAGCTACCATCTGACACATGCGTTATTATATTTTATTCATAAATACAGATACTAAATCATTCACTGTTGTCCATTGTTTTGTAAAATAGATTAATAATCCTTTACTATTTGGAGAACACAGTTCTAAGCTATAAGTTTCCACGGTGTCGGGTTACTCTTTTGAAATTAGAGTTTTTGAAATGTTCCTTTTTCACAGCATCCAAAAAACACATATCCCGTATTTCGTCACATCTAATTCAAGTACTGTGACTGCGATGTCAAAATTGTTCTTTTTTTACCCTAAATTTTTACTTTCAATGTTCTAGAACAACATTTTCCTTAATATCTATCGGTATACGGGCCTGTTCAGTTCGCGTGAAATTTGTTAATAAGACCTGGTTATAGAATATTCATTTTAGAAAATGTTTCTATTTTCTGAGTAACTCTTTTCTGTAAATGTGGGTCACTTTAAAACATTGCCTTTGCCCAAACGTTATCCTCATTAATATGTCTCTTCTATAGATAAATACGAGGAGAAAAAGAAGTACTTGTTTTGTTATTGCTGAAATTTTAGCATTAATATATTCTTATCAAATTAAAACTTGAGAAAAGTGGAGTTAATCAATGAAAAGAGACATCCGGGTTTCCTTCGACGACCTTATTTATAAACAAATTATAAATTGCTTAGATGGAATGGTTTCTATTTATGTACAGCAAAGAAACTCTGTTAATACTAAACAGGTTTTGAAATCAATCTCATATATGTTGAAGATCCCAGTTTGTATATAGCTCGCATTGAAGTAATATCATTTAGACCGAATTAGTTTCATAAAAAATTTGGTTCTATGAAAATTTATTAACGAAACAAATCAGTAATGCATGTCCAACTGATTAGAGGGGGGGACAACACTGCACCTTTGGGAAGCATATGTATGAAAATATATTTTATTTTTATCAATTTCTTTTCTTCTTCTTTCTAATTTTCTTTTTTGTAATTTACTTCTTTTGTTCTGGTTTTTATTTCAATTTCTGTTTCTTCATTTTCGCTTTTTATGTCTTCTGTTTTTCTTTTCTATCTTTTTTCTGTGTCGTTTTCTTCTAAACTGTTATTGCTCTTTTCCTTGTTTTTAGTTTTCTTTTCTTTGTCGCATTCTTCATTTCCCTTAGTTTCTTATTCGGCTTCTTGATATTGTATTTCGTTTTGTCTTTCGTCTTATTTAAAGTTTTCTTCTTTTCTATCTTTTTTCTACTTTGATTTCTTATTCATTCATCATCCTCTTTCGATTTCTTTCTGCTGCTTATTTACTCAAATTTTTTTACTTTTACTTTTTCATTTTTCTTTTCTTTTTCATCATTACTTTGTTTTTCTTCCTTACTTAAATCGCCAATCCTTCTTCATAATAAAGGCGTCCTGGATATGACCTTAAAGTATATCCGATGGTGAGTCCCCAGCTTGCGGGCTTTGGGGAGTGTAGAGTCACCCTTTAATTGCCTTTGCTCCCAGGTCCAGTCTGACCCGGAGTGGTAGTATCTTTTAGGGCCCCAAGTGTGCGTTAGATAGAAACCGGCTTGAAAAAAAAACACATATATTCTATTAAAAGATGTTACTTCAAAATCACTAGATTCGGCATAAAATAACCTGACAAGGGCTGATATGCCGTAAAGCAAAACCAACCAATCGTAATAAACTTTTGTAAAGATTTCATTCTTTAAGTTTCAATTAACTTTATTGTTTTCTTCTTCATCATTTTTCCTGATTTTTCTAACACTTTTTCTTATTTGATATTTTTGCCTTTTCTCTTTTTATTTTTGTCACATTCTTTTACCGTTGTATTCTTAATGTCATCGTAATCATCATCATAATCATCATCAATTAACACTATAAAAACAATGTCGTTCTAGAACAAATCATTTTCGGAAATGATTTGATTGAAATGTTTTAAATGTTGCTAAGCGATTCGCATTTTGTGATTGCAATTTTTTTCTGAAAAGAAAATCAATACTGCATCGAATCAAATAAATTTAAAATTTATATAAAATAATTGTTACGCAATTTTTGTGCAATCGATTTCATCGTTTCCAGAATAGAGTGATAGACCTATCATTGGTAAAACGACTTAAATGACAGAAATATTTTTCAATGTTTTCTTGAATTTCTTCTTCACTGAGAACATGTCTGTCAAACATTTATAGTGAAGCAGGATCCGTATTATGTCACAGGAATATTCTCCGGATGAGCGTATTTATTTATAGGTTTAGCTGGAAACGCCTCTTTTATAAAAAAAAACGTAGTAACAAATCTCCAAATGATAGTCTAAGCGTAATATTCGGCGAAAATTCAAGTTTTAACTTAAGCGTGACACACCTATAAATTGACCGACCGATTAATATACCTTCTGCGAACTATTGGTGATAATGATTGGCAAAGCTGTTTCACAGCTTTTTCTAAAATACTTCAGCTTCACAAAATCTAAAGAACATTTTTTATACAGATTCATTTATGTTTTTAAAATGGTAAAATTAGGCTTTTCGCTATGCACAAAATTAGATTACGGTGTTATATTCAATTAAAATACACAATGCTATGAGAATAAGCACATATGGGTTAATTTTCTAAGAAAAAAACAAACCTTAACAAAACTTAAGAAATACAGGAATTTTACAAAGATTTCCAAAGGAAATAACTGAAAAATGAATTGCTATTAATATAATTCTTGTCACAATAATCATATTCATTTCAAAGCAGGAAGAGTAAAACTTTTCTTTTTTTAACAGAACACTTTTGGACTAATTAAACCCAATATACAATTCTATTAAAACTTATGTCTAGAATCTTAATTTAAATTATAATCACCATATATTATATGATTTGGATTCTATAAAAATGTATAGAAATATATCGAAACGTTTTAAATTCATAGACTCTAGATTAATTTGTGTCGAATGGCTATTTAAAACGTAATAAGACTCAAATATTAGAATTTTAAAATCGGAAGTTTTGCCCATATTATTACCTTTAATAAATCTTGTAACTACCATAAATTCAGTGACGATTGTAAAATATTCACTAATTAAAGTGAAAAAAAATATGGGCATTCATATTATATGGATGTACACTTAGATATAACAAGGTTATATAAATACTCTCCACTAATCTTCAGTGTTTTAAATTGTTTTTAATTTCTCCTTGCCACTGGGATGAGATAATGCCGGTTTTGGAGACATAATTCCTAACGCCTTTTCCACTTACAGCGGATATCCATTGTTCATCATGAGTGAACGGACCCCTTGATTGTTTGTTAGACATCTGCATAGATATAAAATAAGATAGTGCATTTGCATAGAGAGTATTTTCTTGGTTACATATATGCGTTGCGATTACTCTATCTCATTAAAATTCTGCATCTGATTGTCTTTTTGGCGTAAGTTCTTTTACTTTGCTATACTTATTCGTTATAAATATATAAGATTACGATATTTGACCGTTGGTTGCTAGTGCGGAAAAACCTGGCAATTTTATATAAGTTAGGAAAAGTTTAGCATAATTGTGTTCAATAGTAGCTACGATTTTTTTTAATTTTCACTTCTTGACTTTAGGTTTAATGTGTTACGAAGTAAACCATAGTTGGTACTAGAAAGACAATATTAAAGAAATATGCAGCTTAAAGATTTGCTTGCTCTGAGAAATAATTAGACTTTAAAAATGCGTAATATAACGATAGATCCAAAAAAAAAGAAAATTAAATAATAAACAAAAAAATCAATGATAATAAAATTATTAAGAAACATAGATTGTATATTAAAGTTAATGATTCATTTACAAAGAAATCGAACGAATATGACTGGATCGATGGATATTATTTCGAGTCTACGAATTCATATTTTATGATTTTTTCGATTCATCGTTTCTCTCTCCGTATAAGGAACGCCATTTTCATATGAAGATTTCCAAATTTAAATTCGCTGTCAACATGACCATTCATCGATTCATTTTATTCAATCGTTTTGTCAGACAAATGGGAAGTTGGAAGCCTTTTATCTCAATATCAGCGACTTGAAACTTTTTCGAAGCAAATGGTTAATAAAACATGTTAAAAACACTTTTAAAAAGAGTTTAAAGCATATTTAATCTGAAAAGGAAACACAATAAGTGGGTAGTCGTTAATCCGCGGAGTTTCGAAGTAATACTTCCCTTCTCATCAGAGGGTAGTAATTAATTAAATGCGGGATCGGAGTTTGCATGCAAAAGTATTTGATAAAACTGCAAGTAAGTCAAAGATCTTACTTGATAAAAAAGTGAAGCAGATAGTTTGGTGAATGGTAAATTATATAAGAAAGTTAATAAAATTTCCATTCGCACAAGTAAAATCCAAGGAAACCGCGTAATTGGAAGATGGTTCAAAATAATCCAAAAGGCCGAAATCCGTGGAATAATTCACAAATATGTACAAGGAAAAGGGGAAAACTTCCAATAATATAAATGAAAAAAAATAAGATATGCGTTTAACACAGCTGCTGAGACATTATATTTCAGCCACTCTGATGAGTCGTAGACGATGAAATAAGTGTCAGTGGATAATTATATTTAAAAAAAAAATAAAATCATATATATATATATATATATATATATATATATATATATATATATATATATATATATATACCGCTCCCCATGTGGGAGTACTAAATTCGTTAAAGAGAAAATTATTCCTAACTCGTGTTTAAGTAAAAATGCACTTTCGTAAATAATTGAATTAATTCATTCCAAACGTATCGCAAAAACAAAAACAAAAAACATATATATATATATATATATATATATATATATATATATATATATATATATATACTAGCAGTTCATCCCGGCTTTGCTCGCACCCTATGTAGAGTTCATGAATTCATGTGCATATATATATATATATATATATATATATATATATATATATATAAAAGTTTGTCTGATATCAATGTAACCTATATCTAAAATTTCAAGTGTTTAGACTCAAAATTGGCGGAGGAGTTTGGTAGAGTCTGCAAAGGTAAACTCTTCAACTTTTACCTCTTGACAGCTTAATTTTCGCCCAAAAACTAATTAAAAGGCTTGCTGCGTGTCTGAATACACTTTATGTAAAATTTAAAATTTAGACCCAAAATTGGCTGAACAATTTGCTAGAGGCCGCTAATGTCAGATCTTTTTTTTTTACTATGGCCCCTTGGCAGTTAAATTTATCTGAGTGATTTGTTAGAGACCGCAGAAGTCAATTTTGTTTTGATTTTCAACCCAATTTTGACGCCTTAAAATTTATTAGTTTTGTGATCCAATCAAATGAAAAAGTTTGATCCATGTCTAAGTAACCGACATCTAATATTTCAAGTGTTTAGATCACATAATTGGCAGAGGAGTTTGGTTGAGTTTAAAAATTGAAATTGTTGACTGTTGGCATCAAATATTTTGGCCGAAAACCTATTTGAAAGATTCTCACAAATCTTAATACTATCTATATAATACCTAGAGTCTTTAGACTGAAAATTGGCAGGGTAGTTTTATAGAGAAATGCACACACACAGACAATTACACTTATATATATATATACATTATTTTATATATAGATTTAACCAATATGTATTATTTCATATATAGATTAAACTTATATATATATATATATATATATATATATATATATATATATAACTCACTTAAACTAATATATTTTAAGTTCTGCAATAACATGTAGAGTTTTATTAAAAAAACATTTTAGAAACGTGAAAAAATCCTATATTAATTAATTTTGACATCTGTACTAATACAAATCGTTATTATTCAGGACAATCCCTGCGACCATCTTTGTCGATAATTATATATATATATATATATATATATATATATATATATATATATATATATATATATATATATATATATATACATATATATATAGTAGGGGCTCAGAAGCTAAGGAATGAGAGTGTAGAGTTGTATGTTTTAGATTTGAGTTCAACTGATTGGTACATAATTCATATATATATATATATATATATATATATATATAAAGCAGATACTGTCAAGAATTGTAAAAGTCAACCTAATTCAAGGAATAAATTATAAGATGGTCAACATCATGAATTCTGAAATATATTTTTTTGGCATTCATTAACTCTGTAATTACATTAAGCTTCTTAAATAAGGATTGGTATATATTATAAGAAAATATATTTCTACAGAAATATATATATATATATATATATATATATATATATATACATATATATATACTAGCAGAAGTACCCGTCGTTGACTGGGTTTATAAACAGCCTACAAAACATTGACTGTGATTTATGAAAGTATGATAGGTTATGAAAAGGAGGGATTGTAAAGAGATAGGTTTTGATAATCCAAAATTTTACCCCAAGCAAAATATGATGAAAGTAAAGATAATTTTCGCGAAAATATTTTTTTATATCAACTTTGTTACCATTCGTAGCCAAGAGTGACCAACAAAATGATGTTTCTTTACAAAGAGAAAATTATATATATATATATATATATATATATACATATATATATATACATACATACATATATATATATATATATATATGTATATATATATATGTACAAGAAATAAATGTTATCATAGTCAATAAAAGTTACTTTTATGGGAGAAAAGTTCATTGGTCTGTATTTTTAAGTAGTTTGTAAAAAGAAAATGTTATTTATTCGGCACAATAGGATTCAACTCAAAAAGATAAATAAAAGCTAACGTGAAAAAGTCAAGGTGTTATTGTTGACCCTCACCCCTTGTAAAAAACCGTTCTTAAACTTTATGACATATATACATTCTATGGAGGTCAGGCGCGAACGAGCACCGAATAATTTTATTACACAATATTCCTTCAAACTGAAACATAATTATCAAAGTATACTTACGCAAATAGATATGAAAAGTCTTTGTTAAAGTTTGTATCATATTTCCATGGAGTACAGGCGCAAACGCTTACCCAATTATATTATACCATTCCTAATTAAGTTGAAACATACTTATCAAAGTATTCTTATGTACATCTATATCAAAACCCCTTATAAACGTTTTTTTTCCCATACTTTGAGGGCCAGGGGCGAACACAGACCCCACAATTTTTATGAACCACCGTTCTGCCAGATAAAACATACGCATTCCTGATCCTTGATAAATCTTCTATCATTATATGTAATCATTTTTTGCTTAAAGTTCACCATATAGGAGCCTATTCGTGACCAGACACACACACACACACACAAAAACGTTCAGCTTTATATATATATATATATATATGGCTTAGGCACCATCAGTTGGAGCGAAAAATAAACATACACCTCTACACACCCATTCCTTAGCTTCTGAGACTCGTATTATATATATATATATATATATATATATATATATATATATATATATATATATATATATATATATATATATATATATATATATAAATCGGCGAAGATGACCGAAGCAATTTTTCCTGAGAAATGCACGATTACTTTTTATCTTCTCAGAGTTTAAAAATCAGAATTAAGAGGCTTCATCAACGCTACTAAAATATTTAGATAGACACTTACTTGCAATTTTGTACCTGATAGGAAACTCAGTGTTGGCTAGAGAAACAAATAAAAAAATACAGTAATGCATTATGTAAATACGTAATTTATAGTAAAAGTTAATGCAGATAATGTTAAACATGCCGTAAGTAGAGAGAAATTACTTCTATGTCTTTTAGAGAAAGCACTCGTTGAATTTTTTTGAGACATGATGTTAATTGGTACCAAAAGATTCGCCTACGGAAATAGTCCACGAATGATTGTCTAGTTTTTTCTAGGTGAGAGAATTAAATAACTATTGATATAACACATATTTTATGACTGTTCCTGAAAGGTGTATTGTTTTTAAATGGATTACAACCCTTATAAAGTTTTTTTTTTAAATAGTGATAATTATTTACTGTTGTACAATAGCATATTTTTTCAATTCTTCTAAATGTTCCTTTTCTATATATTTGGATAAGATTCCAGTGTTTTAATATATTTTAAAGAGTTTATTCAGTTCCAGTAACGAGTACTAAATTCATGACATAAAAGGAGCAGATTGGAGAATACATTTCTTTTAGTTCACAGATTTTAACGATTTTTAGAGTTTACAGTTATCTAAGAAAATCCATTAAAATCATGGAAAAATGCGTAAGACATAACATATTTATCGGGGCACTCAAAATTTATTTTTAAACATTTCTTATTAGAAGTTTTATCATTTAAATGTTACTTTTATACATCCAAAATAATGCAATTGTGAATTCAAGATAAGTGACAACTTTCAATGAACGACTAAATATAAATGACGATAATGAGAAATTGCGCAGCGATATGTTTTTTCCTATAATTTTTTACATTTTGCTACAATAAGGGAACCAGGGGAAGAATAACGAATTCTGAATACTAATATTTTAAGGAAATAAGCTATCCAAATAAATAAACAAAAATCTGGCATCTACGTAATTCTACAGTGAAGCTGTGGGATTTTGCGTGTTTCTGTAACATCCGTACTTACGAGCCGTTCGTAGAGGTAGCAAATTCATTAGAACAGATTAAATTAAAGTAATAGTGAAACACGCAGCGATGGTACACATGCTGTAAGTTTAAAAAAATAGTGCGGGGTATATTAGAATGAGATGCTTTTTATATAGTGGCAACAAATGAAATTATTCAGTGGTTGTGTAGTGATATTGGATCTTGTCAGGTGTAAGACATATTCTAACTTGGAATAGAAAGCCAACATTTGTTTTACAGCCTTGGAATTGCTTTCCTAAAGTTTTATAGTAAAGAAGAATGATTACGTGTTTGTAGAAGGAAAAACATTTCTGTCACAAAAAGATGCCTTAAATTTATTGACATGTGCGATTAGATATAATTCTGATCCGTTCTGTGATGGCTAAGTTGTATGTAATGTCAACCGTCTCCTCGACGGTCGATTTCAGATCCTGATATCTGTTTCTCTAAGCAAACTGTAGAACTGTGATATAATAACACTCCTCTTTTGAGTTACTAAATATTTCCTCCTTCATGTATTGAGTTCTCTGGTAAAGAAAATCGCCAACCTTTAACTAGCCTATAAGGCAATGATTTTTGTGTCGATGAATAAAATGACGACATTTGAGAGTATTTATTATTTTCGTTTAGCTTAGAGATAATGTTCTCGTGGTCAAGACAGTCGACACAATATTAATGATTGTTTTGAGAAGCCAGCGTCTAGGATAGGCGCACTCTCGCTAACAATGATGACTGATCAGATTCGTCAACAGTATTCTCATGCGATTAGCTAAAAACTAACTATCTTTCAGAGCGAAGATAAATCATGGGAGCTTGGATATCTCTTTGTCCCTGTCTCAAAAACAGAGAAAGTGTATATTATGAAGGAAAATTTTCTCCTTCATACATGGCTGGTTGGGCTAACGGATAACAGGCACAACAAAACAATATTTAATAAAAAATAAATAGAAGAAAGCAATACAAACAAAAATATACGATATACCTTCATTATATACACACATTCAAAACATACATGCATTCTCTTGTTATGTAGATTGTACATTGCTGGCCATATGTTGAGTGAAACTCTATGCTACATCGGTTACAAATGCAACTATATGGATTACATCAATATACGACACAGGCCAATTATATAGTTCCACTGGGCGACAACTCGTTCACTATGTTTCCAACAAGATGATATCCTAGTGATATAACTACAGTGGGATATAAGACTACGTGCCAGATCGAATGCAGAATCCATTACGCACAAATCTAAACAGAAAAAAGTCGATAATATTTTTTACCAGGCGAAAATTCGGACGCCGTGTTGCAAAGTAATTATCAAGTTATTTATTTAAAGAACTTGACAGCTATGATTGATTTTGAACAGAATATTCTGTCTTTTGTAAATACCATTAATAACTCTTGTTAAACCGTGTCTAATATTTTAAGGTTTACTACATCAGAAGGCAAATTACACATTTTGTAATCATTATACCATTGCTTAAAGTTGATTAAAATTTAGTAAAAATTAACACCTTATGTCGTAAAGATTTTCAGTTCTGATTATATTTTTACTATGCTCTATTCAGAAGAAATTATAAGGAGCAAAAGCAAAACACTGCGTAAGATCATTAAATGGAATCGTAACTTGTGCAGAAACATCAGGAAATGATACAAAACAAGACGAAACAACTAAAGGGGACATTTAGCTTCATAAGATACTTCTTTAAACTAGCTTTATTTGTAATGGGCATTTCCTAAATCAGGAATACAGGCTATAACTATTATCTTTTAATATTAAGTTTGTTATAACATTAGATATGAATTAGTATAACTTGTTTTTAATACCAAGTTTAATCGATGATAAATAAAAATTCTCTCTCACCTTTCCCTACTATAGTCTTCGGATCTTGAGAATATCTTCAGAGGGATGTATTTCTTAATTTGTGTGTAACGGAACAAACCCCCTCAATCTGTTATGATTTGAGCGTGACTCAATATTTTTAACATCTGAATCATGAATAATCGATAAATATGTCTGTCTTTCAAAATCTCTTTGATAAAATTACCACCGTATAGATTTACGCCATGTTTGAGGTCAGTTGGTAAATTTTACCGCGTGTTTAATGTGACTATATTAACAAATAAACAGCTTTAAAATACTGGGTATAATAAATAAAAACTTAGTATAATTAACAGCACACCAATAATTATAATAACATTTAAATTAAATAAAAACTATAATAACATTTAAATAAAATAAAAACTTATTTCATTCAGTATATCACTATAATTACAGCACACCGATAATTATAATAACAATTAAAAGTAAAGTAAACTAAATTTAATTCGGTATATCCCTATAATAAGAGGCTGGCAAAACATCCCTATACCACACCCAAATCCATTTCATGACCAATAATCTTTTGCGAAATTATTTAATAAAAATGACTTAAATACGTCCTAATGTCGTTATGAAAACATATTAATTCAAAATTATTACCATAATCATAATATAATGCTAAATGGTAAATAATAACAAAATGTGTAACCCCGTGAGCAATATTGTAATAATACATATATTACGAAAGAATAGATAAATTATGAATAGTAATAACAGAAACGTTAATGGCAATATGTGTAAATTACACTGATTATTCCGCGTTTCATCCACTCTAGGACTCTGCAGGCTTATATATATATATATATATATATATATATATATATATATATATATATATATAAATATATATATATTTATATATACATTATATGTATATCGACATATATGTATGTATATGTACATATATTTATATATAGAGAAGAGGGTGATAAAGAAACACTGATTAATTAAAAAATGCTAGCATATATATATATATATATATATATATATATATATATATATAATCCAATCAAAGATTACAGATCACTTTAAAATCTTTAAAAATAAGTATTATTTTTAAGCTTACCAATATTACAATATAAAATGTCATGATAAAAAATGCTACATTCTAAATATTTAATTCAGAATTTAACATTTTCGGAAAATGAGGCATTTTACACTTGGTGAAAATTATAACACCAGGAGTATAATTGCTACAGATTATCGATCACAGAGTAATAGTTTCACCATGCCTTACGATAGCAAACTTGCCGAAGTTTAGCGTGCTCGAATTTCTGAGTTTAATACGCCAGGTTTCTCACAGTGGGTCATTAAAGCTAAAGTCAAGCGCAGTAAAACTCTGATTTACAACTTTCTAAAGAAATGAGCACTATGAAAATGATAGATCTATTGGTAAGTCCCGACATTTTTTTCCTAGATCAAATAGGAAAATAAGACGAGTTGTTTCGAAAGAAACGATCATTCTTCTAGTAAAATTAATAATTGCATCCAGTAACTAGCAGTCGACACTTATGGCAAAAAGGCATGGTAACTAAAAAGCGTAAACACATTTCTCGCCTGCTCCCACGTCACAAGGTTGACCGCTTAAGGTTTTGTTGTGAGTAGAAAATATGGGACGTGGAGAAGTGAAAGATAGTCCTATTTACTGATAATAAAAAGTTAATATAGAAAGTTCTGATTGCTTCAACAATATTGGCATAAACATGCCCTATGATTTTTTTCTCAACACGTTATAGTAGTGCAGAGGCCCCAATTGTATAAGTGTATTTTCTTACAGAAGATGAAGCTCCAGGCGATGCAGAGTCGTCAGATAGCGGTTGTTAACATGCTATAAAACGCATAATTGATGACGGAGGGACATCGTTTGTGTGATGTGATGGTTATTTTAACATGATAATGCTGCTATTAAGGCTGCACAACAGACAACCGTTTTGCAGGAAAATGAGCTGAATCTCTTGGGACATTCTGGATGCGCAACGGACATGAACCCAATTGAAAATGTGTAGGAACAGAGAACTAGTAATGATTATCGAAATAGAAAATAATATTCAACAAAAAATGAACTCGGTCAAGCCATCTATAGAAGCTTATGAAACATCCCTGCACCAGATGGGAAATACTTTTTTCAAGCATGCCTCAAAGAACCTTTGAGTTCATAAAAACCAGTGGATGTAGAACTCATTATTAAATGTGTTTGTTGAATGTTTACATACATATTGTACAATTTCATAGAATTTATATCCCTGGTCTTATAATTTGGATCAAGTGTAAAATACTTCATTTTATAAAAATGCAAATTTCTGAATTAAATGTTTGGAATATAGCTTTTTCCCCCATAATCAGAAAAGTAACTCTATTCGTAACTTTAAGTTGAAAGGGTTTGACATCTACCCTTAAAAAGGTCTTTAAAGATTTGCAAGTAGTTTTACATTTTTGATAAGGCATATATATATATATATGTGTATATATATATATATATTCATTTATATGTATATGTATATATGCGTTGTGCATGTGTATACAACTGTGTCATTTTACTAAATTATAAAAGTGAAGTTTCCAAGCAGAATAGTTTACTTCAATCTCTTTTCAGAAATTTCATGGGACTTAATTCTTTAGGGCTTCTCAGATTCCAACATTTCCCATTTCTCTTTTCATACATTTTTATTTCTTCTGTATTTCTTTGAAATCAACTGCCATTATTGTTGGCATTCTATATGTTCTCTTCTTATTAACATTTGCTTGTGTTTCTTTGCGTTTGCATCCTAGGTGACATTTGGTTAACTGTGGAAAATCCATAATATGTGTAGCCTGAAACGCGTAAACGGCAAACCTATAAATATAACGAGAAAGACATGATCGAAGCCAAATCGTTTTTGCGTAAATACTGACATTTATAGACCTTTCACTTGTAATCACATTATATTTACAATGTTTGCTCTGTGTTTTCTTGCACGTTAGAAAAAATGCCAACGGAATTAGTTCCTCAGAATTCTGAATTGCTTCGGGTTGAAATGTAGTGTGCATTCTGACATTTTCTAGATGTGTAACCTTTTCGGTCATAAGAAATATCAAAGCATCAATTCATAAGTTTTCCTTTTTTTGTATCGACCCTCTGAACCCACCAACACAAAAAAATAAGTTTAGAAATAAAATGTATCATTGCTTTTTACATCAATAAATCAACAAAATCTAGGAAATAAAAGTGAAGTTTTAAGGGCATACATATTCAAGAAAGCGTCGTTAAGTACAACGTGCATAAATAACATTAAACAATAGACAGGTTCGTAATCCATAAATTTAATCGATGCTCAGATTGAGTATTATTTTCGATAGATGTTACCTCAAGCCATCTTTAGGTAACGTGTGAGACTCGGAAATCTTTCCGTGGAACTCGGGAATAAACATATAATTCTGAACTAAATCTTTTATTTAGACTCTTCTATGTATTTCGCGAATTCCACTGCGCCACGTGCCAGCTGTGTACAACATTAAGTTCGAATCTTTGATGCGCTAAACCTATTATGTCCATATATATATATATATATATATATATATATATATATATATATATATATATATGTGTGTCTAATGATTAAAGTTAAATTCTGTAAATCTAAATATATACACATATATTAAAGTTAAGAATTTATTGTTTGAAATACAGAAATATATGGAGAAAACTTGTTTATTTCCTTAATCCATGGATTTTCAATAATGGTTTATATTATCAGAGGAAATGAAATGAAACTAGCAGAATGTTATAATTTTTCTCCATATGTTCCTTGTTTCAAACAATAATTCCTTAACTTAGGCATTTATTTACAAAATGTTACTTTAATCACTAAACGTATATGTTGCGTTATTTTTTTAACTATTGAGCTTTATCTTTTTGGCTAGGATCATCCTGAAAATATTTCCTCAATCTAATATCTGACAGGATGATTCAATTTACCTCTAATCTGTGATATATACATATATATATATATATATATATATATATATATATATATATATATATTTGTGTGTGTGTTTGTGTGTGTGTCGCTATTTATTATTGCATATTATTAACATATATATATATATATATATTTATATATATATATTATTACAGACTGATGTATATATATATATACATACATATATATATAAATAAATATCATTTATAAATAAATATTCCTATATGGCGTAAATTCCTATAATATATATTTTTAGTAGTTCCTCACAAGGCATATTCACAACTTCCTAAAGCCTTCTTACTTTTCACTGTTGTTCTCCATCTACAATGTTTTCTTTGAAAAAAGTAGATTGTTACGCTTTTTGCTATATATGTACATAACCATACTCTACTTTCAATATCGCTATGTATTAGCCTTCTATGTTTTTAACCTTACACGTAGAGGACGACATGTTTTACCTTTCTCTAGGTTTTCATATTTACATTATTCTCATACATACAGTTGTTAGTGAATTATCTTTTAAATAATAACACAGACGAACACGTCATTCTAATAACACTCAATATCAGGACAGTAGTCTATAAAATCAAATAATACGAACACTCAATCAATATCTAAAACATTCAAAATCTTAATATCAAATCGATATTGATCAATTACTAAAGAACTGTAAAAATATTACCAAAAACTGACAACAACGACCAACTACGTAACATGTCATTTCAGATGCAGATATCTAAAACTGTTTCCATCAGGCTTAAACTGGGAAGTAACAGTCAGAAATAAAACACAAAAAACCGTGACAGAATCCACAACAACCGGTAGAAGATGAATAGCTGTTAAAAAATTCAAAAGTCATTACCCACAACTAGAAATCTTGTTAATGACATACTCCGCTTCAAGAATAACTGGGTATACATAATAAAACATTTCCTTAAATGCGTCAATTTAACTCATATTAAGTACACTACTTAATATTATCATTTTTATCTATATGGTGAGTAGAAAATACGTTATCGGCAGCTTCAGTTTTTCTCGCTTCTTCTTATTTATCCCGCAGTCCTAAGTTTTAATGAGTAATTTTTCTGGCAAAGGGAGAAGAAAAAGCTGTATGCTAGGTGAACAATATTTTGTGCGAACAGTCGCCTGAGATGTCGTTTTTTTTTTGTTTCGATGTCTATCTTTGTGGCCTAGTCATTAGTAAGGGTGCTGGTTGTAAAAGTTTTATCTGGACTGACGTTATTTGCCTAATAGTCACGGACCAGAAACTTGGATTAGCCACTAAGGAGGCTGTCCTATCAGCAGGTTCAAAGTACTAGGGATACTGTATTGCCATTTGGTGAATGGATTCTGGACTATGCAGTAGATTCTGGTGGAGTATCCCGATATCATATTAGTAGGTAATTGTTACGGCTTTACCTTATCAGTTGCTTCAACAAAAGTATTGTTTGTTTTTCTCTCTTACTTTCTCTCCTCGGTCTGCTCTAAGCAAGTCTGTCGACCTAGTTCACAAATCCCAAAATTCCATCATGAAAAGTTTTCAGAAAAAATACGCGAATAAACCCGGAGCTATGACTTTTAATGTAGATCCTCACGACGATGTCTCCTTCTTCACCATCACCTTACAAAAGTTGAAACCCAATTACAGGAGACTAAAACAGACCTATTATTCCTAAGCGAAACTGAAATTGGACCGATTATTTCCTTAGATTAGTTCGTAATTGAATGATACTCAAACACCTTCAACATCTGCCTTCACGGATAGCCAGGGGCATGGAATATATGCCTACATTAAAAATAGCTTTCCATGTTGTAGGGGCATCCCCAGAGAAGATCCTAAATTACCTTATACGTGCTCCCGGGTTGCACTTACTCACACTAATTCGTGTATATTTGCTCTCCATCGCCCCACGATATCTGAGAAAATTGACCACATCTTTCGGCTAACATTCATGTCTTTAGAGACTTCAATGTAAACCACTAAAACTCGACCGATGGTTAGGGGAAGTTCTGTCACAATTTCTCCATGGCTCATGACCTCACTCTGATTGTTCACGAATCCACCTGTGTTCCCGACATTGACAAACAGTATGCAGGTATTTTTTACCTTTTATCACAACTTGCTATGTATATATCTTGCGTTCTGTCTCCACTGGGACCTTGCGACCACTCTGTTATATCAGTTAAGACAAAAACAAAATGTAATAAGTCCTCAGACATACCTCTCAATCATACACTATGATACTTTATGGTTGGCTGGGATAACATCTCTACCTTTATATCAAATCTACCTCTGCGTTCCATATTTAAAAAGGATGTGCCCTCTATAGTACCAGACCTGACAAAATGATTAATTATAAGTATAAACTGTTTCATACTCTCGAAAGAAATCCAGCAAAAACCTAACATCCAGCCGTGGTTCCCTCCAGAATGTGCTGCTGCTATTGCGCAACGAAATCACTTTGCCATTGCTTCAAATGTAATAGGCTCGCAGTATTAAGGTGGAGTTCCTCAGGGGTCCATCCTGGGCACAACTCTTTTTCTGATCTACATCAATGATCTCCCTAAACACATACTTGCATCATTCGTTGACATCTATGCTGATGACACGACCATCTACGGCAACACACCAAAAGCCGTAAATGGCAAAGTTATCTCTGATCCTCTCTCTCCTCTGATCTCGAGCGCGTGGTAGAGTGGGGGAAGCAACATATTCCAGTAAAGCAACTCGCCCCGACGGCATTTCTATTATAGAGTTCAAACAGCTTTAATCAGAACGATCCCCCATAATTATAAAGCTGTTAAAGCGTTGTCTTAAAAGAATTGCTACCGAACATCCTGGAAATGTCATCAGTACTCTCTGTATGTATGAATTGAGGTGATTGGTCATCTCCGTCTCATTACAATAATCTCCTGTGCGTCATGAATAAATTACCGGAATATGTGTCAAATAGAGAAGTAGTCAAACACTTTAGGAAAAATAATTTTCTTAGTGACATGTAAAATGGTTTCCGTTCTGCGCGATCTCCAGCAGATGTACTTACGATTATATCTCATAGGATTAGCGAATATCTCGATCGAGGTTTTTATAGGGCACTTGCTCTTGACATATCAAAGGTCTTTAATAGGGTATGGCATAAAAGTCTACTTCACAAGATTTTCAGCTACGGTATACCCGGAAATATGTTCTCAATTAAGCTCACAGTACTAATTGATGGAGTTCCTTAGGGGTCGATTCCGCGCACAACTTTCCGCCTGGTCTATATCAATGATTTTCCTAATCACAACCTTGGATCATTCGTAGACATTTATGCTGACGACACTACCATCTATGATAGCACATCAAATGCCATAAGTGACGAAGTTCTCTCTGAAATGGAGCACTTACATCCAATATGTTGCCAAGGTCGCTAGTAAAATGGTAGAGATCATTCTATCGATCCGGTAGATATCGCACTCCTGATGCAATTCTCTACCTATATAAGAGCCAGGTACGTTCAAGTACTGTTACCACTTCTGGGTGGGAGCTGCTAGAGAGTCTTATCCTGCTTTGGCAGAGTTCAAAATAGACTTCCTAGCCTAGCGAGGATTCCCTTTTCTCTTCCCTGCAACCTCTTTCTCACAGTTTATATGTTGCGAGCCTGTCTCAGCTTTATCGTTTTTTCATGGCCAGTCTTCGTCTGAGCTCCAATCAATGGTACCCGCTCGCCAAACTTTCACAGGAAACACTCGACTAGCTGAAAATATTATCCAGAATTTTCCTCACTCTTTAGCTGTGCCTAAAACTAAACGTAGATTCCATGAACAAAACTTCTTTCTTATAACTGCACACATGTGTAACTGTCCCGTTTGCCTGCTTTCCAGCTGACTACAATAAGATCGTCTTCAAGTCCAACGTAAACAAGTTCCTGATGAGCTGTTCCCTTTAAGTAATCGAATTTATCAAATTTACACTACTATCGATTGCTACAATATTGTATCGTTGACTACTGTACACTCTTAACATTATCCACGAATAACCTCTGGGCCTTGATAAGTGGTAACTCTTATGTAAAAAAATTAAATGAGATCAAATCTCGGCGGATAAAAAATGTACAAAATTAAACGCTGAAAACATAATGCCCATCATTCACCAATAAGAGCAATTCCCAGCAAAATTAAATTCCAGCTAACTCATATATATATATATATATATATATATATATATATATATATATATATATATATATATATATATATATATATATATAATCTTTTGACCGGACACGGCACGAGCGGTTTTTCATGAAAATCAGATATTATAGTATTTCTAGACGATTACCTAACATAATTAAATGTTTCTTAAATAATAGAAGAATCCAGGTTGTTCTTACGTAAAAACAATATGATATACATACGATCGAACCATGGACTTATATATATATATATATATATATATATATATATATATATATATATATATATATAATCTTTTGACCGGACACGGCACGAGCGGTTTTTCATGAAAATCAGATATTATAGTATTTCTAGACGATTACCTAACATAATTAAATGTTTCTTAAATAATAGAAGAATCCAGGTTGTTCTTACGTAAAAACAATATGATATACATACGATCGAACCATGGACTTTTAATATTCCTGATATTGTCTCGCAGGTGGATATATCTGCTGACGACACCATGCTCTATAACAAACACGTGTGAGAAATGAATGAACACGTATTCAAGGATACTGAAGAAGACTGCTAATCTGACGTGAATGGATGGTATCATTCAATGCTGCTAATTGTAAGCTCCTTTTCTTTATATCATTTAATAATTTAAAAAGCGGCTAAACCATAAATATCTATTGCTAATGATACATTATCTGACAATTCTTCGTTTAAACTTTTCGGCTTAATGTTTACATGAAACATTAGTTAGACCAGATACATTGATTGCATTGCCAAGGCATCTGCAAAAAAGTTGAGCTTTCTTTACCGTGCTAAAAAGTTACTTACATCTGAGAGTGTTATGTACTTCTACAAGGCCACCATTCGCCAGTATATGGAGTATTGTATCCACATTTGAGGTAGTGCATCTTCTACTGGTCTATCACGTCTTAGTTGTGCTCAAAAGAGAGTTGCCAGCCTAATAGGTCCCGAACTGTCAGCCAGACTTAAACCGCTGTCTCATTCACAGTGATATTGCAATCCCCTGCACGTTTTACAAGTATTTTAATGGTAGGTTCTCCGACAAACTACAAGCCTTTATTATAGTTTGACGTGATACCCCCGACAAACCAGACATGCAGCAAAATTCCCCCTCTACACAAAAAAAATTCCCCAGATGCAAGGAGTCTTTCTACTTTATTAGTTTTTTTTCCTGGACTGCTAGATTTTTTAACTCCCTTTCGGTTTTCTGCTTCTCTGACTGTATTTACATGCAGGAGTTCAAGTTTAATGTAAACACACACCCTGCTGCCCAAATCTCTTTATCGTACCCCTGCAAACTAAGTCCCAGATAGTAGCCCTCTCCATCAAAGTGGCATTGTGCCTTGTTTAGGGTGAAAATGTATTATTAAATATTAGTGATTAACACAAATCTGAACTTTGTCACAACCCTCCAACGGATTCCATACATTGTTATGGGAGTCTAATTAGAGGAGTCAGTCTTGCATAAACTACAGACAAAAGGAAATGAACTGAAGTGAACAGTGAGACAAGCACTCTAAAAATTCTCAAGCGTAACCTGTTAAAGAAAATATTGCTTATCTAGTCCCTTTTGCCTCCAAAGTAGTAATATGATATGATCATAATAGTATCAATAGACAACTCCAAGGCTGGAGTATTAATGTGTAAAATGACGTATTCAAAGAAATTACTACGAGGGGCGTGCAATACGTAATGTCCCTGACCCACTTCTAGTTGTATGATCTAGCTGAAATTTTGCATGTGCAATGATTTATATGTCTTCGGAGTATGTGGCAAATTACAGCTCTGAAGTAATTGTGGTTTCTGTTTTACACGTGTTTGAACTGAGTCAGGTGTGAAATGGAACCTGTTGAATGTTGAGCAGTGAGCCGGTTGTTGTATTTAAAAAGACGCACACCACAGGAGACTTTTGATGAAATGAAAGAAACTCATGGTGAAAATGCCCCATCATATGACCTTGTAAAACGCTGGCACCCTGAATGCCAAAATGGCCGGAAGTCTGTGGAAACAGCTCCCAGACCTGGTCGCCCCCTTCTGCCATTGATGAAGAATCTGTCCGTCAAATTGATGCTGCCATTTTGGGAGATCGACGCATTACTATTCGCCAAATACCTAAAGATGTCAAGGTTAGTACAGCTGATGTCACTCAAGGTATTTTTTTTTAAATAATATTATCTAAAATTGTTAATTAGTTTTTTTTGGTTTCGGTTTCGATTATAACTGAAACAACTCAAGTTATATATATATATATATATATATATATATATATATATATATAGTAAGTTATGGAAATATATATGACAATTATTTTATAGAAATATATATGGCAATTAAGCTATAAAGAATATTCCGTGTTTGATTTTCGAATAAAACGTGGAATATTCTGTGTAGCTAGATTGTCATATATATTTTATTACTTACTATCTAGCTCTACTTATGTATTGAGCGCTCTTGAATTAAATACTGAAAAATGTACGCATACAATTATATCTTCGTATATTAATTTATGCGATGAAATGCAGCATTCATATATATATATATATATATATATATATATATATATATATATATATATGTTTCAGTTTCGGTTTCGATCCAAGCTGATGGACCCAAGTCATATATATATATATATTTGTTTTATTTGAAAATCGATAGAAAATTTACTCTATAACAATATATACGAATTCTGCAGGAATTAAACTATCCTATTTAAGCGTACTTTACAACCGGTCTTCGTCGGGCGTCTCTCCGACCTTAAATAAATACTTTAGCCGTTTTAACAAAAAAGCTACAAAAATATCAGAGAGTCTCCATTTACGCTGAACATCTACAGAATTTCAACATCAATATATTACATATGAATGAGTCCCCTGTGGAATGTCCATAGGTCCCGTTACTCATACATGAAAGCGAAGTAATGATGCTGAGATTTTTGTCGTTTTTAAAAGTGTATCCCTTTTCTTACAACTTTTTTTTTTAAATAATGTCCTAAAGGAACAAAAATAATACTGAAATTATTTTACTTGTTTCATCACCAAATAAGTATTTTTTAAAAAATTTATTCTCAAACAACACGAAATAATTCCTACCATTATAATGTGAATTATCGAGCTTTGGATTCGCACATTTCATCACAATTGATTTCTTGAAATTATTAAAATGAATATATTCGTGTATTCTAATGTATATTCCACTTGATTCCAGGAAATAACTATTTTCTAATAAATACTATCTATTAGTACACGTATAGTGTACCACATCTTACGGCACATTCACGCTGACACACAGGTTCTCGAAAGATTAACGAGGTTAAGCTGTCCATTACCAGATGGGAGACCATTTGTGAAGGTTAGGTGCTGTATGTACCGCGCCGAGTCGTAGAAATGTCTAGGTTTGTATCGGAGGACGCATTACTTCACTGTGAGGATGCACCCCAAGTCTTTGTTAAGACATACATCCAGGAGAAGGAAACTCTGATATAAAAACCTGCTGTCTACTGTACACTCTGTCCTGTCGCAGCTATCCGCACTGACAAAGGTTAGCAGTAATACAAAAATAGTGGTAGGTTCTACACCAAGCCTTCACCACTATAAACAAATATTCGTGTTGATTTCTGAGCAATTTAGTTGTTGCGGTTGAAGCTCACACGCCAAAATCGATGGGAAAGTCAATCAATGTATCATATCCTCAATCAATAAAGGAAAAATAAAATAGATGGACACACGTGCATTTAAATGTATGACATTAATTTTTTTTCTTGTGGTTTTGAAATTATTTTTTTCCGCAATCTGAATTTGCGAAAATCATCAACATTTTCACCGAACTTGCTGTATCGATCCATTCAAGCGAGAAATGTATGCGTACAAAGGACAATAATTACGTTGTTTGTTTTTATTCTTCACTTCGTACAAGAAGCAATGACTCGAAAGGCGACGCTTTGCTTGAATGATTTTAACACGAAAATCGCAAACAAATTGCTGTTTCCAAAATCCGTGGTCTCCATTTAGTCGGAAACGATGACAACAGACGAGATTTTCTTTATGTTGTCATATGTTCTATGAATATGAAAAGAAAACGTAATTTGTCAAGATTTGCATTCGATACAGATGAAAACATACGCATGAAGTATAGTTATGCAAGGGTTGATGGAATACACATACCTATTTACATATACAGAGAGATTCATAGAGATAGTATAAAAGAGTGAAAAAGTAAAAAGAATGGTGAAAATTAATAAAGAATCTAAAACACAGAAAATGATGGACATTTTTTTAATTAATATACATTTTTATACAACTCACGTAAATACGCAACGGAAACTATTCGTATATATATACATACATATATATATATATGTATATATATATATATATATATATATATATATATATCATAATTTAGGAATATAAACTTTGTGATCTGAAAAAGTTAAATTTCAAATATAGAAATTTTATTGTATTCAAGACAAAAAATGCCGCATAGTAAAATATATCTCCTTAACCCATGAGCTTTTGATGTTTATACTATTAGCAAATATTATAAAAGGTTTGTACCTAATTTGCTAAAGGTAATAAACATAGAAAATTAAATTAAATGTTTTTAATGTTATTAAATTTTTTTAGCTACACAGAATAAAGGAAATATATATATATTTTTTTTAAATATAATAATCCACTGACACGTGTTTCGTCGTCCACGACTCATCAGAGTGGCTGAATCTAGCGAGATTCGAAAGCGGCAACTCGTGATAAGAAGCCTAAACCTCTACCACGGTGCTAACCTCGTCGGACTACTAAATGTATCACTTTTACGTAGATGTTTTTATTTGTTTTTGTTAGCGATACTTTCTTGAATGAATTCAAGTATTTATACAAAAGTGCATTTTTACCTAACTGCTTGTTGGGAATTGTTGGGTCAATGAGAAAATTATTCCCAGCAAGCATTTAGGTAAAAATTATTCCCAACAAGCATTTAGGTAAAAATGCACTTTCGTATAAATACTTGAATTCATTCAAGAAAGTATCGCTAACAAAAACAAATAAAAACATCTTTCTCTACCTATCTATCTATATATATATATGTATATATATATATATAAATATATATATATATATATATATATATATATATATATATATGTACTGTATGAACAAAACCAAGACTTCAAAGAAGGTGTTGATAGCAACAGAAAGTCTATTTCATTTTAAGTTACAATTGTTTCCATACCAGTTCGACATTTCAGACATTCTGGCGTTTGAAAATTATCACAACCAGCATTTCTTCAGATTTCTTGAATAAAACACTCTAGATAATAGAACATTGTTTAAAGAAAATTCCCTTAAAGGAAAAGAAACATGTGAATAACACTTACCCTGGAGGAACTGATATGAAAACAATTGTAACTTAAAATGAAATACACTTTCTGTTGCTATCAAGTATATTAATGCTCAATTGTGAAATATGATATTTTTGTAACTTACTTTTTAAGTCAGCTCTCTTTGGCTTAAAACTTATTGGTAAATGAAAATTTACTGAATTACACGAACCCAGTATAACTACGTATATTACACACAAGTATATACCTGCTCTGTTCACTCATTGAGCACTCTTTGGTAGACACATGTTGTTTCATTGGATGTACTTCTAGGAAACTAAACTCAACTGGCTATATATATATATATATATATATATATATATATATATATATATATATATATATATATATATATTAGCTTGCTGAGAGGGTGTATCAAAAGTCGCAAGGCGATCTGGGGGTCAAACATTTTACGGTCGACACGATCTTCTCTCTCCGACAGCTTCAGGATGAATATATGGAGCAAAAGTAGACTCATACACAGAGCATTTATTGAGTTTACAAGGAGTCTCAACCTTGTGATAAAATTTTCTCTCAGAATCAACAAATCATTTTACGTGGGCGTAAAGGTGCTGATCATTTTATCGGAGCACCATCATCGGCTTGTTGTGGAGATTGGTAACTAAGCTCGGTTACGTGCTAGCCTCGACTCTCTTTGGCATCTACTTAGACGTCATGAACAAGCACGGTTTTGGCGACTCCACAAAAAGGAAACTACCTCCACACTCGTACAGACGGCAAACTCTACAACAATGCCAGAATGAATTCCAAAACTACAGTGCAGTTTTATTATTTGTGGTTTGCTTTTAGGGAACGACATCAGTGAGAATTTCCACCGTCTCATTGGCTGCTTCTATTGATCACTCACTATCAAGAATTACTAACTTGAAGCCGTGAAAGTGTTTGCATACCTAGGGTCAACTGTAACAAACACTCTTAACATAGGAACAGAGTTCGAACGGCGCATACGCCGTGCAATCTTTGCATTCGCTAGACTTGTACCGATAGCATGAGATTATATAAAAAAGTTACCATCAGCACCAATTTTATGTGGTATAAGGCTTATGGCATGAGCGTTCTTCTGTACGGCAGCGTGTATTGGACGGTGTAAGCATATCAGAAAAAAAACACTTCCTCGGCTTTCACATGCGAAACCTGAGGAGAAACTTTAGAACCAAATGGTAAGACTTCATCCCTAAAACTAAGGTCCTTGAGTATGTGAATGTGTCCAGTATGTACATCGGCGCCAATTGCGCTGGCTTGGACATTTTACCCGGATGCAAAAGACTCCTCCATGGAAATATAATACTCATCACGAGTAAAAAGTGGTGGCCTTCAGTTTCGATTTAAAACTTGAATAAAAATATTTTAAAAATTGGAATAAATCTCAGAAACGGGGAAGCACTTGCTGATCAGCAGGATTGGTAAAAGCACGAATTACCAGCGGCCAAAAGAGAGGCAAGGATAAACTCTGTCAGTCGTGGCAGGAGAAGCAAGCCCAACGAAAATCGGCATAGACATTAACAGTTGGATGTCATTTGCTTATAAGCGCAACCAGTTTAAGTACCAGGTTACTGACAGCCGCAAAAGAGGTAACAGCAAACTCAGTTGTTGCACGAGAGAAAAGCCCGACGCAAAGAACGCCAAGCACCAGCCACTTCTTTTCGCGGCAAAAAAAACACAGGATCAAGCATGATCAATGGCCGTCTATGAATATATAACTTTCAAAAATAGTTTTATTTAAATCAAATTTGAGAATAAAATATATGAAATCTAAAATCTCGATACATTTGTGAAACATTTCATTAACACTGATTATAAGTATTAGCAGATTTTAGGGAGGTCTGTCTTAACTAATAACTTGAGGGTAGGTTATTCAGCTTATAGTGATGGCGTGTTTATTCCTGAAAACTTCGATTTTTCTTCAGATAATTTCATAATTATTAAATACAGTTTATCATTGTTATTTAAACATTTGTTGGTTGTTCGATCCCAACACCCTCCTTAAGTTACGCCATTTCGAGATTCGAGACTCTTTTTATTGTGTTCCGTATAACATTTTATACATACAGTAGCGTCCGAAACTAAGAGACCAACTTTTAAAACATAATATTTGTTTGAAATAACAATGTGGCAAGCTCAAATCTTGACAACTGGTAGTCGTTATCATCCATGATAAGATACTCAAATTTGAATCATTTGCAAAGGATAGAAAAAGAATCATAAACTTATTAATTTATTTTCAAAATAGGAAAGTCCGCAAGTAAAGGACAACATTGAGAATAACAATGTAAACAGTATGCTATATTCAAGTCTCTGTATGATGTGTACGTTTTTTGTTGAGAATTCTATTAGAAATATTTGAAAATGTGTTATGCGTTTCCATATGACAACGTGTAACACTTTATTTTTTTAAATGATTGGTCATTCACCTGTTGTAGTGAATATAAACATTTAGTTTGACAAAAGCGGAGAGTATTCTTCCGAAATATTTATTGAACATTGCCAACAATTTTTAATGTTTCCGCAGAACGGAGTGTGTTATCATTCACGCAAATGATTAATTTGATTTTAATTTTAGACAGTGACTCCTGACTTATATTACCTTTATATTTAATACATCGATTATGATATTCCCATCGTCTGATGGTATTGTTACTGTCGTTTCGCTCTCACAGAAATCGAAGTATTTGTATTTCACTTACCAGGGAGTCGCAACTAATCAAGCCCCAGTGCTACCGAAGAATAGCAGTTAATTAATGTACGGTGACGACTGCATCAACAGTGTTATGATTTTTACCAGTCGAAATTCGGCAAAATTAGATTATTGAAGAGGACAGCGAAAAAAAAATGTTTCTTGGGCGGCTAGATCTAGGGATATAAATTTATTGATACAATCTGCGTTAAGACTTGGACACAGATAAAGAATGGAAGGAATTGTTGATAGTGGCTACAGAGATACGAGTGTTTTTTTATGAAAGTTTCGATAGGAGGACCATGGATTGAAGCTAAGACGAGCACGAGATACTGAAAATCTATGATAGTTGAGATCTATGCTAATTTCGTTCATGTTTTACTCGTGAACGGTTGCAAAGAGGAAAGAGTAACATAACCAACTAAATTTCTAAGCCGGTTTTGAATTCTGTCAAGGCCGGATGACTTGATCCAATAAGCAACTGCCGAGATGCCGAAAGAGTACTCTACTTTATGACGTATTTTGTTCTTATACAGGGTGTAAAAAGAGTAACTACAATAGTTTGCACTTAAATAGATTCTTTATTTTTTAATCATTTTTTCTCTAATTTAAACTCAATCTAAGACATTAAGAATTATTTGGAAAACAATGCAACATTTAAACAATCTTTATTTATTATAAATAATGTATTTTTAATGCTTTCCATTTTCAGCTTTGCATATTTGTGCTCTTTCCAAAATATTAGTCATGATAGATTGCAGAATCTCTGGATGGCGATTTAACTCGCTTATTGCGTTTCTGATAGTTTCTTTGAATTCTTGCAGTGTTTAAGGTTTGTTAACATAAACACTTTCTTTAAGTTATTCCCACAAAATGTAGGGGCTAGTTAAGTCTGGCGAAGGTGGTAACCATATGACATTGGCATAGCAAGAGATAATGTTGTCGCCAAAACATTGCATATATTTTTCAATACGATACTTATTCCTAATTAGTTTCCAAACTATTATCAGTAAAATATGTGAAATAGAGAAAAAATATGTTATATAGGGGGTTTCATTGAGGAAGTCTTAGTATACGCGCAGTCTTAGAATAGTCTTATTATAAGAGATGCTTTTTCTTAGTGAGAGAGATTTATTAAGAGGGATGTTGATGTAAGAGACTAGATAGATATTGTTCCTGTCATAGAGATATTCTTATATATGAAAATGTTCATTCCTTGTTGTGTAGAATGGAAGAGAAGGAGAAAGCTCTTTGAGTGAGGACATAGTGTTCAGACAGTTCGGACATTGTATAGACATGATGATGTTGAGACGTGTATGTAAATACATATAACACAAATATATAATACAATAGGACTTTACCTTTAAGTAAGAATCATAAGACACAAGACGAGCTTTACAAAAAACACTTGATGGTTTATTCTTCACACGGCCGTGATTCCATCATCAAGAATTCAAAGTTTCACATTTTTTTCTTGAAGTGACGTCTCGCTTCTAGACGTCTGCTCCCTCTGAGTTTTCTCACTGACTGACTAACTCCAAAGTTTTTTCTCTATTCCTAGAATTTTCTATTATCCGTGACGTCATACACATGTTAAAACATGTGCCTTCTTTCACGTGTCCTGGACATACGTGCCGAAAACTTTTCCTATTTCTACAAAAGGAATTTTAACCTATATTCAATATGTTAAAAACATTATCTTATAAGCTGCATTCTTTCAATTTAAAATTTCATAACAAACTTGATAGTTAACATTCTTTCCTTGAAATATTTATCTATATTCTAAACAAATGTTTGTTTTACATTTTTAAATTCTCACACGTAATCTATTTCTACACCTAGATTACGAAGTTCGAATTCCGCCTATGCTATTTCATTTTCATGTTAAACTAAATTCTCTATTTTTATACTTACATGAAAAGGGGACAGCCCTTATCATGTAACAAATACTCATTAATGCTAAAATGAAAAAATCGTATCCTTCAGTTACTTTTGGACACGCTATACATTAGAGGATTGCGTCGGGCATGGTATACATATTGTGGCCGTAGAATGACGCATCTATTATTCGAGCAATCTTGATAACTTAATTTATTTCAGGTCAGGAGTAAAAGCCAGACCCGCTTGTCAAGGCAGGCGACTTCTTTAAGACGACAGCTATATATGCCACCAGCGGCTAAGTGAGGATCAAGTCGATAGAGTAAAAAAATATAGCTAAACTAACAGAAAATTCATTTACTTTGTAAAATTATTTTCAATTCCTACGTGACATTAAACTAAATCAATCGAATATATATATAGAGAGAGAGAAAGAGAAATAAAAAGGAGCAAACCGTGTTATGTGTTCATCAACGTGTCGTCTTTATTTCGAGACTTCCTATATATATATGGCATTTTCTTCATTAGTTTACAATTAAAAATGTTTCTTATGGTGAGGAGAGTTGAATTATATTGATTATATTTATAAATTTTTATTCCTCATAATCATCTTCCGTTTTAATACACAACTACAATTGCGGACATTTTATCCATCTAGGCTGAACGCTAGGTACGGGCAAAAATGAGCGGATAAATATAAGGGGACCTTGTTTTGAAAGCCGAATCATCATGATTTTTTTGTAAGTTGCCGACTACTGTTTGATTTTAATTTGGAGATTAGAGACTAAAGTTAATTTCGTAAACGAAAAAAAAATTGTACACGTGAAAAAAAAAAAAAGAATTATGAAAATTTTTTACACAGCGAGCTAACCAATTCAGCTAAATTTTGAAGTTAAATAAATTCATTGTAAAACTCCTTTAAAAGATAGATATTAGTTTTCTGAGTCTATTTAAAAGATAATTAGTAAAGTCCTAAGATATTCAATTAAATTAAAAAAACGCCTTGTTTGTGCAAAAATAACTTAATTAGCCTTCAAAAGGCAAGTCATTCTGTCGTTCGTCAATAAACGCAACAAATAAAGGTTTGTAAACACGATTATACGAAAACCCAAAATTTCATTCAATCGAAACGCTGTTTCAAAATAAAGTCATGATAGTAAAAAGAAGTAGGGGTGTCAGATTGCTCCCCCTAAATGTGCATCCCTACATTCCTATTCTGAACGTTTGTATCAATTTTTTTATCATTTTTCAATTTAATTATTTTTTATGTTCCTGTTTTTAAATTATTTTTTTTTAATTATTGTTCGAGATTATATAAAAATTATGCTATGCCGACATTGTCAGATTTTTGCGAGCAAGGAAATTATTAAAATATTGAATATAAAAATTATTCGAAATCTGCAATTTAAACAAAAACTAGAAATATTTTCGCTATTATTTTTTTGTGTGAAAATATAAAATAAACAATGTATTAATTCAATGGTAATATTGATAGTTAGAGAAATTCATTTTTCTTCGAGTTATATGGAATTCATTAATACGGATTTTTTGGAGCTTTATTTGTAATAATTCTGTAAAAATTAAATATTAAAAAAAAATTGTTATAATTTACGATGCTTTATTTCCCTAATAAAACCAAAAGTAAATTATTTAATTTTTTTACGACAGACAACCATAACTTTAATGAAGGTATTTTTTGTTTAAACAAAATAATATTTTTTCACTAAGATTTAAATAAATTTAATTAGTTAATTATATTTCGCGATCATTATTTTATAAGTACTGAAAATGCCACTAAAATTGGTTTATTTCCTGAATTTTGGTGAATTTTTAGTAAAGGGAGGAGTCAAAATGTTTATACATTTTGGGCATCGGCATTCATTTTTCCCGTACCTACTGAACGCATATATCATTCACTGGATAAGACAGAAAACGCTAGAGTTTAAATTCTTAATACACGCAAAACATTTGACAAGGCCGGTACGATGGGCTTTTCATGAAAATTTAATCCGATGGTATTTATGGAGAAATAGTCAATATAATTAGATCCTTCTAGTCAAGAGAAAATATAGGTCGTCATCAATGGCTGTACGTCATTTTAAACGGCCTCCAGTTTGTAGTTTAACGCGGCTGTGTAGCTGGATTGCAACATTTAATTATACTAAGTATTAACTTCCTTCCTTTAACAACTACAAGAAAACTATCTTCAATCATCTATTGACAGGAAGAATAACACATTAGCAGATGTACTATCGTTTAAACTTCCCGGCATAACATTCACAGCATTGAAACACATATATGGAGAACATTACCAGGGTTGCTGAAAATATGTTGGTTCTCCCAAAGAAAATCCCCATATTACAGAACACTATATATCTTAACAAAGCAACAGTTCTTCCATGCATCGTTTAATATTTGCTACACCTTGTCAGGTGAATCAACTGCAATTCATTCACTCTGAAAAGGTTCTAGAAAGAGTATCAAATTTAATAGGCTAAGCATTATCGTCCAACTCAACCTCTATCCTATCGCCGTAATGTCACATCCCTGTGCCTATTTTACAAGTACTTTGCCGTGAAGCTCTCTCAGATGAACTTATAGCAATTGTGTATCCTTGACGTCACCTCGTCTAACCCTTTACAACCCTTAGTGTTAAGGTTTCTAGATGTCGAATAGCCATCTACTCTAATATGTCCTTATATTTTAATCCATTAAACTGCTAGAGTTTGGAATTCCAAGGTCCCTTCTTTCTTGACTGTATTTACGTACAGAAGTTTAAATCTGTGAGAAGCTGTTTAACTCCCCGTATCCTCACGTTAGACACGATCCCAAATAATAGCCCCTTATGTTCCAAGTGCCTTGATTGGATTGAAAAATTAAGCAAGGAGTATTAGAATTATTTTTTAAAATAAAAATCGCTCCAGATAATGTCAGAACAATCTTGACATAAGGTGGTAAAGAATCCAGTTCACAACCTAGTTAACGATAAGAGAGAGAAATTATAATCTACAAGTAATGGGTAAAAGTAAAAAAAAAGAAGCAATTGTTACAAGATTGGCAAATGTTTCTTTAATTTTGTTATTTACTTCATTATAAGGAAAGAGAGATTGCCGCCATAGTACGTATGTGAAAAGAGAGAGGAAGGAGGGAGGGTATGGGGAGAATGGGGAAGAAGCGAGCAGACCGCAATTAATTTACGTTTATAACTTTTTATTTATACAGCAGTCCTTCCAAAATTAATGGATCCCATTTTATTCCACCCGAATCGATTATAGGGAATTGCAAGTTGATAGGATGATTGAACTTCTACATTAAAAGTGTAATTTACATGTTGCAGATATTGACGATATGAGACTCTAAGAAAGTAACCCCTGTCATAGACGGTTGGTAACAGAAGAAATGCGTCATTGACTTTCTGACAAAAGTGCACTGAAATTGTGGTGATATACAGATACATCAGTTTTATACCGGTGTAGATCGTTCGTTATTATGGTAGAGCTTTCTGAGTAAAAAAATATAGGCGGTATTACTTTTGGAACAATCCTTGTTTATTGATTTAGTTATCAAAATTTACATTTGCCTTATTATAGCAAGCTTGATTAGTTACCCATTTTTAGTATACGTATCACACGAATATAGCATTTTTTGTACATTATTAACATTGTAACAAAAGAATAAATATTAGTTTGGCAGTGAACCACACCAGAAGATCATTAAGTACTTTTCGGTCATGGATATGACCTTAAACTATATCCGATGATGAGGCCCCGGTTTGCGGGATTTGTGGAGTGTGGAGCCATCCTTTAATTGCCATTGCTCCCAGGTCCTCTCTGACCGAAGCGGTAGTACCTGTTAGGGTCCTAATTATGGGTTGAATAGAAACCGACTAAAAAAAAAAACAACAAATATACTCTATTAAAAGATTGTTCTGCAAAATCACTGGATTCGGCATTAAATAACCTGAAAAGGGTTTGATATGCTGTAAAACAAAAACAAACAAACTTAATAACTTTTCAGTTTGCAGTATGGTATCGGCTAAGTCTGTACACCTGTGATGGCGTCTTTGGCGAGGGACAATATATTAATCACGTCTCTCGAATAATGAAAAATGCCTTAGAAGATGGCTTTATAGTGAGGCAGAGAACTAGCTCTGCTATTTTATCAAGAAGGAAAACTTTTCTTGACAGAAAGATTGTTTCAGGCGGTTGGAAACCAGATATTTAAATTAATGATAACGTATGCACAGTGGTATTACTGGGCATTAGAAGATACATTAGTGGAGTTACATAGTGAATAATTTGAGACATTCGCTTAATGATTGAAGATGACATCTGCCCAATAAACAACCCTATCCGTCTCTCTGAAGATATTTCACCTGCACCCACATCCCACCCGCTACCTGATATGGGATCATCAAACTAAACATCAAGAGAAGAGGCATATTCTATAGGGCAAGGCCAAATAAATGACAATAAATAACCCCGGGATTCACTCTCTGAAAAATTCCAACTTGACAAACCTGAAAAAAAACAACGCCGCAATGTCCCACCAGGACATATGACACTGCTACAGATAATGTTGAACTGAAGAAAGAACTGTCTCACAGGATCGAAATGGCACGGTGTCTATCTGTTGAATATCGATTCAGACTGGTGAAAATGAATTGTTATAAAGCCTAACTAATAATTGCCCAAACTAATGCGTCCTTAACTGAAATAAACTATGAACCTCATGGTTTATGCAGAGAGAAACCGTTGCCTCAACATAAAGAGAGGAGTACAGAGGGGAACTTTAAGACCAAAACAAATGAATCAGTCAAAAAAAGAACGCTTCAACGGAAAATATTTTTTTTAGAAAATACTCCGAAATAAAACTTCCGCATATCTGCTTTTCTGTTATGTGAACCCACAGGGACATAATTAAAAAAAAAAACTTTAAACCGAATATCCCCTTCAGAACCCAGGACAGCTAAGAGCTAAAGTAGCAGAAAATCAAACTGCAATAAAAGCCTTAGCTGCACAAATTAAAAATAAACAAAATAAAATGAAATCCAGGTCATTGAATTGGCTTTTGACAAGAACCCAAGGATGGTGTACAGAAATCTAATTAAAGAGGAAATCAAAAAAAAGTCGCCACCGACACACAAAGAAGTGGAGACATCACTTCATGAGGACACCAAACAACACAATAAGTTGGAATGGATAATTACAATTAAAAGGTCGGTCAAGGACAAACAAAATATGGCTGCTCTGAAAATCACGAAAATTGATGGTCGAAAAGAATCCGATATTTTAGCAACTTTAAAAGCCTAGGAATTGATAAGATTCCAAATTTCTGGCTGAAAACGAGACTCATTTACCCAGA
This sequence comes from Euprymna scolopes, assembly GCF_053919585.1. Taxonomy (NCBI): domain Eukaryota; kingdom Metazoa; phylum Mollusca; class Cephalopoda; order Sepiida; family Sepiolidae; genus Euprymna; species Euprymna scolopes. The sequence continues at coordinate 40,594,793 of NC_136495.1, read as the reverse complement.
AAACACATCCCCATATAGTGCCTCTCAACCACATACAAATGGCTTACAGGAATAATTGTAGATGGAATCTTCCAACACCTGGCCGATGGCGAATACCTGGGAAAAGAACAAAACGGATGTACCAGAAATAACTTTGGTACAAATCATCAACTATTATGCAATAAAACAATTCATGAAAACTGAAAAAAGCGTCAAAATATAGTCAATAGCCTGGATTGACTATAAAAAGACATTTGATAGTGTGCCTCACTCATGGGTAATGCGAGGTCTGGAGATGTATAATGTCCATGAGAGCATAAGGACATTCCTTATAAAAAACATGACTGTGTGGCAAACACCAATTGCTCTTGATCGCATAGAATGGACAATACAAACTTCGAATACCAGTGTCAAGCGAAGTACCTTTCAAAGCGATAGCTTATCACTATTGCTATTCTGCCTTATAATTGACCCACTTAGCAAGATTCTTAAAAATTTGATGCTGGGTATAGTCTTAGTAGAGATAGAAAAAAAATTGAAAATTAATGAGACAACCGTTTATTTTTTTATAGACGACCTCAAACGCCATGCAGAGACAGGAAAACAAAGCTGGTCTCCCTGACAGACGCTGTACAAATTTGCACAGATGATGTCTGCAAGTGGGACAAATAAATAAAGTATTAAATAAGAAAAAAGAACGACGTCCGAACATCTCCAGTTTAATGACGGCTTTATTGAAGATCTAGGAATGGATGTCACATATATGTACCTCGGTATAGAGGAAAGCTTCACTATGGAGTATAAAATATAAGACATACGATGGGACAAGAATACAGAGAACGGCGTAAAAAGATCCTCACCTCCGATTTCAGCTGCAAAAATAAAATAACTGCCATAAATCAGCTTACATCCATCACATATACTTTTGGTATTATTTGCTGACCTCAATGCAATATAAATAGGCAGAATACAAAGATCAGGATACTCCTAACCTTATATAAAATAATATACCGAAACCAATTTATAAACAGGATATATCTATCACAAAAATAAGGAGACCTCGACCTCACTGAAATAAACCATGCATATGGAGCTAAAATAGTAAACATGGGGCAGTATATCAAAAGCTCAATAAATATGACAATTGAAATAGTGATACACGTTTACCCCAACACACCTCAATCACAAAGCTTGCTGAAAATACTGGGAATGTCATACAGGAAAAGTCTGCCGAGGTGTATGAAGAACCAGTAAAAGAGATTGCAAGAAAAAGGAAGCAAATACATGGAGATCGAGATAGACTAGAAAATAAAGATGGGACCAACATAAAAAAGCAGGGAAGTTTATGGAAGAGCTTAATCAGGAGTATATAGATAGAGATGCTTCACTCAAATGGACTAAGGGTGAGACACTTCCATTTTATAAAGAAAGACGTATAGCAGCCAGTCAAGATCAGTGCTTACTCACTAATGGATAAAAAAATGCGTAGGCCTATAAGCAAATGGCCAGTGCAGGTTTTTCCACATAGTGATTGAGAGCCAGCTCCACTAAATATCGGGATGCGCAATCTTATTGGGAGATGGTATTTACACTGTCCGCCTCAAACAACGTATGCAAATACCTTTATAGCGACTTCCGCGGAGAGATGCAACTTGACACACCGTCGAACATCTAGGAACATAAACCACTACGATAACATCAAACGAAAACCTGACAGTGTTCTATGACAAAGACATGTAGTTGGGCAGATACATAAAAGAAGGCTATCAAGCCATAAATTGTAATATGAAACAAGATCGAAAAACTTAACTCATTATCTATTTTACAATCCCAAATGACTTTAGTCTTAATAGACCTGGACGAGTAAAGTTAACAAAATATCAGGACCTAAAAAATGATCTAAAAACGGCATGGTCTCAGAAAAAATAAACATTATTCCGACTGTGATAAGAGCAATTGGCCTAATAAAAAAGAATATTCAGAAATACATAGGGGCGGTCCCTGGAAGACCAAGCTGTAATGAAATAGAGATAGCAGTCATAAAGGGAACAACATCTATTCTTAAAAGATCCATCGGATATAAATTTACATCGGATTGGAATAAAGTGTAAGCCTTAGGAGGGAACCCATTGATCTCTTAAACAAACTGAAGTAAAATAAAAACGTGGTAAATCTACTCAAATCAATAGTGATTTAATTAGCTTCTGTTAATTTCTATCAGCGGGATATGTTTTCTTCGTGTTTTTTTTTGGGGGTGGGGGTGTTTGAGTGCAAATCCGGCGTATGGGTTTGGTGGGTCTGTTCAGCACATATATTTTGGGAGAAAGGACAGGCAATTTTTTTGTATTTAGGTTAAGCTTTTCGGTGTGGTTCTGTCTTCATCGGAATAGATACTTTTTTAAATAAACATAATTTTTTGCCCTTAGTGGCATGATGCACTAAGACAGGGCTTTTGTCACGGAGGAGGCATGTCTTCATGTAGTTTTCCATGCGGAGTTGCGTGTGTCTTTTAACCTGGATGTATGAAAGTCGCCGTATATTACATTGAACGGGTCTTGCTTTTATTAGGGACATCATACAACGGAGGATGGAAAGTATAAGGGAGAAAAAAGGGAATAAAAAAAACGTCGAAAATGTACTTACGGTCGATTAATAAACAAACATATGCTTTCTTATTTTAAAAAGAGTCTGCGTTGAAGTTACTTTCAAAACTTGCATTTTGATTTTATACGCTATTTGGTTTGTTGATCGTTTATTTATAAGAACGTAACAATCGAAGTCGAATATATTTATGTTCAAGCCAGTAGAAAACGTTTTATAAGATTCAGAGTATTTAACACAAGTGACAGTAAATAAAAATGGCCGTACTATTATGGTCGCACTATTTAGAACCAGTTAAGTATTTGAGTAGACATTTGAAAAGCGGTAACGATCATTTTGTAAGATTCCGTAGCAGTGAGGACAAAGGTGAAAGAATTGCTCTGCAGAGACACTATTCATAAATTCTAATTATACAAGTGTCAAATTATAATTTGCCCGATTATTTGCTTGAGTTATTTCGTTCGAATGAGTATTCACATTGCAAGCTCTTCAACTTAATTGCTATCGGCAACAATTTCCCTATGTCCCAAACCGCGGGCGACGTGTCCCGCATAGTGTGAGGTAAATATCAAACTTTATTTATATTACAAAGCAAAGTTTATTTGCGTTTCGAATGTTTATGTCCTAAGGTTATTCATTAATGTATTATACCTATTTGGGCATCACACATTGAGATGAATTATGCGATTAGAACTTAAGTTGTGTGTCTTCCTCTGCCTTACTTGTCGTTATTCATCGTTTGAACATATTCAACGTTGTGAGAGGTATCTGACAACCTTATAAACCTACATTTATTTTGTTTTCGTAACATGACATAATGGAGGTATAACACCTAAAATAAAATATTTTCTCTAATATATTTAATAGAAACCTACTTTTATTAGGTAAGCTTATTTAGTAATGAATAACTATCGAAAACTTCGGGAAAATATGACTTTTAAAAAAATCTTTCTAGGTTTTTTATACACCGGGTATGTTTACAGCTTCAGAAAGTCACTATAAAAGACCGTTGTTTTAAAGCGTTGATAATCTAAACACGGTTTTTGTTTCGCATTTTCATTATTTTTGTATCCTGTAAAAAAAATTGTAAAAAATATTAGCATTTTATTTAAAGCTTCTTTTAAATGGTAAAAAAGTTAGGATAATGATATTAAATTACAGCTTCATAGTGTTACATTCAGGCGGGAAACTGTGACACACGTTGGAGATATCTATTATACACTTATAAAAAACAATATTAGGCTATTGTGAAAGTACAGGCCTGTTACTTTTCCTTGACCTTAGTACATTGAATTTTTATTGCATTGCTTATTAAAAATAACATGTGCGCTTACTTTGAACATAGATATCGCCCTCGAAACCAAATATTGCAGGTGGTCTGTTGTATCATGAAATTTTATAAAATTGTCCAACAAAACTAAGCTGTTGGTTTAATTCTACAGTAGAGAAACGTCTGTCAACATTACGCGACTCATATGTTAACCGAACGAGTCATTTCCAGTGATTATTTGTTTAAAGAAGCCATTTCGAGGACTGTAGCGTCGTACATTACTCATGGAGCAGAAGGTTAAAGTGATTCTCTTCTTAGCTACTTTTACTACGTTCGCTGCACGTTCAGTTCTTACTTATACGGATATGTTTTGTAGTTTTTAATGTTTTTCTCATAAAAGGCTTAGGTTACTATTTTCCCATTAGTTTTTGGGAAACATAAATAGGTCTGAAACAAAGATGCATCGTTCCTTCTGATATCACCATTGTTGTAATTTTAATAAACTGTTCTGTTTATAATGTTTGCTTTTACAGCTTACTTAAAATGGTCACTTTCTTAAATACCATTTATATTTTTACTTGGTAACGTACAGGTGACTACAGGAATTGAGTTCCCTTTAAGGGACACGGGGTCGATAGTTTTTTTGCCTCTATGAGCCAGTTTTGCCAACAAAAATATCATGCCTTGAACTTTACGCTAAACCATACCCTGAAAAATACCCTGAACCTTCCAACATAGTTCGTGATAACCCCACCCCCAGGCACAAAATGGACTGTCTACTCCGAACCCCATTTTTAACAAGTAGAGGTTGGATGTTGGCCAACAAAAACAACCGTATGTTAATTTTTTACGCGGGGGAGGGGTGCATGCTACTACCGGGCAATGCCGGTTAAGAAGTCCTGCTCGTTTATTATATCAATTTAGGTATATCATATTTAAAGTAATAATCATATTTTAGCTTTAGAGGAATAATATACTATACCTGAAAAAATGTTACCCCACAATGTATCCGCTTTCGATCTGCTTAAGCTTGTTTTAATCAGAGGAAGCGAAACTTTATATCAGTGAATTAGAAAAAATAAACGCAAACTCTATCATGTTTCATATTAGGAATTCCAGCTACGTGTACAATAGTTTGCTATTGTTATTATGTATCTGTAGTTGTATTACCTTTTATAGTTAAATAAATGAAGGAACGACGGCGAGAGCGAGAAAAAGGAGTTACTGTAGAATCCGATGGTGATGAAAATAGTATAAAACAAAAGCTTTGTGTTAAACAATATAAGATGAGACTAGATTAATATAATACCAAGAAATTAATAATTACTAGTTAAGTTCATTAAACTAGAGCAATAAAAATCGAATATTAAATAAACATAATTCAATCGTAAAACGGAATATGTTAGCGAAAATTCTCTGGAAAACATAATGAAAACATCCCGGGATATTAAAAAAATCATATTAACTCAAATTTATTATAACAACAACTGCATACAAATGCCTAATATTTTAAAGAGTATGTAAGTGAAATTACCTGAGATAGTTTATCCAGGCTTAACTCGTAGGTCTGAGAAATATTTATTTAGATACACAGATCCATGTTTATATTAATAAAATACGATTTTTTTTAATAGCAGATTTATTTAAACTACTTATTACAATACCAGGTTGTGTGAACTTTTGTCAAATTAGTAACTATTCTTAACGACAACTTTGAAAAATGAAAGCTCAATTTCAATCTTTATTCATAAATACGACGAAAAATTAAGGTTTTAGAAGCTTTATTCTTTCTGCTTTGCAGGAACTGAATGCAAATTTTGAGGAATTTTCTTAGGGTTGTTGCTGGTAAACTTAATATAATCACAGAGGCAATTGGATAGCATACATTTTTATCATTAATCCATTACATCAAATTAATGTAAAGCGATACCCTTTGAAATAATTAGAATATTTTGGACATAATATTTACTTTCCTGTATGACTAAGTAAACACTTAATATACTAGTAATGATAGATTAGCGCATGAGCATTGGGGTTGGACGTCAATACTATCAAATAACAAATGTCTTAAGTTTACAGTAGGCTTTTCAAATTAATCGTCTGTCTAATAATATACAACTATTAACTATGCATAACGTTCTAATACCATTAATACTATGTAAAATGGCTAGTGATAGTGGACATTAAATGTGTAATATGAGAGTCAAGAAGACAGAAGTATATGAAGAATACATTTATATATGGGGACAAGTTCTTGTTGAAGCTTTTTAAACACTATAATTGGAATGCAGTCAGGGCCAGTTGCTTTACTGGAATTAGGGTTCTTGATTATCTTGGCGACTTCGCGCACAGATGTATGTTGCATAGCGTGATGTCTGTTATGGGAGAAAATACGGGGAGCTGATGGCCTTGGTCGCATAGGGTAGAATTAGCTTCAAAGTTTTTGGCAAATAGTTTGGCCTTGTCTGATGCTGACGAGATGACCTCAGATTTATTGGTAATCGTTGGGATAGAACGCACGCTTCTGTTCAGGATCCTCTTTGTTATCTGCCAAAACTGGGTGAAACTAAACCGCTGCTCAGCTACTTTGGATTTAACAGACCGAGCATATAGATCTCTTGCATTTTTATTACTCTTTCACAGTTGCTGGCAGTCCTGAAAGCAGCTTTAGTCTCAGTTCATCTATTACGTTGGTGGCCTTGGAAAAAGTGATTTCTGTGCGCAATATATTATATTAATGCGGGTCACAAGAATTTGATCAAATGTAAGCAGGATATCCGACCGAAAGGTGGATCTCCATACACATTAGCACTGCAATGTAAACGAGTGGCGACAATTAAAGTTAACATACGTTATTATATAGGGTTATCCCCAAAATACAACTAGAAACTAGCGGTCATCAATCAAAATTATTTCTGTAATTCAACAATTTTGTAAGCATTAACGTTTGCTACTCATCAGATTTTTCTTCCTAGTTCATGTTATGGATTTTCATTAGTCCTTGAATTATTGGCGTTCAATAATTAAGCATGTCTTTTGAAATCTTGCTAAATAATAACTGACTACGTCCTTCATATGTTAGTCTAATCTTTGTTTAGGTTGTGACGGCTTACTTGCGTTCGGAAAAATAAGGGGAACTCTGTTTATGGAAATCTTTTAGATTACTACACCGTCGTCAAGAGTTATGACGAAAACCTCATAGACAAGCCAGGTCTCCACTAAAATATATGTAATACATGTTGTGAGATTGCAATGAAGTTTTAAAATTCCTTCTATATCATGAGGAGCTGTCACGATGTAATATTATATAACAGTTTACCCTAATTCTCCATTTTATAAGGTTTTCGCTCGTATATTAAAACAAGGTATTAAGGCTGCCAGTCGATTTTCATTCGCATGGCTCATGTATTTCTAAAATTATTTGTGTATATTTATGCGGTCTTTAACCGGAATGAAGACGCAAATTAATCTGTCAAAAGTTTAAAACTCACAAGCATTAAGACATTTAAAATGGCGGGATGAATAGCGGTTGGGTTCTAGAGGGTTTCTTTCAGAAGCGAAGCAGAATGTATATATGTTAGTCTCAATAAATAGTAATAGATTTTCTATACCATTTTCACAATCTAAGCCCAAAATAATCATTATTAAATGAATAAAATTAAGATTTAAAAATAAAATTTACAAAGTTTAAAGCTTTTTTTAAATTTTTATTATTATTATTATTATTATTATTATTATTATTATTATTATTATTATTATTATTATTATTATTATTGGCAGGTAACCGGTATTCAACGAGGCAGGCAAACTCCAAAATATTGTGGAATAGTCAATGATTTCACTTAGTCTTACCATTTCATCTAACAAGCGAATACATTTGCAGAGAAATATTGTTATATGCAGATCAATTCACGCAAATATAATTGTATTTTTATTTTATTTCGTTGACACCCCAGTTCTATTTATATAAGTGAGATTAAGCAACGTTGGGCTTAATCAGTATGAGATGGTTGACCATTTGGGAATAACTTGCGCTTTATGCAAGAGGACATCGATACACTGCTGCAAAAACTGTCACAAGCTAAGGTTGTTTTCTTTCCCTTACAGGAATTTGCATACAACCAAGGGCAGCTTGTGGTTTTGATATTCCCATGAATCTTTCTCCTCCTGATGTAGATGTATCAACTTTCTAGAGTGATCTCTGCTTCAATACTGTTTCATAAACTATCACTTCATTCTCTGAATTTTGTCTATCTCACCACCATCACTGTAATATTCGCTATTTCCTTCGAGCCAACACATGATTTATGAGTTCATATAATGTGTATGCAATTTAGATTTAGTCGAATGAATGATATGAATAACGCTCTTTATTGCCTTACTATTTATGAACCTTTCCACACTACGATGCATTTTGCCAGAGCCTTTGATCCGTTACGATGATAATAGAAGTTGGAGCATTGATGTCAGCCGTAGTGAGGAGCCGAAATTAATTACGAAGCCTAGTATCAACGACAAATTATTAAATCTTTCCAAAAGTAATCAATCTCTGATGACAAGCAAACAATACGAGCGACACAAAGGGAAGACTTCAGCAATGCAGCAGACAATGTTATGTGAACACTAGGAGCTACATAATACCTTGTCTTATTTACGATTGAACAAAACAATTATCTCTCTTCTATATTCACTTATTGTAGAAACAAGTTACATTAGTCCGCAAAATAAAACGTTAACTTATTCAAACTTATTATATTCATATTAGTATAACGTGTTCATTTTTTTAATCACAAGTCAACAATAGTATCTATTTTAGTGAGATAAAAACTCCTGACACTTTAGTTTATCTGAAATTAACAAAGCACTCTGAAAATAAAATCTTTAACTTTAAAAACGACTTTTAAAATGTATTTTGGAATCCCTGTCGTCATTTTAAAAGGTTTACACTACAATGAGTAACTAAATAACAAAGCAGTTCACACACACACACACACACACACACACACACACACATATATATATATATATATATATATCCAATCTTCAAAGAAAATTTAAATTTCATTTCTGAAGGGGTAAAATAGTTAGTGTCGACACTTGCTACACATATGCACACACACGGGCACACGCATATAGAGAATTATTTTACGTACATAAAAGTTATGCATAAATTATTTCTTTTTAATTATATAAGAATATAAATACGTCCCGCCAAAAGGAGCGAAAATGTATTTGCAAGTAAAGAAAAAAAACATCGCAAAAGAGTTAATGAAAACGATGAAGATTTTCTGCTGAATCATTTAAGTCTACAGCAACCGAATAGATTAGAGGAATTTACATGTTTTTAATCATGAGAGTTACGAACAAACATATTTTTTTCTTCTCAGTCATAATTAATTGGTCATAAGTGGCCACATTAGAATAAAACCAAAATCTTCACAAAGAACTTCGCAATAAATTCAACACTCTACGACCAAGACCAATAACCCCTAGAACTACATTTAAATTATATTTAGATGACATTTAAATTACTCGCCGAGATGTTTTAATATTCATCTAGAACCACAGGAGAAATGCTTTTAATGGCGTTGCTGTGCGTGACAAGATAGTTGTTGGAATTCATAATAATTTTTCAATATGATGTCTTGAATTAAAGTTTTAAATACAGAAGTCAAGCATCATACTCAATTGTGTTTTAAGCAGAGACATTAATTTCAGATGCGCCCCTATCGTATCAAAGAACCTACTTTTTTATGCCTAGCTTTACTGGTGATGCGGGGATAATTATTATAAGTTATGTTTAAAATGAAAATGTCAAGTAGCATGTTGCAATTGTGCTTTAAACTAAACATTCATGTCGAATGCATATATGTCACTAAAGAACCTACTGTAAATTTTATATGTCCAGCGTTTCGACTTGTATGATAATTAAACTTCTCCGATACACTTGTGAGGTTATTTTGCTCAAAATCGCAGGTTCCCTCTTTCATCGGATAATTTGGATTATCGATACTGATTGGAGACAATAGGATACAAAACCTATCTACGAAATTTCCCAGACACTTGAGAACCGTCGTGTAAAATTTGATAAAAATTGGCTCAGCCATTTTCAAGTTCATAGGAAACGAATTCCCACACAAAGAGAGACGCGCGCGCAGACACACACACACACATACACACACACGCACACACACACACACACACACACCGAAAGATCCTTTCATATAATATTCTGTTGGTGCAAAAATATTATCGTTTTTTGAGGTTGATATATATATATATATATATATATATATATATATATATATATATATATATATACTAGCAAAAGTACCCGTTGTTGAATGGGTTCAAAAACAGCCTACAGAAAATGGACTCTGATTTATGAAAGTATGATAGGTTATGAAAAGGAAGGTTTGTAAAGAGATAACTTCGAATTGGGGGTATAAAAATCATAGCGAAATATGATGAAAGTAAAAATAAAATAGATAAACCCAAACATTAATTATACTATACCTGTTCACACTGAAACACTTATCACAATATCTGTGGATCTATATTGTTTTAACTTTGGGACATATTTACATTCTATGGAGTTCAGGCGCGAACGAACACCCCATAATTTTATTATACCATATTTCTTCAAACTGAAACATAATTATCAAAGTATAATTACGCAGAAAGATATAAAAAGTGTTTATTAAAGTCTGTGCCTATTTCCGTTCTATAGAGGTCAGGCGTGAACGCAGATCCCACAATTTTATTATACCATCCCTATTTAAGTTAAACATACTTATCAAAGTATTATTATGTACATCTATATCAAAAACACTTGTAAATGTTTTTTTTTTTTAATTTTGGGAAATTTCTTTTTGGATCAGGCGCGTACGCATACTCCACAAGTTTAATGAATCATCATTATGCCAGATCAAACATACACATTCCTGTGTCTCGATACATCTTCTATCAATATATGTGATCAGTTTTCTATAATAGTCAACTATATAGGAGCCTATTCGTTACCACACACACACACACACACACGCACACACACATAGACGTTCAGCTTCATATATATATATATATATATATATATATATATATATATATATATATATATATATATATATATATATATATATATATATATACGGCATTATTATCGCACTAACATAATAGTAGGGATTGAGACAAAGTCATTGTAAATTTTAGGATAAATTTAGTTGTAATATGTTCAAAAAATATTTTACTCTTAATGTAATCCTTTACATAAACGCCATCTCGATACGTCATGAAATAGCGTACTGTTGCTTCGTTTTCCATTTTCATCGGTTTTAAAAGTATTCGCCGTACTTTCTTTTCTTCTGACCAGAACATCTTTCTCACGTTGTGGATCTATTTGTGCCCTATCATTGTTTTTATGGCAAGCGAGTTTTAATATACGGCTACAACTGCAAAAGTGCCGTCTCTCTAGAAGTATTGTTAACGATTTCCCCTACTCTCGACCATGCCTAAATCTAAACGCAAATTCATTGAACGAAGTTAATTTCCTGGAACTGCATATTTGTGGAACTGCTCCCGTTTTAACTACCACATTCCCGTGTTTATATCCAATTTAAACAAGTCCTTCGTGAGCCATCTTCTAAAATATCCATACAAATAATTACGCTGTGCTATCATGACCAGCTTACACACATAAAGTGTGACCTGCTTGTAAAAGAGTACGTACAAAAGGGATAAGATAGAAGAAAGCGAATGCATCCTTTCTAAATGTAAATATATTCGACATACACGAAACCACCATTGTAGTTCTCTTTCCTCTTATGCTAATACCAATAATTAATAGTAAATGCGTGCATCTGGGACACATATGCTGACGTTCGATGAGGAAATTCGAGCATGATCTAAGTTCCTATAACCCGGAACAATATTTAAGTAAATTTTATTCCGTAGCTGTCAAAAAGGTTCAAGATCACATTGTCTAGATGGATTTTGAACGTCCACGAAACCCCGGCATAACAAATTGAATAAGACATACAGTGCATTGCATGTTTACGCTAGTGGTTATCCATTATTCATTTTTCTTCAAGTTGCTCAACAAAGCTTCTTCATCTCTATTTCACTTTCTCTTTCTTTCTGACTTACCTATTGGAGTTCTCTCTCTAAACACGCCATCTCGATCATTAATCCATTTAAAACCGAGGTTCACGTTAAGCATCAGTCAATCAAAATAACATGTACGCATGAACAGTAGAAATAGTATCCATTCTATTTCACACAGCAGGTGGTTAGAAAAATAAATGAATCGCAAGTAGTTAAGGATGATGCGGATTCTTTATATGTTAATTACACTGATGATATGAAGCAGGGCGTTATTTTCTGCCATACCAAATAGTCTAAGATAAAATCAACAGACATAAGATTATTTTAACGTGTATGATTTTCTACTACCGTGATCAGATTTACCGAAAGTTATGTTTTGTATTTTCAGCTAACACATTAATGATATGATCATATATATTTTAAAACATGTGAAAAGGTTCGCAATGCGACAACTAGTTTGCTAATTATTCATGGGCCTTAATCCGTGTACCAATAGATCTATAGTAGCTCATTTTAATTAAAACCTGTTAAATTACATGTTGGCATGTTTTGTTTTTTTGAAAAAAAAAACTATTATGTTCGAGATGTATTGTCTTTAGATCAACCGTATAAATTATTTGTAAGTTCATTTGAAAGGTAATAATAGAAATAAACGTTGTCTGTTAATGCTGTCGATCTTGACAATAAGTCCCCACAAATAGTAAAAGTGTTATAGAATGTAGAAAATTAAAAACTGGACTTCTATACTTGTAAAAGAAGGGAACACTCGTGCACGTATTTATTATTTTTTTTAATATGCCGCAATAAATGAATGATTTACTAATCGGAAAATAAACACAAATGGTGTAAAGAGTTGCTATTCTGCAACCGTACATTTATGGAAATAGCGTGTAAAATGTTTATGTTATGTGCATAGTATAATGTAATTATGAAACTTCATAATATTTTTTATAAATAGCATTTATATTTCTAAATGAAAAAATAATTGATAAATTATATAATTTATAAGTTTATGTTATCTGAAGAATAAAAACCAACAAATATTGATGTAAGAATCCTGATATTAAAACATATATTTACATGTTAGTATATATATATATATATATATATATATATATATATATATATATATATTCATACATATAATGCATATATATACAAAATTAGAATAAATATATAAATTTATGTACTTAAATTGGTCCTAGTGTATATATATGTTTACACACACACATGCACATATATATATATATTTACACACACATATATATATATATACATGTATATATATAAGCGATCAGTAAAGATTCTCATAGGTTCTGTAACTTATAAAATATTAGTATTCATATGGTAAGCTCAATACAACCAAGAAAAAAGAATAGAGCTTGTTAATGAAAAAATAATCTTTAAAAATATGTTTTACATTAATTTATTGTACTGTACTCCAAAAGTATATTGAAATTTCCTTAATTTGCAGAGTTTCGAAGAAGCACATTCTTCTCAACAGAGAGAAGAAATTAGCAAATGAATAGTATAAAACCATGAATATACTAGCACTGGCATGAATTAAAACAGCGTTAAATAGAAAGAAATCAGAAAAGCTTTTTTTTCAAAGCCATTATACTATGAGGGAAAATCAAATTTAATGTAACTTTTTATTTTTTTTATAATTTTACTTGTTCATATTTGACTTTTAATTGACGTTTCACGTCAATTAATTAAATTTGCTTCAAATCAATAAGTCAAAAAGAAACCCCGCAGCAATATATGAACTTAAACCCGCTTTTAAAGCATTTATCATCGTAATTGTTGTCGTCCCCATGCAGGATAATGCTCTTATTCACACAGCTGGCAATGTCTAGAAGTTCCTTGAAGAGCATTATATTACGTGTTGAGATTGGCCTGCGCGATGTCCACACCTTAATCCTATCGAAAACGTACGGCATTATATCAAGCAACGGATACGCAATGGTAAAATTCAAAATCTGGAAGAATTTGGACAAAAATCAAAGAGATGTGGGATAGCTTTTCACCGTAGTATTGCCGCAGACTTATTCAAGAGAATGCCTGAAAATTAGCAGGCTGTCAAATTGTAGAATCGGTATGTTATAAAATATTAACTAGTTCATTATATTCTTGTTGAATTTGTGTTACATCAATATTCTAAATTTATATTTAAATAAAAGTTTTCCATTGTGCAGAGTTTCTTTTTGCCTTGTCGATTAGAAGTAATGTTTTTTTAATTGAAAATAACACTAGGATACTTCAAGTAAAACTCAATTAGAAACAGGTAAAATTATAGAGGAATAAAAGGGCGAATCACATGAGGTATAGGTTGTTAACACACTTACATCTAATTTAGTTTAAATTTGCGGTTTTTGAAAAAAAAACGACTAGTACGGACTTTCTTTTTGGCGGTATATATATATATATATATATATATATATATATATATATATATATATATATATAGCAATCTAATGACAGACTGTTTCCCTGTTCAGTGCGGCGCGAGGAAAAAGCGTAAGAAAGAGCGATACATTGTGGAAAACACCCTCCCTTGTGGTATGTTGCAAACAATAGAAAGAAATGTAAGGACTTTTGTTTCCAAACATTAGGTTTACAATTCGTGTTTAATAACGAGATATGTTTTAGATTTAGAAGCATTGTTACATTTCCCATCTGCTGTAATAGCCCTCCAAGAAATCTGACGGAGTATTTATTGCCTGTCGATTCAGAAAGTCCCTCATTCGAAACTCTGTTCGAATAGGTCTCAACAGAATTTGTGACTAAATTAAATATGTAAATGTATTTGTCTATTGTGGTGTTATAAACCAGTATGGGTTAACTGTCATCGTCAGCAAACTTAGCCCTGTACTGTCTGCATATCGAATTATTTGTTTTTAAAGGAAAGTCTATTAATCCGATAGAAATTATCACAGAAACCGGAATAGCAGGTTATGTGCATACGCTCAGTATACAAACTTTACAGACGGATTCAAAGAATAAAATCTAGATAAATACAGGCAAAACAGCTAGTTCTCTCAACACGGAATAACACAAGGGACAAGATTTATACCGGGATCAAATAAATATACCTTATCATGTGTAAACCATAGTATTCATAAGTGTTTTTGGTTCTCAGTTACAATCCTGTTCCTCTCCAGATTGGTAAGCAGGCGCTTCAGATTAAACTCTAAAACAAGGGATATATATATATATATATATATATATATATATATATATATATATATATACATAATATGTATATATATATATATATATATATATATATACATATGACTACTTCATTTAACAACATAAATTATTTTATACGAAAATATAGATTTATGCGCAAACTTAAGGTTTTACACCAACAGTCCTAAATACGTAGGTAGAGCTAGGTAGTAAGTTATAAAATCTATTCCGGTTTCTGTGATAATTTCTATCGGATGACTAGACTTCCTTTAAAAATAAGTAATTGCATATGCAGACAGTACAGGGCTAATTTTCTGACGATGACAGTCAGCCTATACTGGTTTATACACCCTACAATAGACAAATACATTTACATAATTACTTTATTCAAAAAAACGGTTGAGACCTATTCGAACAGTTTCGAATGAGGGGCTTTCTGAATCGACATACATATTTCATAACCTACTATATATATATATATATATAAATATATATATATATATATTTTTTATATATATATATATATATATATATAGTCTTGGAACTTTTAACCTTTAAAACTATGCAAAAAATATTTTTTTATCATTCGTTAGAAAACTATTTAGTCATTCAATCATCTGAAACATCTGCAATCACTGCACCAACTTGCTTGCTCTCTCGAATTCACTATTGTACCAGTAATCATTTATTTTTTAAAGGATCATCAGTTGGTTACCATGAAACATTGTTTCGGGAATTTATATTCTGTGAGGAAAAGTTAATAGATTGATTCATATAGTGTGAGGAAATGTTCATAGGTTGAAAGAAAATAAAACCAAAAGATTTACGAAATATTATAAACTCTAGTAAAATTAGCACCCACTGGTGAAAACGTAGCCCGTGGCTATTATACTTACATACAGTTACAACCTCAGACAGAACAAAGGCGAATTTCCCTGATATTGTTCCCACATATAAATAAACAGTTAAAATTACGATTGTAAATTTTAAATTTATTTTCCTGATAATTTTTGTAAATTATCAGATAACCATATTACTTATTTCCCTCAAATACCGTTCACGATACAAAACAGGGAAGAGTAGAGCGTTAACCCACGATATATCTAAAGCTTTTTACAGGGTATGGCACATGGTGTTCTAAGGAAAATTAGATCATATAATATCAATGTAATTGAAACCTTCTTAAGTAAGAGAAGCTCCATGTTGTCTTCGATGGTCGTACATCTAAACAATATGATATGAATGCTGGAGTACATCAGGGGTCTATCTTGGGCCTTTATTATTCTTGATATTCATAAATGATCTCCCTGATAAAATTGTTTCAGAGATTGCTGATGACACCATTCTTTATAATAGGAATGAGGGGAAAACAAAAAATGGATGGTCACATTCAATGCTGCCAAGACTAAGCTTGTTTCCATCAATAATTACAAGAAACCTTCTCTACTACCAATAGCAATAGCCAAGAACAAATTACCTGAAAGTACTTCCTTTAAACTCCTCGGCCTAACATTTACATGGAAATTGAACGTTAATAGATACATTGAGAGAATTGCCAAAGCTGCTGCAAAGAAGGTGACCTCTCTCCATCTTGCTAGAAAACTACTTACGCCTGAAAGTATTTTGTACCTCTATAAGACCACCACTCGCCCATGTATGGAGTACTGTTTCACACTTGCGCTGGTGCATCTGCTGCTTCTCTCAAACTGGCCAGGGTTCAAAGAGTCGCCAACCTGATAGGCCCTGAACTGTCATCTAAACTTCAGCCTCTGTCCCATCGACAAAATGTTGCATCACTCTGCCTGTTCTACAAGTACTTTAATGGTGAATGCTCTGATGAACTGCAAGCACTTAATCCGTCCTCGACGTGACTAACCCCCGACAAACCCGAGAAGTAACTAAGTCCCACCTCTTAACAGTAGTGATCCCTAGGTGTAAGAAAGCTTTTTACTTTAATCGTTTCTTCCCCAGAACTGCAAGACTTTGAAACTTCCTTCCGGGATTCTGCTTTCCCACCTGTTCTGATATGCAGAAGATCAAGTTTAATGTGAACAAACATCTTGCTATTAATCTCCTTTCATAATGCCCCTGCAAATTATGTTCCTCATAGTAGCTCCCTACATCAAAGTCCAAACTGTGTCTTGTTTTCGGTAAAAATTGATTGAAAAAATAATGGTGTACTTTTATTGCTCCCTAGTGTATATATATATATATATATATATATATATATATATATATATATATATATATACTTTGTTAATTCTTATCATAATACTTTAGTAAATATTTGAACACTCGCTCATCTTATGTAAGCTACGAAGGACAATACAAAGACAAGATGTCTGAGATATTTGCAAACTCGTTCCGACAAGCTGTCATTACCCAGAAGGCATACGACGAGAAGTGATGGAAATATTTCTTACCTAAATCCGAGCGATCGAAAAAGTTGGTTAGAAATGATGTCAAGCGGAATACTAAAGGCGACCGTAGAAGAGGTAAGTCACGAACATTGCCGATTTTCACCCGGAGGCGACACCGAAATGGCGGGTGGACAGGTGAAATGATTCTTCATAGAAAAGACATTTCCAACATCTTGAGACTATTTTAATAAGTAAAGTATGTTTCAATGACAGCAAAATCCTACGGATTTCATGGGAGGAAATCAATAATTAAAAGTCGAAATAGAGAAATCTACAAAGGTCTTCATCAACAACTATAAAAACAACACTATAACAAGTATAACAAGAACAACATTAGTATTATTATTATTATTATTATTATTATTATTAATAATAATAATAATAATAATAATAATAATAATAATAATAATAATAACTAGAGTTCCTGTGGAAATTCTACAAGAGATTTATCCGTATGTAATATATTAATGTTGACATTCTGTAGATGTTTAACGTAAATGGAGTCGCTTCGATATTATTGTAGCTTTTTGTGTTAAAACTGCAAAAGTATGATCTAAGTTAGCAGGAACGTCCGGCGTAACCCGGTCGAAAAGTACGTTTAAATATGATATTTTACTTCTTGCAGATTTCGTATATAGTATACGAGTTAATGTTCTATCGATTATTCTATATTATAAAGTTGCGATTTCAAAAATGAAAAAAAATATATATATTTATATGACTTGTGCATCAGCTTGAATCGAAAACGAAACCAAAACTTTTGAGTATATATATATATATATATATATATATATATATATATATATATATATATATATATATATATATATATATATATAACTTGAGATCTTTTTGCTATAACCGTAGCCTACGGATTTCATGGGAGGAAATCAATAATTAAAAGTCGAAATAGAGAAATCTACAAAGGTCTTCATCAACAACTGTAAAAACAACACTATAACAAGTATAACAAGAACAATATTATTATTATTATCATTATTATTATTATTATTATTATCATTATTACCATTATTATTATTATTATTAATAATAATAATAATAATAATAATAATAATAATAATAACTAGAGTTCCTGTGGAAATTCTACAAGAGATTTATCCGTATTTAATATATTAATGTTGACATTCTGTAGATGTTTAACGTAAATGGAGTCGCTTCGATATTATTGTAGCTTTTTGTGTTAAAACTGCAAAAGTATGATCTAAGTAAGCAGGAACGTCCAGCGTAACCCGGTCGAAAAGTACGTTTAAATATGATATTTTACTTCTTGCAGATTTCGTATATAATATACGAGTTAATGTTTTATCGATTATTCTATATTATAAAGTTGCGATTTCAAAAATGAAAAAAATATATTTATATGACTTGTGCATCAGCTTGAATCGAAAACGAAATCAAAACATTTAAGTATATATATATATATATATATATATATATATATATATATATATATATATATATATATATATATAACTTGAGATCTTTTTGCTATAACCGAAGCCTAAACTGATGAAGTATTTTGGTAAAATGATGTATTACAAGAAATAGAAGCTCATAACAATTAAACAACAGTCACTTGGATGTAAGCGTTACATACAAAATAAATAACATACACGCTATTCTATTAATATATACAAATAATAATAATAACAAGTAGAAGAAGAAGAAGAAGAAGAAGAAGAAGAAATGGCAAACGCTGAGACTAACGATAACACTTGGAAATGGCTACAAAAATGAAAGCTAAACAGAGAATTTGAATCCCTATCAACAACCGCACAGGATAACGCAATTGGAACCAATCACATCAAATTAAGAATGGACAAGCCACAGGAAAACAGCAAATGTAAACTCTGTGGACAAAGAAACGCAGCAATAAATTACATAATAGGTGAAGCACGGAAGTGCTAAGAGTGTTAAAGGGGAATGGGAAAATGGAAACACTCAAGATAACACATAGTAATTGTAGAAACACTAGGAACAATACCCCCCCAAAAAATACCGTAAAAAAGTATAGGAGATATTAGAATCATAGCGACTGCAGAGACAATACAGCAAATAATAATAATGAAAACGGTTGAAAATCCTTTAATGCAAAGAGCAACACATATGAGCAACAGGAAATATACAGAAATTGCTACAGATGTAAATCCCACACGTACATCACATAAAATCATGAAACCTTAAATGAATAATTATAAGTTACCCCCTGCACCCCTAAACACCTGCGCCGTTGAACACTACGCCCCTTCGTCCATGCGCCTCTTCGCATCTTCGCCCTGTTTGTGTGTGTATTACCATAAATTGGCTCGAGACCAAATGACTGAGGCAGGGTAAAGATGATACTAGGCACTAGCCAGACCTCCGCTGGATAAGTGAAAAGAAGACTGGTATTTTTGCTACCCGAATCCAGTAAGAATGCATGATCATTGTCAATGTGAAATCATTGGTAAGCGGTTGTTATGATGACAGAAATCTAACTGCTTATGTTATCGAAAGATGAGGGAGAGTACTGGAAATCTAGGGGAGACTTGTCACTCCGATAACAAAGAACACAAGGGATTTTTAAAGATAATTTTTTTATGATAGTCTGTTTGATTACTCCTAGTGAATAAACAATAATAATAGAATATGAGTCATTAGAAATGACGCGCGAGATAAACCTGAACACATAGACTTTATAATCTATAATATAATCTATAATAATCGGCTTTCGCTTCTTTTATTTTGTCTTTTAATCCTAGCATTTCGTGCGCGATTCTCTTCCAAAGGGGGAGAAATTGCTGTTTTCTGTGTCGAAATCTAGCCATTAATAACGCCTTGTTTTTTTTCTTCTAATATTGGCCACCAAGTAGTAAAAATCGCCTTATAGGAAATGGATTCATGTTTTTATCTGGAGTAATTTAGAATAATATATTTTAATAACAATGGAATAGAATTACGTATTTGCTACTAAACTGTGATGCTATAAAAAGCTTTGTAATAGCGAAGATTGGCAAGGATTACATACAGGGTACTTTAACCCATCGACAAAAGTGATTAAATAAATACAGCTATCCTGACTACAAAACTATTTAAAACAGAAAAATCTATACTGCAGATGTAGTTTACACATGAATAATTGGTTTATCTATAAAAAACATTGCACATAGTTGCGAAAATAATAATTTAGAGAAACAAAACTTATCTAACTTTTATAGACGAAAGAAGTGAATGTAGTAAGTGGGGTTTTAAAGAATTCCAAATAACAATACCTGAGTTTTAATTTTGTTTAATTGATGATAGAAAAATATATAATTGATTTACGCGAAAGACAATACGGGCTTAGCCATGGAAAGGATATTTAAAACTTGAGATGGAAGTTTTAATTTCCGTTTCAGAAATTAATCAATTATAAAGAACTAAGGTAAGTCTTGTGCAAAGAGGCGAAACAATAATCATATTCCAAGTAAATGCAGCTATACTGCTTAGAAGCGTTAAAATAAATGTACTCATCTTTACAAAGTACATTAATTGAAGATTTGGTAATGATTAATGTTACATTTAAAATATGTACATATGATTAGAAAAAACGAAATGAACAGCATTGTACCTTCTATGGCAGTATTATGCATACCAAGTTATCTCAACTAAATAAATGAAAATGGTGATTTAATTTCAAAAAGAATGTCCGCGTTTCAGATTATCTCAAAGAACATAAACGCCAGCAAAAATTTAAAAGTAAGTTAGCCATAATAATTTCTTAGAAACACTGTTAGGTAGAAAAACGTGTCTACAGTTATTATCTACGGTCACTCTTATTATCCTCGATCTATGCATAATCCCAGGCAAAAGGTTTTCACATTTATCATATCATCGTTTCTGCCAATACCATGTTATAATCAAAAGACAATCAAAATGCCCGCATATAGCTTCGCTTAAGAGGACATTAAAAACCAACTACATAAAAATAGAAAATTAGTATATATCACTATATTATGAATTCCTCACAAAGGCTTGATATTTTATCATTGTTTCACTGGTTGTTTATAGTATTTGGAGACACGCAAATATTCTTAACATTCTATGTGCAATTAATGTGGTGAACTCAAATGTTTTATCCATCCACTAACTAACATATATCAATCGCTTTATTGCGAATTAGTAAAATAGCAAATCTTTCACGAGAAGAACCCGTCTGGCTGAAACTACTGTCAATAATTTTCCCACCTTTTATATGTGCCTAAATCCCAACGTAGATTCCATCCATGAGCAAAGCTTCTTCTTAGAACTGCACGCCAGTGAAACTCTGTGCCGCTTGCTTGTTTCCCTCCTGAGTACAACTTGGACGTCTTCAAGTCCAACATAAACAAACTCCTGACAAACCGCCCCCTTAAGTAAGACATTCTATTAAAACCCCCAATACTAATGATTACTACAATACTATCTCACTGATTACTGTACACGCAATAACAATTATCCTTGATTTGCCTTCGGACCTTGATAAGTGGTGACCCCCATGTAAAAATAAAATTCACTTATTATCCGGCACAAAAAATTAAAATTGTATCATCAAAAGACCGTTATGAGTTAGTAATTTCCACAAGAATTTATTCAAATTAATGCGATATTCACGAAGTTTTGACCTATTTGCTAACCAGCGGGGGGAAGAGGCGCTTTGCTTTGGCGTAAAATAAGCTTAAATATGATATTATAATTTATTCAGATTTCGTATGTATTATTATGGTCGTGATTTCAAAAGTAATCAGATATATTTGGGTGCTATCAGCTATAATCGAAACCGGAAATATAGCATTTAAAGATGGCGACGTTGCCACTGTAACAATGTGACACCCACGTAAACTGATTAAAAATTAAAATTTCAAAATAAACTAAGACGAATGTAAAAATGTAATATGATCTTTTTAATTTTTGACCCATTTTGGGTCCCTTAAAAAAACTATATAAACTTAAAAACTATATAAACTTAGAATCTATATAAACTGGCTAAACAACGATAAAAGAACGGTCCGTAAAAAATCCAATCATTTGATGCCCCTAGCACAGCTCTGTAATTTTTAGTTTCAAAGAGAGATAGAGCTCTAATATATGGAGATAGACAGACAGACATAAAGCCTTTTATATATAAAGCTAGTCGTAAACTACGCTTACAGATTATATTTTTTATTTGTCCAGATTTCTTATATATTAATATTGAGTCGTGATTTCAAAAGTAAAAAAAAAAATATTTGAGTGCCATCAGTTGCCACACAAACAAAAAAAACTGTAGTTTTCAAAGATCGTGGTGTTACCATTGTATAAACGTTATACACGTAAGAACTGATTAAAAGTTTAAAATAAACTAAGATGAATGTATGAAATGGATAACGAGTTCTTTCATTTTTACTCATTTTTATGTCTATTTAACTCTTTTAATTTGCTAAAGATCTATGAAAGAATTGTCTATAAAAAATCAATTATTTGAGGCCCCTGACGTTGATCTCTGACGTTTAGAGATAAAGTTTGAAAATATGAAGACAGGCAGATATATAGCCTTTTATACAACTTCCAATCTAAACCCTATTCTGAGGAGTGGAACGTCAAAAGAGATTCTAATATTTTTTGGTACTAACTCCAATAATCCTGACTACTAAGGCGGGGTGCATAAATACATGGCTTTTAAATCAGGCGCGGTGAAAACTCTGTCTGTTCTGATGAACACGTAGATCTGGTCAGGCCATCTATCTAGGAGAAAAAAAACCCTGATTTTAAACCTGCGCCGCGTACCTCATACGTCTTGACACAAAACGCGGAAAAGGCTTCCTTAAAGAACAACTTTCCTAGAGCTGGTGACTCAATCTAATCATCGGTTTGCAATCCTAACCTGCTTAAGGAGTAAACAGGCTTTGCCTATTAGCCAGGAGGAGAAATGCGATCACAGGGATCATTAGAGATGCCCACTGGTCAGTCTTGTTTCCTGACTAGGGCAATGAATGACGTCCCCTACATAGGAAATAGAGTTTGAAAATATAGAAGACGGACAAACAGACATATAACCTTTTAGATAGTAGATTTATGCTGTCTATATCTTTATTTAAGATCCCTTATAATAAAATAAAACAATAAATAAATAAAATAACAGGCGATTAAAAGTTATCGAAAAGCGAAGTATTGTTGAACTTGCACAAAGATTTAGCCACTGAGCGGGGAAGTCATCCCAGAACTTTGGTTTTGTTCTTGAATAATCCTTACACCAAATCCAGAAAGAATAAAAGTACCAGAAGAAACTTATTTGATCTATATATTCGGAAAATTCTTAGGGAAGTCAAGCGAAATCCAAACAGCACCAATACTTCCATTTTTGCAAGAATTGAAATCGGTCCAAGATCATGGCAGACCCGATGTAATGTGTTGACTGTGATGGAAAGGGTCATCAAAACTCTTCCAACGTCTCCATTGAACAAACAATATAGGGGAGAATGAAGGGCCTGGACACATAATTACTGAAAATTGATGTCCAACGTGCCCTATTTATGGATGAGGTCCGTGCTACGCTTGATGGTCCTGATGTGTGGGCCAAGGTTGTAAACCCAGAACAGAACTCCAAGTCCTTACAAATTTTATCGCAAACTAAGATATTGAGGCATCATGTTTTGGCCAGAAATCATTGGGGATAAAGTGGTTGAGCCATTTCGAATGCCAGAGTGTGTAAAGCTTACCAGCAATGCGTACACGACCTTTCTGGATAATCCTTTATCTCCATAGCTAGATGACTTTCCATTATCATCCGCTCTCAGATGATTTTATTGTATGACAATACATCATTCGATTCTGCTAGGGCGATGCAGCCTTCCTTTAATCGATAGGATTCTTTGAAGAGGCCCTTATGACCTGACCACTGTGTGCTCCAGACTTTAACCCCATTAAATATCTGTGGTCAATGTTAAAAAAAGGGGTTTATGTGAGAAGATAGCAATTAACTTCAAAAAATGCTTCGAGGAAGAAGATAATTGATGTCGCAAGAACCATGACTTCTTTTTAGATCAAACAATTGACTCCTCGGTGTACAAAAGGTTTTTTGAAGTTATTTCTAAAATGGTGGATATATCGATAAATGATTCATTTATTTAAGGCTTAACACATAGGATGTGGTTTTGTTTATTATTCTTTGACAGAAAAATATAATAAAAAATAAAGTTATGTATGATTAGACATTGTATTTTGGCCCTGAACATTTTAAGAGACCTGCAATAAAGCGATGTAGAGTGGGGATTCTTTGATAAAGAATAAAAAGAATAAAAAATTAGAGTAATCGAAATCGTAAAAATTATCAACTAAAATTTGAATTAAGGTCCAAGACTCAAACCCGTTAGATAAAGCAAAAATAAAAGTAAATATAGATAAACAAAATGGAAAAAAAATATTTTGAAAAAAAAAATAAATAAAAATGAAAGAAATACCTCCCACCCGACGTACGCACACCACCCCTATATCATATATGTACCTAAAATTAGTCGGCTAGATATGTCTACTTCCGTTTCCGAAATGACCTCGAGGTGTGAATGTCGCATTTTTCTTCCACTCTTAAAGCTAAGTTTAAAAAATGTTTGTATCTCTAATTTTCTGAAATCGATTTTGTGCTAATTAACGGTAACTCTTTTCTTATTGCAGCTTTGACTTAAAATCCGGCAACTCACATTACCTATCGACTTAGCCCTTTTGTATCTTTTTGTTCTGAAATCTTTGTATTTTCATGTATGTACAAACGAATATTGCTCTGTTACATGTAAAACAAGAAAAAAAAAACCACCCGCGAAAGAAACACCCCAAACTAAAACCTCGAACTATTATCTAAACTGAAATGTAAATTAATTCCAAATCAAGCCGACTTCACAAATTGATAAAAGTAATATATTGTATTTGAATTAAGGTAAAGCTCGAATGATTCAAAGCAGAGATAGATAATGCCAAAAACACCCCACATAAATATGGGAGGGGAGATTATCCTCAAAGAGCATCTCAAATTGATAAATTAGCACCGGAGTTCTACTAAGTAGATATTAATATGTCCCTTGTACACATTCTGTTTTTTTTTTTTAATGGAGAGTAGATAATGCGGTGGATGTGTTATCGGCAGCTCCAGTAACTCTCGCTTCTCCTTTTTTGTCCCTCAGTCCTCATTCAAATGAGTGATTTTTCTGACAAAGGGTGAAGAAAAAGCTGCTTCCAGGTCGGTTGTCATTTGTGAACAGTAGTATGAGGTGTCGAAAATTTTTCTGTCTCTATATCTATCATTGTGGGCATGTCACTAGTAAGGGTGCTGGAGGTAAACGTTTGTCTAGGCTGAAGTTATCCGCCTGATAGTCAGGGACCAGAACTTTGGATTAACCACTAAGGAGGCTGTCCTATCAGCAGATGCAACGTACTGGGGCTGCTGTATTGCACTTTGTTTAATGGATTCTGGACGTGGCAGTAGTCTCTGGTGGGTCCTCTCGATGCCGTACTAGTGGGTAATTGTTACGGCTTTACCTTTTCATGTACTACAAAATAAATCCTATCCTTTTCTTTCTGTCGTCCCCTCTCAGTTTTGCTCAAACCAAGTATACTGACCTGTTCCTCAATCCAAAAAACCTCAACATAAAATATTTCAAAAACAAAAACTCTATTTAACCTAGCACCCCATCTTCCAACGTAGACCCCTACTACCTTGTCTCCTTCTCGAACATAAGGGGTCTACGTTCTAACATTCCAGAGGTTGTAACCCAATTACAGGAAACGAAACCGGGCATATTCTTTCTAAGCGAAACTGGAATAACGCCGACCACTTCCCCAGATGAATTCATAATTAACGGATACTCTAACTTAACATCGAATCTGACTCCCAAGATCGTCATGGGCATGGAATATGTGCCTACATTAAAGATCGCTTCCCGTGTGGCAGGGATATCTCCAGAGAAGACCCTAATTTACATTATATGTTCTTCCGTGTTGCACTAGCGTACACCACTGCATTTGTATTTGCCCTCTATAGGCCCCACAACAGCGGAGTTACTACCTTTAAGAGTATATCTGAGAAAATATACCTCATCCTGTCTGCACATCCCTCGGCTAACATTCACATTTGTGGTGACTTCAATGTCCATAACGTGGAATGGCTGACCCACTCAAATAAGACAGATGACGAGGGGAGTTCTGTCATGACTTTGTTATTACCTATGACCTCACTCAGATTGTTCGCGAGCCCAGCCGAGTGCCAGATACTACCGGTCAGTATGCAAGCCTTCCATACCTTTTTCTCTCAGCCTCCCCTGAGCTATGTTCATGCACTGTTCTTTCTTCTCTAGGATCCTCCAACCACTCCGTTGTATCAGTTAAGATGAAAATGAAATATAATAAGACCCCAGACGTACCCCTCCACCGTACTGTATACCGATACTCCATGGCTGACTGGGAAAGTTTCCGTACATTCATATCTGATCTACCTTTTCATTCCATGTTTAAAAAGGATGTGTCCTCTATATTATCAGAACTAACCGAATGGTTAATTGTAGGCATAGATCGATTCATACCATATAAAAAATTCCAACAAAAACCTAACAGCCAGCCATGGTTTTCCCCAGACTGTGCTGCTGCCATTGTGCATAGAAATCACTTTTTTTCCATAGCTACCAGCGTAATAGATGCACTGAGACTAAAGCTGCTTTCAGGACTGCCAGCAACCACTGTAAAAGAGTAATAAAAAATGCAAGAGGGATATATGCTCAGTCTGTTAAATCCAAAGTAGCTGATCAGCAGCTTGGTTCCCACCAGTTTTGGCAAATAACAAATAGGATCCTGAACAGAAGTGTGCGTTCTATCTCAACCATTATCAATGGACCAGAGGTCATCTCGTCAGCACCAGACAAGGCCAAACTATTTGCAAACCACTTTGCAGCTTATTCTACCCTATGCGACGAAGGCCATCAACCCCCCATCCTTCCTCCTTTAACACAAAACACGCTAGGTAACATAGAAATATATGTGCGTGAGGTCGCCAAGCTTATCAAGAACCTTGATTCCAGTAAAACAACTGGCCCTGACGGCATCCCAATTATGGTGTTAAAAAAGCTTCAACCGTAACTTGCTCCCATACTTACAAAACTGTTTATGTAACACCAAAGAAAGACAGCATCAGACCATTAGGGTCGATGTGACGCTTTTATTCAATGTTAATATTTTATCCCGGGCAATATCGGGTAATCGAAAGATAGATGTTAAGATTTTATTCCGGGCAACACCAGTTAACTAAAAGATAAATGTTAATATCTTGTTCCGGGCACTACCAGAGAACCTTGCTGGCTTTAATTCTGCCAAAGTATTTTTTCTATTTTCTTTAAAGCGAAACAATAATAATGATCGAGTCAAAATGGACAGAATGATAATTTCAAAAACATACGTTTTGTTTTCAAGTGCAACGATGGTGACAAATTCCGATACAATCATATCCAGTGCAAAAAAGGAAATATTTTTTTCCTTTGATAAAACTGAGGATAAGAGAAATGAATCCTAAATATTAATTGAACCCGAGTTCAGAATGTTTAACCAAGGTCGATTTCGGTGCAACGATGGTGACAAATTCAAGGACACTGCATTTGTTGGCGTCACAAAATATATTTGTGACAAGATCAAAACAAAGATAAATAATTTCTTTGGAGTTAAAATTTCACACACGCATTTGTCGGCTTCAAAGAATGTTTTTTCGAATCAAATATTAAATGATTTGGTGTGACTCTGATAAAACCATTTGAACCCAAAAAGACCTTCCTAGTGTTTTCATTCTCAAGCCGAATCGCAGTTTTGAAATTTAGATCAAGAAATGTATTTTTGCCACCCGACAATTTTCAATAACATATTTTGTCGAGATGTTAACAGAATAATAAATTGTTTATTTCCTTTGATAATGACAAGTGTCACATCTAAGGGCAGAATTCACGAAGCATTTTTTTTCTGAACGCAGTTTTCTTATTTACGCGGTTATCCGTTTTATCCAATGAGAGAAAACTGGTTATTTTCCATCGGGCGTTTTTGGTTGATCGGGGAGGAGTTAGAATTATTCTAATTGTGGGAGGTGGCCAATTTTTGTCATCAGTCAAATTATCCAATGAGAGAAAATCCGACGATTTGGTTATTGAGCATTCTGATTGGTCGGGAAGGAATTGGTAATTGTCGCCCCGCCCAGTGCTCTATTATATAAAGACCAAGAAAGTCAGAATTAAAACAGATTCAGATTTAGAAGAAGAAGAGAGAGTCTGGGAACTCGGAGAAAAACAGAGCAAGTCCGAGAGTGCAGCCACCTCACCTCTCCTCTCTCTCCCCCCTCGCCTATTGCCCGATAACTAAAAAGGGTTAAGTTAATAGACTTGTGAATTCCAGCAAGTGGAAGCCCCACTTAGAAGTTTAAATGCTTGCTTACAAATTCATACTCCAAACTGTACATACGTTTGTATATATTGCTTTTATGGTTTTCTTTTAATACATTCTATATAACCCAATCTCCGGAGTCTTTGTTATTCAAAATTCTTTGATGTGCTGATGTTTTCGTTATTATTTTTTTTACTTGTGAAACTGCTTCCGTCAACGAGCACCCGGTATCTCCGAAGACGAGATCTCTAGACGATCAATGTGAACATTGCAGCAAAGACGATTCCAGCATTGCCTTAAGAGAAGTGCTTTCAAACACCCTGGGAAACCTCATCAGTATGCCCTGTATTTAAGAATTCAGGTTGTAAGTCAGCTCCCTCTTAGTACAGACCTATAAGTCTCCTGTGTTTCATGAGTAAGTTGCTTTAATCCATACTAAATAGAGAAATAGTTACCCACCTCAGCAGAAATAACCTTCTTAGTGACACGCAATATGGTTTCTGTTCTGCAAGATCTACAGCAGATGTGCTAACGGTAATATCTCATAGGATTAGCGAATCTCTTGACAAAGACTACCTTTCTAGGGCAATTGCCCTTGACATATCAAAGGCCTTCGACAAGGTATGGCATAAAGGCGTACTTCACAAGAATACCAGCTACGGTATAACTGGAAATGTTTTCTCAATCATTAAATCATTTCTCTCAGATAGGCTCATAAGAGTAGTGGTCGATGGAACAAAATCAGAGGTCTGCAGTATTAATGTTGGAGTCCCTCAGGGGTCCATCCTTGGGCCAACTCTCTTCCTGATCTACATCAATGATCTCCCTAAACACATACTTAAATCATTCATTGACATCTATGCTAATGACACGACCATCTACGGCAACACATCAAAGGCTGTAAATGACAAAGTTCTCTCTGATTCTCTCTTCTCTGATCTCGGGCGTGTAGTTCAGTGGGGGAAGACGTGGCTGGTTACCTTTAATGCATCTTAAACCAAGCTCGTATCTTTACACCAACTACGCTCTGATCCCCGTCTGGCATCAATTGTAATAAATGGCTCTCGCCAAGGAGAAGCTGAATGTTTTGACAAGCTTCTGGGATTGACTTTTACTTCTGATATGAAATGGAACACGTACATCAAGTCTGTTGCCAGGTTCGCTGGAAAGATGGTGGGTTCCTTCTACCGCTCCAGAAGATATCTTATTACTGATGCAATTCTCTATCTACATAAGAGCCAAGTACATCCAAAGATGGAATACTGCTGCCATATCTGGACATGAGCTGCTAAAAACAGCCTATCCTGCCTTGACAGAGTACAAAAAAGACTTCGTGGCTTAGTGGGGGATGCCCTTTTATCTTCCCTGCAACCTCTCTCCCACAGAAGAGACGTTGCGAGCCTATCTTTGTTTTATCATTATTTCCATGGCAAGTGCTCGTCTGAGCTCCAATCTCTTCCCCCCTCGCCAATTTTCTACGAAAAACACCCGTCTAGCCGAAGCCACTGTCAAAAATGTTCCCTACTCTCTATCTGTGCCTAAATCAAAACGTAAATTCCATGAACACAGCTTCTTTCTTAGAACAGCACGCCGGTGGAACTCTGTTCCGTTTGCCTGTTTCCCACCTGACTACAAGTTGGATGTCTTTAAATCCAACGTAAACAAATTCCTGATGAACCGCCCCCTTAAGTAGACACTTGAAATCTCAATACTAACGTACACCGTACTGAATATGCAATAACCCTTATCCCTGAGTAGCTCCCGGGCCTTGATATGTGGTTACCTCCTTGTAAAAAAAAAAAACTTCGGTAAATATCGCATGAATCTGAATAAATTTGTGGGAATCATCTTTGAAGCATTTGTTTGATGATAGGATTTTATTTTTTGTGACGTATATTTAGTGAGATATTTATATTTTACTACTCTCCAATAAAGGTGATTTTCGCAGGTTATATAATATAATGGTGGTCAATATTTTATATCTTAATCCATAACTGGGGTCAATATTATATATCTGGATCCAAAAGATAACAATATCGTTTATATATTTCAAAGAAAATACGTTAATAACAATCAAATTCTACAGTGAAAAACTGGGGAATATTTTTGTCTCAAAAAACATAAAAACATATATAATTTTTAATATCAACAGATGACGCAATGTTAATTTATTTATTTATTTGTGGTCCATCTATATCACAAATGGCAATTACTCTAACAAAAGAGGTTTGTTTTGTATGTATTTTTTTTTAAATAATATTATCATTGAACATTAATATGCACATCTATAACGAAAAATATTTGTACGGGGTCTTGCTGCTATCTATACATATTATTACATCCTCGATCTGGTTTCGGGGCATAGAATTAACTTTGGCCTCAGTACTCGGACTTAGAATTAGTGCGTACACCGATTTTTGTTAAACGGAAAAGGACTTTACCACCGAAGATGTGCCACCCTACTGATTCCCTTTAGATATTCGACCCTTGGATATCGAGGATCTTAGCTGACGTCAGTCGGGTCAAGGCAAATATAGTTGTATGCCTTGTTAGCATCCGTGCAAACGTTTACGATAACATGGGAAAAATAAAGCAGACTCGTGCTGGCAGCACAGAAGAAAGCAGAAAGACCATCACGAGGAGCAAACGAAAGAGAACAGAATCGTAATGATAACTCTATATTTAAATAATTAGATTTTCATATCTTTTACCTTTTTATGGTTCAGCTGTTATTTATTGATCTTGAACGGTTCCGAAATCGAAGCATATAATTAACAGACAGAAAAAGGAGAATTAAATGCGACAGGTATCAAACGTTAAGCGTCTTCAAGTCCCCCCCCCCCGTAATAAGAAAGTATGAGGGTTCAATCACAATGTTCAATGGGACGACCCAACGGGTCCCAGAAATATATGAAAGATGAGGGTTTAATCAGAGAGAATATTTCTCGTCTCAATAGTGGATGACTTAACAGACCTCGGCCGTATCCACGAGTTGTAAAGTTTTTTTTCCATTTAACCTAAAATGTCCTTTTAGAGTTATTTAGTTGGCTGAAATTGTTTTATTGAATCAAAAATAGAGCATACATTTTGTACATTCTTTTATTTACTTTTTTTAATTTTTAATTCTTAATCATTTTATATGCCATTTACATAGGTACAGTGGTGTTAAGGGATAGAGAAAGAGATTGAGAGAGAGAGAGAGGAGGAGGTGAGTTATAGTGTAGACACGTTGACCGGAAGTTAAGATCAGCTGATTGGATTGCGTGCGAGTCATGTGATCAGGTTAGCTGAATCGTTGAGATTTGATTTGGACTCAGAAGACACCGGATGGCTTCCAAATGTCTCCTCCTCTTCACTGGGGGGGGACGAACGCCGACGTGTGTAGAAGAAGAACCCACACAGGCCGATTTAACTTTCCACCTTCTGCAAGACATCTGGGAAAAGTGAAATAAACGATAGAACCAATTCCTTGTCTTGGAGTGATTGAATCCTCATCCAAAAACAGGTATTAAGTCTCCCTCCAGGACGAGAAATTCCAGTTGGTCGAACATCGAAGAAGCAGAAGTAGGTTCTGAAAATGCATGTCACTTACACACGATTCCCTTTATGATACGACATAAATATATAATATAACACGTCATCTCTTCTAATCCATTATTAGAGATGACGCAACAAACACTAAGCCCTTTATTATAGAGCAACAACGTAACAAGTTGTAACGTCACCAGCTTTGGATGCTACAGGTTCGGTTTCGATTCTAGCTGTTTGCATCTGAATATATTGTTTTTTTTTCATTTAAAATCACGACTCTGTAATAATATCTACGAAATCTGGACAAATCCAAAGATCATTTTTGAACGTATTTTACAACTGAGTAAAACCGACCCCCCCCCGCTAGTGAAAAATTATTTTCGACATTGAAATTTTTAAATAGTTTCCCGATGTATCATTTAGCCATTACGTTTCCAGTGTCAGTTGTAATGCAGATATGTTAAAGCATAATAGCATCTAATAATGTACACTTAAATACATACGTGCAAACTTCCTTGATATCTTCAGCGGGTTTATCTAAAATATGGCCTATGAGATGTGATTTTGGTATACGCACATTTAGGAAAAAACGCTGCATATGACAGAAGATTTTCGAATTTCATTTGAATAGTATAAGAAATCGCATATGTTAACACAGTGTAATAGACAGATAGTTCTGTTCTAGATGAGAAATAAGTTATTGTATATAAAGTTATGACTTAATACACATGATAACTATTTGTCTACATAAATATAATCGTTGCTGATTGACATGTGTAATTTTTGTGAAATTCACATTAAATTAAGGATATTTATATAGGTCTTCACTTTTTTTTTCAATTCTGACATACAGACACATATCTTCATTTATAAAGTTATGGGTATTTATATGTTAAATTCTATAGGAAATATAGAATTAATTAAACGATCACAATATATATATATATATATATATATATATAAATATATATATATTACAAGAATTGTAGACATCAACTGAATAAAAGAAATAAATTATAAGATGGTCAACATCATGAATTCTCGGATATAGTTTTTTGTCATTTATTTTCTATATTGCTCTGTAATTACATCGAGCTTCTTAAATAATGATCGGTATATATTATATATTATAAGAAAATATATATATATGGTTAGGTCGTCAGTATTGCACACTTCATGCGTGCGATGACCTGGGTTCGCGCCTATATATGTATATATAGCCTTTGAGACTTTACACGACTGGTCGCCAGAGTTCATTGAAAATTTCTTTGGGCGAAGAAAAGTAGATAAAATTTCTTTAAATAAAGAAACGTGAAAAAAAAACTCATTTATTTTACGACCTTCAGATATGCGGTGACTTAGAATGACCTATGTCCTTTGTGAATTCTTTCATCTCTAGCTGTGAGACCGTTGGAATATCGTATTGAAAAAAAAAGAGTGGTCACGCTAAAGGTATACGTGAGGTCAAATTTACACATTCGGTGTGTAGTCAAAATGTCGCCTTCATTTAGCTCTCTGATTTTGAAATTCATTTGGAAAATAATTCTTCGACGTTATACAACATACACTTCATGCTTACAAAAGTAAAGGCGAACATTTGAAAGAGATAAAAACGCATCGTTCCGTCGAGCATGCACCAAAAAAAAAATTATACAAGTAAGTAATCATATTTTTCTCAATTATATGAATTCAGATATTTGCATGCTCTTTTATTGCACAACTTTCAAAAAATAATCGATACCCAATTGTGTGTTTCAGAATATTTTTCCAGAATATTTTTTTAGAGATTTCATATTGACATATTTTAATGAAAAAATGAATCTCTAATATTTGTTTGACCTTTTAAAATATATTTATTTCAAGGGTGTGATTTGACATAATGTTTTCTTTGTATATAAAGTTAGATATATTCGTTTTCTAACGGTACCAATAAACAGTCTGGAATTATTTATATTTCAATTGTCATTTTAATGCTACGTATTAGCATCCAAAGAAATGATTCTTATTTCTATGGAGCAATAATATGAATGATGCTATATAAAGTAACTGGTGTTGAATTTTAACGTTTTGTTGAATATTTACTGAAATGTTTGTAGTAATAAAATAGTTGATTTACAAGAGTTAAACAAATATTGTCTTGTTAGATTATACACACGGTAATTTCCTGAATTGTTGTAAAATTATTTACTATTATTGACTGAAACATAAAGTCGGACGAGTAAAAATATTTTGGGGCGAGTAAATTTTCCCTCACACTCGACCGGTGGTCGAGTGATTTTTTTTTTCAAATCTCAAAGGCTTATATATATATATATATATATATATATATATATATATATATATATATATATATATATATATATATATATATGGTTAGGTCGTAAGTATTGCACATGTAATGCGTGCGACGATCTGGGTTGACGCCCATGTCGGAGCACTTTACTGATGAGATGCAGTACATTGACACCCACTTTTGGTCTGGCGTTGTCCGTTGTCGGTGCAATTGCTCAATTCTATATAATTCTGGTTTCTAGCTTTATCATGAAAAAGTGTATGTTAATGGATATATGTATGCATGTATGTATATATATATATATATATATATATATATATATATATATTCTCTGCATCAACATTATCAACATGAGTAAAGTGGGCATAAGATTTTCCAAACTAATATTTAGGGATTAAGTAAAGATTGTGTATATATTTTTATTTGGTACCCACCTTATGAATAAAAATTACATTCGTCCATTTTATTTAAAGACTGGGAAATATGCTTCCATGTGTTCAACCGACGTTTAATGTGTTTAGTTTGTCTTTTTTAATCATATTTTTTAAATAAATACCGAATAATGTATTTTTGGACCATCCCCACCTGAAAATATATTCATATATTTATATGTAAAAGATTCGTTACTAAACAAAATCACCAGTAATTAATGTGTTTTGAACACATATCTCATGCGTAAATATGGATAATTTTGGCAATATTTAGTTCATTTAACTTTATGCAAAGAAGACGAGCACGGGTTGAGGTTGTTTTCTTTTATTTCAATTTTTCAAATGTTGACATCAGTTATTATAATACATATCCTCCCTGATTGGGTGTTTCAGAGTATATCATGGTTTTAGGAGGTATCGCTGTAAGAACTTATTTAAAATTGGAATATTTTAGATATCCACTAAGATTCATACATATTCCTTTGATATAAATTGCAGAAGGTTGACTGATATCATTTTAATCTGTAGAACACCCAATCAAAAGACTTTGATTTTAAACATTTCAGAATCAAGATTATGATATCGTTTTGAATAAGGATTAAAACATCACTTACTATTATTATATTTTGATTTAATCTTAACGAATAAACTTTTTCGTTCGAGTAATTAAATTAAAGTAACGGAATGTGGCCAGTATTAATTAGATATTTGATTTTGAAAACTGAAAGAGAATAGTAATATTCATATCAATGTTTATAAGATTATCTTAACCAAAATTTAATGCTCAATAAACGGGATAGATCAGTGACATAAATTGGAAAATTATTTTTAAAAAAATCAATACAAAGTAGATTAGAAATTACAACATTGCCTGCGACTGCGCTTTCTATATATACAAATATGGCTGACTTCCTTTCTGTCTTTAAGATAAATAGCCCCTGCAAAAGTTCCTCTGCGTGTAATAATAATAACAGGTTACACAATCTCCACCTACCCTATTCATTAGTCGGAATCGTCTAATTCCAGTGGAGAGAGAAAATTCAAGTCGATTAGGAACAATGCCGAGAGAAGCAGAGGGCACATACATTACATTGTATTCCCCAAAATTCGTAGATTATAGAACTGATGATTACTTGAACGATACTAATGAACAGTTAATTAAAAGCTAAGGAAATAATTCGTGAATGTAAAATTCAGTAAAAATTCTAACATAAAATCTGAAAATTTAGAGATGTATACAATATGAATAATCACATATCTATAAATTTTAAAGGAACATAAAAACAGAGATATAAAACTTGGTTCTTTGTTGACTGAATTTACTGATCTGAAAATGAAACTGTTTTTTTTATAACAAAAGAATAATATATTTTGTAAACAGTTTTTTAATCTAACGCAATTTATAAGGCCGATTGAGCATACCTAATTTATATGGTTACCAAGAAAATGTCTAATTCAATCATTTATTTTGGT
Source organism: Euprymna scolopes (assembly GCF_053919585.1). Taxonomy (NCBI): domain Eukaryota; kingdom Metazoa; phylum Mollusca; class Cephalopoda; order Sepiida; family Sepiolidae; genus Euprymna; species Euprymna scolopes. Next base: position 40,558,100 of record NC_136495.1, on the reverse strand, counting down.
CAACACAATCGTTTGTCAGCAACTTAAAGTTCTTATTCACACACACACGAACACACACGAATACACACACAACAACACACAAACACACACATATATATAAAGATAATAATATATATATATACATATGTGCTGACCGTTCCAATCATATTTGATTTTATCAGACAAAAAAAATTTAAATACAGAAATAAAATAGGTTCCAGACCTTTTCCAAATTTGGAAGAAAAGATATATTGCCATTACTGGCAATAAGCAAAATTAAAGTTATTCTGTATTTACATGCAGAATAAAAAAAATAAATATACTTTGCTCTCTTCGAGTGACAACTATGAAGAACTATTGTTGAAATTCAATTATTCTTACTTTTTTGATATCTTCTTCCCTGATATAAGTCTCTCTCTTTCTCTCTCCCTCTCTCTTTCTCTCTCTCTCTCTCTCTCTCTCTCTATATATATATATATATATATTGTTTCATTATTTTAGTCGAAGCTCTCAGAAATTAAGGGCGCCCTTACATGAAACTAGCACTTGATATTTATATTACGTACATACATATTCGAGTGTTCCCTTAGTGGTCGTTTTCTCTCAAACATCAAGGCTGTAAAAATTTTAAGAGAATAATTTTCTCTCCCCAATTGACTATTTTATGCTATAGTGTATATATCTTTTTGATATCTCCTATTGTTGGATTCCATAGCAGAATTTCATCGATTCTGAGGGATTATCTGGCTTCCTGATTCTACATTCCGTAACATTACTTGGAGATGGTCCAAATTTTTATAAAACCCAGAGTGAGAAAGCCATGCCGTGTATATCTTGTTTAGGCCGCGGATACAATAGGATATTTAATATTTATTATATAAGAGAAAAGTATGTCCTAAGAAATTCCTGCACAGCGAGACCTTAGGAAATTGTGTATCGTGTCTAGTGAACTTTAATTTTGCTTATTGCCAGTAATGGCAATATTTCTTTCCTCCAAATTTAGAAAAGGTCTGGAACCTATTTAATTTCTGTATTTTAATTTTTTTTGTCTGATAAAATCAAATATGATTGGAACGGTCAGCACATCGTAGCAAGATACGACTGTATTTGCGTAAAGAATATATATATATATATACATATATATATGTATATATATATGATTATCTTTATATATATATGCGTGTGTATTTGTGTGTTGTTGTGTGTGTATTCGTGTTCACGTGAACTTTCCATGTTAAATAATGTTAATATTCAGAATCCCAATTGTTCTTTTGTTTTGTTTTTTTCGCGTTTAAATTATCAAAATAAATAATTGGTAACACTTTCTGCTTTTTTTTACATCGTTTATTTCTATATTACGTTTGTTATTTTAATCCCCACTCTTCCCATATTAAATAATATTTTCGAAATAACGTTATTATTTCAGTGCGCAGGTTATGCGCGCATGCGCAACCGGATGTCGTAAACCGGAAATGGGTTACATACATCATTAAAAGATCATTTCAGTTATATATATATATATATATATATATATATATATATATATATATATATATATATATATAGTAATTTATAAAATATATATGGCAATTAAGCTACATTGAATATTCCGCGTTTCATCCACTCTTCGGGCTTATGCACATAAGCCTGAAGAGTCCTAGAGTGGATGAAACGCGGAATATTCAGTGTAGCTTAATCGCCATATATATTTTATAAATTACTAACTAGCTCTACCTACGTATTGAGCACTTTTGAAGTAACTACTTAAACTTTACGCATAAATCTATACTTTCGTATATTAATTTTATGTGAGTAAATTAAGTAGTTATATATATATATATGTGTGTGTGTGTGTGTGTACATATATATATATATATATATATATATATATATGAAAACGATTTACAGTCTTACATTGTATAAATTACACAATCATTATAAACATTTTACTCTTATCTTGCACAGAAATATTCTCCAAATTTTAATTTTATATATATAGAAACAGTTTATTTTACGCATAATTATCAGGTTAATATAAACTGGTATTAATTGGGAGCCGATAAAAATATTACATTACTATTTAAATGTTGGTCATTTATGGAACTATAGTTGGAATTTACAGAAATATAGGATATTATGTTGGTGAAAATGCCCTGAGACTACGTTTACAGTTTGGCATGATCCCATGTATACATCGTTTCCCAAAATGGCCATGTATTGTTATAATAGAGGAGGTAACCATCAAACATGACCATAATTTACATATTCATTCACATCGATTTCTGATTATTACTTTAAAGAAGTATTTTATTGTTTATATATGTAATTATTAGAAATAATATTTCTTCAACATAAATTGTACACGAATTGGCTGGTTTCAACTGTTACATATTTTGCATAATCATCAAATTCACTGAATACACGTGTACTTGTTATAAACGCCCAGACAAAACGACGTTACTTGCACGTTTTTATTAATATTTTCAAGCTGAACATTTAGAAGCTTACCTGTTCTTACAAGTTTCTTTGAGAAAGTAGAGAGTTTTCATAAATTGTTCTTCATCAAAACTAAAAATGTTATAACGAAAAAGAGAGTCCTCAGAAACAACATAAGATTAACGGCAGAACTGCAATTCTCAACGTGACCCCCCCCCAACTACGAGTCTTTTTCTCAAATATTAGAGATCTACATTTCAACTTTTCAGGGGTTAGAATTTAATTACAGAGACGGAACCTGACTTATTGTTTCCCTGCGAACCTGGCATTAGACCGCTTGTCTCCCTAGAGAGGTTCGCGATTAATTAAAACTCAAACTCGACATCCAAATCTGACACCCAAAATCGTCACGAGCGTGGAATGTGTATAGATTTGAGATAGCTTTTCGTGTGGTGTATATATCTCCAGAGAATATCCCAAAGTATACTATATGTGTGTTTCCAAGTATAACTTGTTCACAATACCGCGTTTATATTTGCCCCCTATCGAACCCTAAAACATTGGAGTTATTATCATTGAGAATATTTCTGAGAAAACTGACCGCATCTTTTCTGCTCACTCCTAGACTAATATTCACGTGTGTGGAGACGCCAATATTCATGTCGACTGGCTGACCCATTCAACTAAGATAGATAATGAGGCGAAGTAATGTCACGATTTCTCAAATGCTTTTAACATAACACATATTGTTCACGAACAGGCGCGCATGCCTAACACTGACAGAGTGCATGTAAGTTTCCTAGAACTTCTTTCCACTTGTCCAGGATTGTACTTATCCTACTTTCTGTTTCCATCGGTATCTTTCGAACGCTCGCTTGTCACGGTTAAGATATGAACATGTATTTAAGTGTGCAGACGTACCTAAATATCTATAACAGTTAAATTGTCTGTGCGTCTGTCTGTGTGTGTACATTCCTCAACCAAATTACTTTGTAAATTCTCAGTCTACAGACTCAAGATTTTACATAAGATGTATTAAAATTTAGAAAAACTTTTTCATCCGTTTTCGGGGTCAAAGTTCAACGATATGACCTGTGAAAACTCTACACAGCTCCTCCACCAATTTTGGGTTTAAACACTTGGACTTTTAGATGTAGGTTATTTGGACAGTGATCAAACATTTTAATTCGATTTGAGCCCCAAAAATAAATGTTCAGGTATCATAATTGGGGGGAAAGTTTTGAAAAAATTGATCACTCAACCAATTTTTGGTCTAAACATTTGAAATTATGCATAAAGTGTATTCAGACATAATGCAAGCTGTTTAATCGGTTTTGGTCCGAAAATTTGGCTGCCAAGGGGTCAAAGTTCAAAAGAGTTGACCTTTGGGTTTCTAGCAAACTATTCAGCAAATTTGGGGTCTAAACGTTTAGAATTTTTCCAAAAGGGTATTCAGACAAGCAGCAAGCTTTTAAATAAGATTTTGGGCGAAAATTTGGCTGCTAATATGTCAAATTTAAAAGAGTTGACCTTTGCAGTCTCTACCAAAACTCCTTCGAAAATTTTGAGTCTAAACACGGAAACGCTTTTAGATGTAGGTTACCTGCACATGACTCAAAATTGTTACCATATATATAAATATGCACATAAAGTTATTAACCGTACATAGGGCCAGAGCAAGTTAGTTGTAATATTATTTTTTTTCATCAATTTTTTTTTGGTGTTAATTTAATACTATAACACAAACATTAAACCGTTTGAATTTAAAATATATTTTAAACAAACGTAATTATAATCTTTTGCAAAACGTTCAAAGGCATAATTATATGGAAATTATTTTAATAATAAATGGTAAAATAATTAAGTTAATTTATAAAGTAAATAAAAACAAATGTTTTAAGAATGTAATCTTTAAAACTTATTTCAACATTTACTATTATCCTATTTTTCAAATACAATATCGATGAATCGACGCTCGGGCAAATTTATTTTGCAATAATCAAAGTATCGTTAGTGTATATAAAATGTTAGCCTTCTTCATAATTAATATTCTTCAAAGTGTTTTTAAGTTGTTCTAGCTGAAACATAAATTATGGCTGATTTAAAATACTCTAATCATAAATAATCTATGGCTTTCTCGAATAACTTCCGATTTACATCCGCATTACATGTTTCTACATAAATTGATCACTATTGTATTAGATAACACGTAATGATTCGCCGTTTCTATAAACCGTTTCGAGCCCGCCATGTCATTCCAGAAAATGTCTAACTGCCAGTAGTAGTAAACTACTGAACGTGCCGCTGCAATTAAGCAGAAAATAATACCTCACTGTTTTCAATGGCAAGGAATACTCATTACATGGGTAGCTGTGCGTGCCATAGCAAAGCAAGGCTTACACAATCCTCAAGCACACATATTCTAGACCAACGCTGCTTAATTAGCGTCGCAAGGAGAGATAGAAGACAACAAGAAAATTTGAGAACACTTGCATTAATAGGTATTGCAACATAGTAGTCACCTGGTTTTGTATTGTCCAGGATTAGCATTGCTTTATACCTTTCTAATTGTGCTAAATGAATGTTTTTATTTGATTATGATAGCTACTGGTATTCCCGCTATATTACAATATAAACAAAAGTGAGTAAACTTATTAAGTTATTTTGATGCTAAATGTATGCGTCATATGGAACTTTAAAGCGTTTGTACTGTTCTTAATATAATTAATATAATAGTGACATATTTTTCATAGTTGCTGTTCATATATTTTTCATACAAAACTTATCGGCCTGTTACACTGTCAATCAAATTAAGTACACTTGAAACATTATTTGTAATATATTTATATATATATATATATATATATATGTATATATATGTATATATGTGTATATATATATATATATATATATGGGTGTGGGAGTGTATGTGTGTGTTTGTATGTTTGTGTCCGTGTATATATACACACATTTAAGTATATATATATATATATATATATATATATATATATATGTGTGTGTGTGTGTGTATGTGTGTATTGTTTTACTTGAACAGAAGTTTTTCGCTTGTGCATGTCTCCTTGAACAGCAGGGGAGAATACGATTTGTTTCTTTGGAGATGCGTCTTTTCCATTTTGCGGACACATGTTTGAACGTTTTGTTCGAGTCTTTTTTCTTTACACGGAGGTCATCATTTATCAAGGCCCGGAACTCACTCTGGGATAAGGGTTATTGCGTGTAAAGTAATCAATGGGATAGTATAATATTAATTGTTAGTATTGGAGTTTTGATAGAGTGTCTTACTAAAGGTTGCGGTTCATCAGAAATTTTTTATGTTGGATTTGAAGTCATTAAAGTTGTAGTCAAGTGGGAAAGAGGCAAACGGAAGAGAGTTTCATAGACGTGCACTTCTAAGAAAGAAGTTTTGTTCGTGCAATCTACGTTTTGGTTTTGGCACAGATAAAGAGTGGGAAAAATTAATGGCAGTGGTTTCAGCTAGACGGGTGTTTATTGTGGAAGATTGGAAAGTGGGACACGAGATTGGAGTTCAGATGAGCACTTGACATTGAAATAACGATAAAACAAACAGAGGCTCGCAACGTCTCTTCTGTGAGAGAGAGGTTGCAGGCATCCCCCATTAAGCCACGAAGTCTTTTTTGTACTCTGTCAAGGCAGGATAGGCTGTTTTTAGCAGCTCCTGTCCAGATATGGCAGCAGTACTCTATCCTTGGACGTACTTGGTTTTTATATAGATAGAGAATTACATCAGCAGTGAGATATCCTCTGAAGCGATAGAAGGATCTCACCATTTCCCCAGCGATCTTGGCAACAGACTTACTGTACGTGTTCCATTTCAGATCAGGAGTAAGGGTCAAACCCAGAAGCTTGTAAAAACATCGAACCTCTCCTAGACGAGAGCCATCTATTCCAATTGATGCCAGATGGCGATCAGAGCTTTGATGATGTAAAGATAGGAGTTTGGTTTTAGATGCATTAAAGTAACCAGCCACCTCTTCTTCCACTTTACCACGATCAGAGGATAAATAATCAGAAAACTTTCTCATTTACAGCCTTTGAGGTGTTGCACTAGATGGTCGTATCACCAGCATAGATGTCACCGAATGTTTTAAGTATGTTGGAGATCAGGAAGAAAGTTGGGCCCAGGATGGATCCCTGTGAGACTCCAGAATTTATAATTTGGGCCTCTGATTTCTGCCCATCGACCACTACTCTTATGATCCTATCAGAGAGAAATGATTTTATAATTTAGACAACCTTTCCAGGTATACGGTAGATGAAAATCTTGTAAGGTAGGTTCATTTGGCATACCTTATCGATGGCCTTTCATATGCCAATAGCAATTGCCCTAGAAAATCAGCCTTTGTCGAGATATTTACTAATCCTATGAGATATAAGCATTAGAAAATCTGCTGATCTAACGGAAACCATATTGTATGTCATTAAGAAGGTTATTTCTGATGAGGTGGTTGACTACTTCTCTATTTAATATGGATTCCAGCAGCTTACTCATGACACACAGGAGAAGTATTGGTCTGTACTAAAAGGGAGATGGCTTATCACCTGCATTCTTAAATACATGCCATATTGATAAGGATTTCCAGGGTGTTGGAAAACAATTCTCCTTAAGACACCGCTTAAAGAGTTTTGTAAGGATACGGGACAAGTTCTGGTTGAAGCTTTTTTAACACTATAATTGGAATGCCGTGAGAGCCAGTTGTTTTACTGGAATCAAAGTTCTTGATAAGCTTGGCGACCTCACGCACAGATATTCGTATGTTGCATAGCGTGTTGTCTGTTATAGGAGGAAATACGGGGAGTAAGTGGCCTTGGTCGCAAAGGGTAGAATAAGCTGCAAAGTTCTTGGCAAATAGTCTGGCCTTGTTTGATGCTTACGAAATGACCTCAGGCCCATTCGTGTATTTAGGGATAGAACACACGCTTCTGTTAAGGATCCTGTTTGCTATTTGCCAAAACTGGTGGGAACCAGGCCGCTGCTCGGCTACTTTGGATTTAACGGACTGAGCATATAGCTCTCTTGCAATTTTATAACTCTTTTACAGTGGTTGCTGGCAGTCCTGAAATCAGCTTTAGTCTCAGTGCATCTATTACGTTGGTAGTATGGAAAAAGTGATTTCTGTGCGCGATGACAGCAGCAAATCCTGAGGAGAAACATGGACGACTGTTAATTTTCCCTGGAATGTTTGATGGTATGAATCGGTCTATGCCTACAATTAACCATTCGGTAGGGCTGATACTATAGAGAACACATACTTTTTAAACTTGGAATACAGAGGTAGATAAGATATGAATATACAGAAGCTATCGAAGTCAGCCATAGAGTATTGATACACAGTACCGTGGAGAGGTGCGTCTGAAGATATTACATTTTAATTTTATCTTAACTGATAGAACGGAGTAGTCGAAGGATCCCATTGGTGATAGAACGGAATATGAACATAACTCAAGGGAAGTTGTGATAAAAAGATGTAGAAGGCTTGCATACTGACCAGAAGTACTCCAGTTATTTTTCCATACTGACCAGAAGGATTCCAGTTATTTTTTTAAGCATTCAAGTCATTCTTAAGGTCATTCAATTCATCCTTAAGTTAATTAAAGATATTCTAAATCATTTACTTTTTATTTATTTAAGTAATTTCAGCTCATTTTTCAGTCATTTTTGTTTATCTTTAAGAATTTCATGTCAATCCTATATTCACACATTCATTCATTACACGTGAGCACGTTATTAATGACTATCGACCCTGTTTTTATATATTTTCTGCTTCTAAAATTACTATATATATATAATAAGATTATGAAGCCAGAAATATTGGAACGTTATAAAACAAATAAAATAACAAAACGAAGTCCTGTGGAATTGATACCTACATCCTTCTATTAAAAGCCGTTTACGCTAACAACAGCTCTATCGTAGTAAGAAGGGTGAGAGCGTTGGAAATTAACAATGCATACATTTAGTGATTGATCACTCGACGCATGCGCAAGAGACGCTGTGCCTAAAGTGATACGTTGTACGCTTGGTAAGTTGCAATCTCATTCAATTTTACGACTTTTGCAACAATTTAAACCGGCTAAAGACTTATGAAAACTGCCCCCAAAAGATGGAAAACATTTGAGCCACTTTGTACCGCTCAGTGACCTTCCGTTTAAGAGGATATGGAGTATGAACACATGGAGACTGACAGACTAATAAACAGACAAACACACAGACATAGTGAGTTTTTTAAATGAGATACTGTTAGTAGATGAATGGCATTTGCTCGGTAGATGAGATGATTTACTTTAATGTTTACCTTTAAATTTTAGAACTGGAAAGTTGGATCTTTATTTACAATCTTTTTTTTTGTAATTTTTTATTGTCATGTATTATTTCTATATAGAGGAAAGGAATTGTATTATTTATGTGTATTTCACGAGTTAAATTACCAAATTATTTTTAAGTGAAAGTTAAAATACCAAATCATTTTAAGTGCGGTTTTGGAGTATACCAAGGGCGTGCAATAAGTAATGTCCCTGATCCACGTCCAATTCTCTTATCTAGTTGGAATTTTGCATGTGCAATGATTTATATCACTACGGCTTATTTGGCAAATTACAGCTATGAAGTAATAGCGGTTTCTGTTTTACAGGTGTTTGAACTGAGTCAAGTGTGAAATGGAGCCAGTTGAATGTCGAGCAGTGATCCGTTTTTTTGTATTTGAAAGGACGCACACCAGAGGAGACTTTTGGTGAAATGAAAGAAACTCATGGTGATAATACCTCATCATATGATCTTGTAAAACGCTGCCATGCTGAATTCAAACATGGCCGGAAATCTGCGAAAACAGCTCCCAGACCTGGTCGCCCCTTCTGCCATTGATGAGGCGTCTGTCCGTTAAGTTGAGGCTGCCGTTTAGGAAGATCGGCGCATCACTATTCACCAAATAACCCAAGATGTCAAGATTAGTACAGGTTCTGTGGAAAATATAATTCATGACCATTTGCGTATGCATAAGGTGTCTGCCAAATGGATTCCCAGGTTGTTCACACCATTCCAGAAGAGAGAACGCGAGAGTGCTCGAGGATGAATTTGGAGATGGGCCAAGAAGATAAGTCAAAGTTTTTCAAAAGACTGATTACAGAGGATGAAACCTGGGTCCATCACTATGATCCAGAGATCAAAGCCCAGTCAATGCAATGGAAGCATTTGGACTCACCACCCCCAAAGAAGGCAAGGGTGTAGTCCTACGCTGGCAAGGCCATGCTCACAGTCTTCTGGGACCAGGACGGCGTAGTGATGACAGATTTCCTCCCTACTCTCCTGAACTTGCACCCTCTGACTTTCACCTCTTCCCAGCCATGAAGTTGTTTTTGAAAGGAAACCGTTTCCCAGATGATGCAGCCTTGATTTCTGAAATCACGTCATGGTTGGAGGACAACCTGGGGTATTCTACAAAAATGGTCTCCAGAGCTGCATCAACCGATGGGAGAAATGCATATCTCTGGGTGATTCCTATATAGAGAATGACTAATAACTGTGCAAAGTTTCCCCTGTGAAGTATGCCAGGGGCATTACTTATTGCACGCCCCTCGTACGTACGGGAAGAGTAGAATTATATATATATATATATATATATATATATATATATATATATATATATATATATATATATATATATATATAAAGTGATGGTTGGGTAGTTCCAACGAGAGAAAAATATATATATATCTTTAAAAAGGCCTTTATATAAAAGCATGACTTTCTTTATGTACTTGTGTAGACAGGTTTGTACTTTTTCTAGTTTAATAGAGTAAATATGGGCATTATTAACTGCGATTTATTTATTTATGCTTATTTTTATTTTTTAGTTAGAATTTCTACGCATTTAAATAAAAAAAAAACATATACATATATATTGTTTTATTTTCCTTTTATTCTTCGATTACTCTATCTGAAATTAATACTCTGAATCACGTGTTCTTTTTTATAGAAGCGTTTTACAACTTAGCAAGTTCTAAAGGTCACTCGAGGATAAATGTTAATTGAGGTTAAGCTGGGCGGAGAGATTCCGCCGTGATTATTGGTAATTATGATTGTTATTGAACAACATCTGATTGTTTAATATGATATTTAAATAATTTGCTTACATTGGACTTGAAAACGAGTATGTTGTAGTCTACGTTCTTGTGTTCTACAGATGAGAAGCTTTAGCAAAAAAAAAATTTGATAAGTGGAATTCTTGTTTATTTTTATTTTTAAATGGAACAAGTAAAATAAGCTGTTGACAATGATTGTAGATATACTATATTTACTTTGAACAATGTGCAAAATAGAGCATCATGTTTTCTTTTATTGTATTACTTGTTCCCATTTCCTGGGAATACGTACAAAGTAATGGACCTTATCGTATATTTCTTATTAGAAACTCTTATAGACTGTCAGGATGTCGTGACACTTTCTAAGAAATATACATTAGTGCGTATTTGTACACTGAATTGCTTAACCTTTAAACCGCAAACATAATCATTCATTATTCCATTAATTTTCTCTGTTGTTCGCGTCGGCTTAAGGGTAATGGTAGCGACAGACAAACCATGTTTTTTTATCAATTCATTCCTGTTCAATTTTTTTCTCCTAGTTTAAAATAGATGAATCAATAACAAAAGAGGCTCACAAAAGTAATTTAAAAAAATCAATTAAAAAAGATGCAATCGTTGTCTCTAAAGAAAAGGTTATTGTTTTTTTTTTTTTCTGAAAGGATAAAAATCCCGCTTTAAAGTACAGACACTGCCTACTTTAGAACAGTCAACGCGGTGACTTTAAGATCGACTAAGTTTAACTTCCATCCCGATTCATTGACCAGCAGTTCAACATACACTTGCTAAAATGGAGATTAGTTCCATTAATTTTATTATCAGACAATTACTCCCGTATCAGGTCCTAATGTTATCTCAGCAAGGATTCGAAACTAATAACGTGAACCCTTCTTTTAATTACATCTTTTCAAACGTGGAAATATTTCGCGGTACTTGCGAATCTACAAAGAATTCCGAACCGGATATGTGATTTGATCCGGGGGTAACTATCAATTTCGTCCCTCCGCCATTACCGTGATATGCATTGTGTACACAACTGGCCAACTAGTAGATAGTCTACAACAAAAAAAAGAAGAAAATCGGTTTTAATCAAACAAGAAATAGGCGTATGCCATCTTTTTTTACCTTATATATATATATATATATATGTGTGTGTGTGTGTGTGTGTGTGTGTGTGTGATGGTGTATATATATATATATATATGTGTGTGTGTATGTGTATGTATATATATAGTCGTCAATACATCCCATTAAAAAGAGGCAAATAGCCTGTTTACTTACACTGTGTGCTTTCTGATGTATAGATGGTTGAATGCAGGTTAATTGTGCTTATATTCGATTAAATACTGATTTAGGTCGATGTATTTTAACAAATCAAAGATCCATGCAAAATCTAAACAAGATTGCCCCAGTAGTCTCATAGACAGAGTTGAACGGACAGACAAAAAAATCCACTAGGGAAAATATAATATACATGGACATGCATACACGCTCACAAAAAACCGCACGCACGCACACACACACACATACACAGACGCACACACACACACATATACATATATATATATATATATATATATATATATATATATATACATACCTATATATATAGAGAGAGAGAGAGAGTGAGATGTTATTTACTTTTTTTTGCGATACTTTGTAAATGAATTTAATTATTTATACGAAAGTGCATTTTTACCTAAAAGTGAGTTTACCAATTTGTAACCCCCAAATGAGGAGTGGCATATACATATTTTTAAAAATATTACTATATTTTAAAGAATATATATATATATATATATTATATAGATATATATATATATATATATAATATATATATATATATATATATATATATATATATATATATATATATTAGTCCTCGCGCGAAAGCGGAGGACACAAAATGTTTTAAATAATAATAATAATAATAATAATAATAATAATAATAATAGTAATAATAATAATAGAATAACAATAACAAAGTCTTTCGCTAGCGAGGACTACTATTGAGCGCAACCAATTGTACACTTCTTTTGAAATTTTCATCTCTATTTTTCTCGTTATCTACTGAATATTTTAAATGGTAGGTTGATGATCTCGGATGAAACGGGGAACATGTTGGGCGATTCTGACCTGATTCGTAAGGATGTCTCTCAAACAAGTAATGTTATTTATAGATTTCAATGTCGGTGTGGTGCCGTCTATATAGGCAAGACGACCCAGCGTCTTCACGTCAGAATCGCGTCAGAATCGCCCAACATGTTCCCCGTTTCATCCGAGATCATCAACCTACCACCAGAAAATCTCAACTGATAGAATCGTCCATCGGCCAACACTTGGTCGATAAAAAGGAGTGCGGTCTTGTCCCATTTTTTCCTTTTCCTCACCCCGTTTTTTATCTTATTTTAGTTGATTGAATTTACGCGATGGTTCACTTCTTTATAATATATATATATATATATATATATATATATATATATATATATATATATAATATCATGAATGTGTGCGTTTATAAATGTCTGATAGCGGGAAAAGCACACCTTAATATCCAGTGTGCGCTGGGTACTTCATCAACAAGTATGACAATTTGCTTTTTTATATATATTTGTATTTTTTACTTTTATCATTAGCTCGGTTCTTCGTTAATAATTTATACTTATTTATTCGTCTTATTGTTTATATTTACATTAAAAAAAAATTTCTATTTATTTCATCATTTCTGGTTGATTTTCCTATGCCGGCACCATTACCCATAAATATTTAACAATTTACATTTTTCACTATATTAAAAAAAGTAATAAGAATCTTCTATGCATGCTTTAAATGCAGCATAATATGTAACTTGTTATAATTTCAATCGGCTTAATAATTCAGTCATTTTACCAAGTTAATAAAATAAAACATTCTTTTATAGAACGCCATCTTTAAACGTTTGCTCAGCATTTATATATTCTTAATATCCGATATCGACACTCGGGCAAATTAATTTGGCAATAATGAAATTATCGTTAGTGCATAAAGGAAACGTTAGTTCTCTGTAAAGTAAAGATTCTTCAAGCTTTCTGGTTACTTCTAGCTTAAATATATATACTACGACTGATGAGCACCATGTTTATTTCAGAAATTTTAATAGTTCTCTTTAAAAAAAGTGCAATCGGTTCTACAATATAATCGAGTTGCATTCATCTCTTTGTATTTCTTCCTGTATGTATGTGTGTATTCTTTGTACTCGCGATTAAAGCTTACCAATGGCTGAAGTCTGCTAAAAGGTGAAGGTTAATGTGTGCTAGGCAGCCGTAATCCATGTTAAAAGACGGACCAGGGTTGTGTGTGTTTATGTAAAAAGGTGGTTGGACAGAAAGATTCTCACATTAGATTTGAAAACGGCCATGTTTTCTGGAAAATAGCCCTTTGGTAGTGTTTTTGACAGTTTGGCAGTCTTAGAAAAGAAAACTTTGCTCATGGAATCTACGCAGAGACAGGTAAATAAAGAACTGTTTTGCAGTTATTGTAGCTAGATAAGTATATGCTACGAATGCTCTACAAGTAGAAGAGGTAGAGTTGGAAGTGCAATTAACCATATGTCATGAGAATAACAATAAAGCAGAGATACATCCGCTAAGTCCCTACTGTTAGAACAAATAAAAGTATATATTCTATACAGACTAAAACTGAAAACAATGAGGTATACCAAGACCAAGCACAGGATAATTCAATTACAATTAAAGTACAATTTTATGAAGTATCCAATGTTGTGATTAATTATAGTTTGGGTTTTTAAATAGTATCAGAGAATAGTTGTGATTAAGGAAATATAACGGGGAACTATAATCAAAGCGTGCCATGTTAAACTAGAGTCGTTTTTCTTCATTGCTGACGTTCAATAAATGTATGATCATAAAACATAACTAAGGTGTAACTTATTATTGCTGGTGTGGATGGCATTAATAGTAGGCAGGTTGAACTGGCATTCCCCGAAAGAAGAACTGCCAAAGAAATATTTTATTAAAAAGCAGCGACATGTCTGTGTCAGAAGACATCACGTTAGGCGTTTGCAGTTCCTGCAGTTAGGTGTGGTGATCTTTCTATATACAGCGTCCTATATTCCCAAATGGTTACTATCCGATACTAACAAAGATAAACATTACTTAGCTTCTCTGATGTAACGACAACTGTGTGTGCCTAACTTATTTTTACGTGTATGTGACAATTTGAGTATAAATAGTTTCAATAGCCAGTTCACTGTTTGACTAGAGTTTTAATTCGTAAATGTAATCATAGCGAATTGAAGTTAGAACGTAAAGCCAAGCGTAAGTAATCTTGTAAGCGATATAATGTATTGGAAGCCTGGATAGGTTAACGATAACATTTTATGTCCGTGGAGTAAATGGAATTGTGTCGTTATAAATGCCGACTTTAACTAAAGTAAGGCGCAGCATATAGCTACTGTAATGAAGACACGTTTCTGATATAAATAATTTGGAAGGTGGTTTCAGTGGATGTAGATTTTATTATTTCAAATAATCTAGTCATATTTATTTCTGGAAAGTTAAACATTCATGTGAGCTAAGTTGTGGGAATTTAGTTTTTGACAGCATTGCAAAAATCAATGTTTACAAATTTACGTTCAAAGATTTTACTGCAATCTGCATTGCGCTAGGCATATAAAACGCTAAGGAAGAGTGACTTACAAGCGATATTTAAATAAAAGTATTTTTCTCTATTTCTTTCTATTTACATATATACATGTTATTACAACAAATTGGAACAATTGTTTCTGCACTATCACTCAAGCAAACAATGAAAAACATATTACGTAAAGAGCTATTAATCTAGACATTTCACGCTGTACTGAGATATTGGGGATCAGATTTCGATATAAATTTTGAGTATTCTTAAATCGCGAACTCATCAAGAGAAAGAGTCGATCTAATGATAGTCTTGCAGAGGAACGATCGGTCTGGGTGGATTTCCGGTAATCTGATTTATATTATTCGAAAATTGGAACACAGACTCCTGGTGTTGGTAAAATAGGCCTGGTAGTGGTGTCTACATTAAGCGTTAGATTTTTGCGTTTTATCTAATATCGTTTCTTGAGACATTTCATTTTGGAATATGGAGATATATGGAAGAGGCTGGCATCGTTGTGAGAGCGAGGCAGACAGTGCGAATAAATGAAAAAAAAAGGCAAAATTATTTTTGCAAACTATGAAAAGATAAAGGCGAACATTACTCATTAATATAACATTGAGAGTCCCCACCCAGAAGTTACTGCGTTGTCTAGAAACAAATCACTAATCCCATTACAGTAGACCCAGTCCTTAGAAACAGCTGATAGGAAAACCACCTTGGGGTTAAATTCAAGATTCGGGTTCTTAACTATCAGGTTGAAAAGAGGTAATACCTTTACATTGACGACTCTTTGTGGCATTGCCACGAAGAAAGATATAGAAAAAATGAATGTAGAACATCTCAAGCCACTGCTCAGATAAAAAAAAAACTGATGACATAGTACACAGCTACTTCTATTTGACTGAGAAACAACATAGGAAAAGCTAGACTTACAAGGCTGCCTTATATGCATTCAAGATGCGTTTTCAAAACTCCGTTATTAAAAAGTATTGCATTTAATATAAGTCAAATGCTTTTACTTGAGAAATTGGCGATATGCCCCATCTTATAAACTGGACATAAGGAAATTGTTTGTGTTCTTACCATATTTAGTTAGCAAGATTTGCGTTTATATATTTAGGCTTAATGCTGTTTTTCATTCTCGACTTGCGTTGAATGGAATTGTCTAATTCTTTTATTCAAACATTGACGCTAGGCGGCACTTTTTAGATGTGAGCTTTTAGTTTAGTCATACCTAAAAGAGGAAATACAGACACGGTGTACAGATTCTCCATTGATAAGAAAATGCGTTTATTTTCAGGAAAATAGCAATAAAATACAAACAACACTTTCACAACAATATAATAATAACTAGTTAAGCATTAGAACAAAACTAAATATCGTTTTCTTAATTTATTTTAGGTAGAATATTATGAATTGGGTGAGTGAATACACATATTTCTGAGCACATCATCCAACAATAGCAGCTAAATAATTACTCGATTATTTGCTGCATTTCGCGAACTAAGTGCACAAGGTTTACCTAAGAAGTGAGAACTGTGTGCGTCGTCAAGCAGTAAAAAAAAAATGGATGCCAGTCAGACCGATTGGTGGAGCGTACAGACTTGTAAAATAATAACTCTTTTTCGTCCAACTTCGAAGACCTATAAAATGGAGTTTATACGAAGTAGACGCATTTCTCGAGATTAATGAGCGAGCGAATGGGCCTTCTACGTTTTTGTATATGAGCGGATTCGTATTGACAAGTTATCAATATTATGTCGTTTACCAAGATGGTCCGATAGATTATTGAATTGCTTATTTTTACATGCGAATTACAAGTAGATCGCCGGATATTACAAATGTCAGTTTTACTGAGATAAAGCAGATAAAATAGTGACACTTATATTTATAAGGTTTATATATTGACGTTGAATAAATATGGCATGTTTCAGAGTCGCCCAAAACATCTATGAACGAATATAGATGTTGATTATCCGTTTATTGCAAACCAAATACAGGTACATATAACAAACACACACGCATATAGACACACAGAAGCGCTTACCTGACGTATGTGTAGAATAGTGTTATATTAATAATAATAAGATATGTGACGGCATTAGTCGACTTAAAAATACAATTAAATACAGGTTTACATTTGCCCGGGTACTGTGTTTAATTATTACTATGCATATATTTCTTCTTCTTCTTCTTCTTCTTATTCCTCTTTTTCTTCCTCTTTTTCTTCTTCTTTTTCTTCCTCCTCCTCCTTCTCTTCTTCTTCTTATTATTATTTACTCCAAAGTAATAGCAAAACAGTTCATTATGAATGGATTCTCTTTGAGGACAGCTTTTGGCGTTCTGTTGAGTCTGGGTAAGCACAAGTCTCCTCAGATTTTTAGTACTTTTCTCCATATTTCGATATCATTTTCAGATGAATTTGAGTTATCGCAGCAGTCGCTTACCAATAATTTCTCCTTGGACACAACCATCAGTCCTCACTTGAATTTGGGTGACAATAAGCCTCCACAAATTCCAGCCATTTTCTTTCCCCAGCTTTTTTCTACTTTAAGATTCAGACTAACTGCTTCAGCACCCGCATGAATTAAATTGTTTTAATATGTAATTGTATATGTTTTAATGTATGAGAAGGATGTGTTTACTATTCTTTGTTATTTGGTTGTATGAGTGTTTTCCTCATTCATTTATAAGCTGTATATGATGTTTTCTACTTCAGTTACTTTATTCTCGTTTTGTCTCGTTGTTTCATTGTTTCTGGTTCCATATTTATTGTGTTTGAATCTTGTAAGCCTTCTTTATGCAGAGTTTACTTATGTTGGGTTTCAGTATGAGGTGTTTAATGGTTACTTTTATAATTTGCCTTTTGTAGTATTTTCATTAGTTTAAGATCTGACAGCCAACGTCTTCTGTGCATAAGTTGTGCTTGGTTGGCAATCTATTTTTTCTGTTGTCTTGTAGTCACCGGGCATGTTCCACAACTCATTCATCCGTTTCTGATATCCTCGGTGTTTAGGGAAATTTTTGAAACAGTATTCTATTATTAGTCTATTATTTTATGCTGTATATTTCTTCTTTATTTTTTATTGGTTTGTATTTATTAGTTTTGTTTTCCTACATTTGATCAGTATTATTATTTGGAAACCTGGAATTAGAAGCCGTACTTACCTCTTCAGTGTCTGTGGTATTCTGGTTTTTTAAATTAGAAGAGGAGCCAACATTTACAATATGACGACCTGGTCTCCCATGAGGGCCAATGAGGGGCCATCCAGTAATTGTGACACCCAGATCTTACTTTGGCAACATCAAACCCAGAATTGTTTTACTTACTCTCACAGGTTTGCCTCCAATCAGGAAGTCAGGCAAAGGTGCAATATCATGCGTACATAAAGTACCAGGACCGACGTTTGCACAAAAAATGCGTGGTTACTAAGCATGGTTGCAGCCGAGCTCATTTAAAGTCGTATTGGAGGGAACACCTCCCTCCAAATTAAATTAGTAATTTAGCATGAGAGATTATCTGTAACTACTTTTCATTTCTCTAGCTTATGTCAGGAGCATTATCGTTTCATTTGCTCCTCGGTGACTGGCTCAGGTGCCTTGTACTCACTTTTAGCAGATTCTCTATACTTATATAACGCCAGGTGCTTATTTTAGCGAGGAGACGAATTTATATGTGTACTATACCATATTAATATGCAATTAATTTTAAATTGGACCGCTCTACTCTTATCTAATGAAAACACTTGACAATAGGTCCCCTACATTTACATAAGCGTTTTGGATGCAGGGCCCAAGGGATATTGTTCCTTACAGTTTATTTTTTAATCATTTGAGCCCTTTACCTCTAAGAAAGAAGCAGACTAAGTTTCATACTCAATGATAGTTAAATCAGTATGCATAGTGGTTATTTGGATGGAGTTCCTCCACCCATCTTAAGATTTCCTGGAAAATGTGTAATCAAATATGGTTGCGTTCCAAATAGATTGTTGTTAAAGTGAGAATGGTTTTATCGCCAAATTTCTTATGATTTCTGAGAACAAAAGGGGAAGGGTCACATAAACAGGTTTACGAACCTGCATATTATTATTATTATTATTATTATTATTATTATTATTATTATTATTATTATTATCATAAGAATATAAGTATTTGGGGGTGCTAGAGGGTGTAGACATTATGAACAGAGAAATGAGGGAAAAACACAGAAAGGTGTATCTTAGAAAGTGAAACTAATTGCAAAGTCGAAACTATATGGAGGAAACTAATGAAAGCAGTAAATGCATGGGCAGTCAGTGTTTTGAGATACGGTGGGGGAATTTGAGAATGGTCTGACAAGGATTTACATGCCATGGATATCAAAACAAGAAAATTTTTAGCAATGTTTGGTATATTTCACATTCGCAGTAGCTTAGCAAGGCTGTATCAAAAGAGGAAAGATGGTGGGAGAATATTTAAGTGTAAAATATTGTGTTAGAACCGAGGAGATGTCGTTGAAAGAGCATGTGGTTAGAAGTGAGGAGTGGATGCTTAAGGTTGTGGCCAATGAAGTGGAGGTATGTGAGACCAAGGCTTACTATGTGAAACGTATAGATGGAGAAAGGGCAGAGGAACTGGATATGAAGAAAAAGCATCGGTGCTTCCAGGATATAGCAGAAGTGGCCGATAAAAGATCATGGCAATAGCTTAGAGCTGGGTATCTGGCTAAGAGTACTGAACCTTTTGTTTGTGCAGCACAAGAGCAGGCATTAGGAACACGATTGTTCAGAAAAGTGGTTCTAGGAGAGGAACTTTCTGCAGAATGAGGATTTGTGGTAAGACCTCAAAGTCAATTGGGCACCTTGAAGCAGGGTGCAGTGGACTGGCCCAGAGAGAATACCGCAAAAGACACGATCGCATGGGACTCCGGATATATTGGGAGGTGTGTAAGAGGGTTGGGGTGAAGTGTGCTGGAAAATTGTTTGAGGAGGTGCCTGATGAAGTGAGAACAAGTGAGGATGGCAAGGTAGAAGTATGGTGGGACAAAAGTGTCATAACGACCAAGCTATTGGAACATAATCGTCGCGATTTGGTCGTCATTGACAAGGTCTCAAAAAACTGGAAAATTGTAGACTTCTCAGTATCCTGTGACAGGAATGTGAGAGAGAAGGAGAGTGAGGTCGTAGTTGGTACACTATGAGTAGTATCAAGTCGTCCGGAAGGACAATTGAAAAAACTACAAATCCCCGATGTTTTAGGCGGCGTTCACACCTCTGCAATTATAGGTACCACCAACATCCCAAGGAAACCCCTTGATCCTTGAAGCTCCTTGTTTGAAGCCGGGATTAAGGGAAATCCCCTGGAAATGAATCCCGTCCCTTTCCAGAGAGATGTTCATAAGCGAAATCAGAATTATTATTATTATTAATCTTATTATTGTTGTTGTTGTTGTTGTTATTATTATTATTGTTACTATTACTATTACTATTATTATTATTATCATCTATATATTAATACGCTTGTAACTATCTATCTATCTATGTGTGTCACACTTTCCGGCAAATTTGATTGGTTGAGAAGATTTTATTCTGGAATAGCGGATTACACATTAAACGAACGCTCAAGGCAGAGATCAGGGTTGCCAGGTTGGCTTCATTTTAAAAGTAGTTTGGCCATCAGAATTTCTGTTTGGCTTTTTTTCCAAATTTGTCCCTTTTCTGAACGAACGCTCAAGGCAGAGAGAGAGCGAGAGATGGATAGATAGATAGATAGATAGATAGACAGAGGGAGAGAGAAAGAGAGAGAAAGAGAGAGTCTTCGTTAATTAAAAATATTTTAAAATCTGTTTCTACAGTTATTTCCTAAATGTTTATATTTGAAAGTCAACAGCTTCAATATAGTCAATTTTTCTGTAGTTTTCAATTTGGCTTTCTGTTGGCCTTTTTTACTTAAAAAAATGTGCCTGCGCTTTTGGATTTGGCCTTTTTGGCTTTTTTTTCTGAAAAAATTTGGCTTCGAATAATTATTATCGTCTGCCAACCCTGGCAAAGAGAGAGAAAAAATGGAACCCTCAAGGCAGAGAGAGAAAAAAAGTGAACTCTCAAGGGAGAGAGAGAAAAACAAAAGAAACAAAAAAACGTGAAATTTACACGGGTCCACCTTGATCCGCCGAAAACCGTGCCGATGGAGATAATTTAACCACACATGTAAATATATACGTTTCTCCTATTAAAACTTTTTTCATGAAATTTACTGTAGTAGTAGTACAAATGTCTGTCTCTCTCTTAAATATAAACAACGCCTAGAGGAGAGAGTGGGAGGTTTTTTTTCATGAAATTTAATGTTGTAGGAGTAGACATATATTTTTAGAAAAATATTTCATGTTTCGTTCCTGGATTAGCGGAATACACATCAAACGAAGGCTAATGTAAAACGCTGAAGGCAGGCAGAGAAAAAAAGAGAACGCTCAAGGGAGAGAGAGAGAGAAAAAAAGAAAAACGTTAAATGTAGTAGGAGTAAAAATATATTGTGAAACCATCATTCGCTCTCTCTCTCTCTCTCTCTCTCTCTCTCGCTCGCTCTCTGTCTCCCTCTATATCATTAAACAAATGTATAAGCACATACACAAATGAAAATTTAGTAGTAGCATACGGCGGTCTCTCTTTCTCCCCCCCTCTCTCTCTCTCTCTCTGTCTGCTTTTCTCTCTCATTATTATTATTATAATTATTTGAAGCAAAATTTTTCAGAAAAAAAAAGCAAAGAAGGCCAAATTTAAAAGCGCAGGCACATTTTTGAAGTAAAAAAGGCTAACAAAAAGCCAAATTAATAATTAAAGGAAAATTGACTATATCGAAGTTGTTGACTTTCCAATATAAACATTTAGTAAGTAACTGTGTAAACAGATTTTAAAATATTTTAATTAACGAAGACCGCGTTTCTCTCTCTCTCTCTCTCTCTCTCTCTATCTATCTATCTATCTCTCTCTGCCTTGAGCGTGCGTACAGAAAAGGGCCGAACTTGAAAAAAAAAGCCAAACAGAAACTCTGATGGCCAAACTACTTTTTCTTTTTTTTTTCTCTACCCTCCCCCCATCTATCTCCCCCCCTCTCTCTCTCTCTCTCCCTCTCACTCCTCTTAGTTTTGTTTATATCTAACAGCAATCAGTCGTAGTTGCAAGAATATTTTTAATTAACGAAAACCGCGTGTCTCTCTCTCTCCCTCTCTCTCTCTATCTCTCTCACACTCTGTGTGTCTATCTATCTATCTATCTATCTATCTATCTATCTATCTATCGCTCCCTCTCTCTCTCTCTCTCAAACAAATGTAAAGAAAAATAAACAATGAAAAAAAAAACAAATAAATGTTCAATTTTTGTCCCCGATGTAAGATGTATTTTTGAGAATAATTGGAGCACTAATATCGTGATTTTGGTATATACATATTTACATACATTTTATCTACCGTACTCTTCATTTACTATTTTAAAAAATAGTACACAGGGTGAATTCGTCGGCCAGGGAAGTAAAGGGTTAATGTAAATGTTTCAAGATACGGATATGTGATTGGATAATGTGTATGTGAAAAAAAAAAAAAAGAAAACGTGAAATTTTCACGGGTCCAGCTAGTTATTATTATTATTATTATTATTATTATTATTATTATTATTATTATTGTTGTTGTTGTTGTTGTTATTATTATTATTATTGTTACTATTACTATTACTATTACTATTATTATTATTATTATTATTATTATTATTATTATTATTATTATTATTATTGGCTCACATGGAGCTTTCGCACAAGTCAACAAACGATCTGATTGGAAGCCTGTGGTGTTATCTAGAGGTTGAGTGACAACAAGTCTTCCCAGACGTCCAGTTCTCTCCACCTCTTTCGATAGCATTTGCAAATGAATTTGCATCATCGCAACAGCCTCTTACCATTGATTTCTCGCCGGCAGTGGCCATTGGTTTATACTGGAATTTGAGTGGCACTAAGCCTCCCCCAATGTCCTCTTTGCGCTTGTCCAACCGAGGTCTGGCTGGCGCTCTCTCCACGGTCTTTCAGTCCTTCTTGACCCTTCTCAGCTCTTTGGTGTCACTTTTTTATTGGAAGGAGCGGTGGTGAAACTATGGGAGGGATGTATGATGGGGGGTGTAAAACTTGTAGATATGCAGCTTCGGTCTTCTTCATTCTCTGTAACGCTAATTCCTTATACTGTCTTCTTGTGTTATTCTCCGCATTCAAGGGTTTTCCTTAATATTTAAGTCGTTTTCATTATCGTTAGTCGTTGTACTTTTGCAGTTATTTCTCTGATTCCAATTTCTAACATTCTTTTTTCGAAGTTTTTCGGAATTGTTCCTAGTACTCCTATTATTATCGGTACTATTTTGATTTTCTTCATCATCCAAATCCCTTTTACTTTCTGGCTAGCTCTGTGTATTTGCTTCGTTTCTCCTTTTCTTTCATACTCACCCTGTGGTCAGCTGGGACAGCAAAGTCTACAATTTGACAGGATTTTTTTTTCTTGTTAATTATTACGACAGCTGGTCTTCCTGCTTGGATGGTTTTGTCCGTCTGTATGTCCATGTCCCATAGGATTTTGTGATTCTCGTTTTCCAGTGTTGTTGCGGGTTTATCCTTGTATCATTTGTTTGTACGCTCAAAATGCAGACGTTTGCACAATTCCCAGTACACCGCCCTCCCCACTTGGTCATGCCTGTTTTTGTATTCCTTTTGGGCCAGTTTGCTGCATTCACTTACTATATGGTTTATCGTTTCGTCTCTTTGTCCAGGAGTCTGCATTTGCTGTTTTCTTCTGTTTTATCGATTCTTGCGGTGATATGGTTGGTTCTTATCGAGTTATCTTGTGCTGCAGTTATTAGTGATTCAGTTTCTCGGTTTATTTGTCCTTTTCGCATCCATGTCCCGGTGCTTTCGTTATTCTTATCGTTTGCCATTCTTATGAATCTTCCGTCGAGTTGTTTCTCTTCCCACTTCTCTTTTCTCGTTTTGTCGTTTGTCTCTCTGTTTTCTGTTTTGTTGTTTTTTCTGTGTCTCTCGCTGCTATAAATATCCTTTCGGTGTTTTGCATTATGTATTTTCTAGTTCTTTTTTTTGTGTCCTTTACACAGTCTTCTATACAGATCAGTCCTCTCCTGCCGTCTTTCATTTTACAGCCTCTCAATATCGTCCTTTGGGTGTAGTGCATTATTCCTAGTCATGAGTTTCCTGGTTTTCTGATCAAGTTGTCTCAGTTCTTTTTTGTCCACCCTATAAACGGTCTAGAGTATCGTACTAGTGATACTGCGCCTGTATTTATACTTTTTGTTAGGTGTCTGCTATATAATTTCGTTTCCAGGAGTTTCCTTGTTCTCCTGAAGTATTACTTTCTAACTTTCAATTCTGTTGCTCTGATTGTGTCTTTCTCCAGAATTCCCAAGTATTTATAGTCGTCTTGTTCCCTAGTGCCCTCATTTCTGTTTGGTTGGGTAGTTCCATGCCTTCTGTCGTTTCAGGTTTTCTCCTTCTTATAACTAGTTGTGCGCACCTTTCCATTCCAAATTCTATTTGGATATCTTTGCTGAACATCCTGGTAGTGTTAATCAGTGTCTCTAGTTCCTTTTCGGTCCTTGCAAAAAGTTTCAGATCGTCCATGTACATCAGGTGGTTTATTTTTTCCTCTGTATTGGAGAACTTGTATCCGGCTTGGCATTTTCTCAGAATATTGTACAAGGGCATCATAATAATAATAATTATAATGAGTCTCCTTGGAAGATGCATCTTTGTATGTTAATTTCTGTTATGTGTTGGCCATCAGTTGTCAATTCCAGCCTCCGTGTTTTCATTGCATTTTCTATTACATTGGTGATCCCGCTTGGTATTTTATACATTTTTAGGCATTATATTATCCATGTTTGGAGGACCCTGTCGTACGCTTTTTTGTAGTCGATCTATGCCATGACTAAATTCTTTCTCCTCCTTTTTACCTCCTTTAGGATCTTTTGATCTATATATAGCAGGGCATGTGCTCCTCTTTTTCCTTTTTGGTATCCGTTCTGCTCCTCGGGGATGAGTCCACGGTTAATCAGGGAGTGGTAAATTTGTTCCCTTAGGTGTTCTGTCAGTATCTTCCACATAGTTGGTAGGCACGTGATTGGCCTATAGTTGCTAGGGACGGTTCCTTTCTCCGTGTCCTTCTGTAGCAGTGTATTTATACCTTGTCATCCAGTCTGGCTTGCTTCCTGTATACATCTTCTGAGGTTTTAGGCTAGCCTTTCGTGTAAAGTTGTGAGCCCTGGTTTCCTATGGTTTTCTTTACGGTTTCTTTACTGATTTCATTCGCTGTTCCTTCTTTTATTTGTTGTAACCCTTCTTTCATGTCATTCAGCCATTCGACATTTTTATTGTGATCTCGTCGCTCTTCCCATATATTACTCCAGTAGAGTTTTGTTTCCGTCGGATTTGGTTGTTATTTTTTGGTTTCTCCTCCGTTCACATTTTGGTAGAATTGGCTTTCATTAGTTTTAAATGTTCTGTTTTGTTTGCATTGTTTAGATGTATATCTATATCGTCTCAATCTCGCTTCTTTTGCTTTTATCTTTTGGTCCAGTTGTTCATGTTTCTTGCTTAGCCTCTCCCTGCTAATTACATTTCCAATATTCCATTTTCTCCACATGGCTTTCTTCCTGTTGATCATTTTGGTTTCTTTTTTTTATGTTTGTGTATTTGAGTTTCTAGTCTTATTTCCCATCCAGGGTTTGTCGGTCCGCTTGTCCCCAGTTGTTTTTCTCATTTGAGATTCATACTTACCATGTTGGTGCCTGCGTAAATGAGTTCGTTTAAGTCTGTGATTGTATTTGTTGGGATGTGTGGGAGGAGTTTGTTAACGTTCTCTGTTTCTGTTTTTTAATTTCTTCTGCTCTTGGTTCCTTAACGATGGGGGTTTTGTTTTTTCCTCGTTCATCAGCTGTATTAGTTTATTTTATTTGCTTCATTCTCTGTTAGTTCTTTTCCATTGTTCTTGATTCCCACGTTTATTATTATTATTGTTATTATTGTTATTATTATTATTATTATTATTATTATTATTATTATTATTATTATTATTATTATAAAGACATAGGTAAAATTTCCAATATTGCAGACATGTAATGAAAGTGATAGATCTGGAATCTGAGCGAAAATTCTCTCAAGACACCCAGTAATCTCTTTCTATTAAAAGTAAACTATTTGAAATAATTTTGCATAATCACAACAGCCGTTTGTCGCTATTTATTTTGGGGACATTCTATTATTTAAAAATAAACAGTCACGATATAAACAAAGGTGGGCATTTATACCTTCCGCAGTCATAGACATATCGCCGCACGTAACTTGCAATGTCATTATTTTAACAAGGCAGTTTCAAGAGACTAAGCATCAATTAATATTTTATTGGGATATAAATCCTCAATTATAGTGCTTAGAAAATGTAATATTCTTTCCCTTCAATAAAGTTCAATTTTAATACAAACGTCGCCTCTATTCTCCATTTATAATTGGTCGACTTGGTTGATCGCAGCAAGTTTTATTAATATTTCTATTAAAAGACAGCAGTTGTTACTTGTTAATCTAATTTTATCTTCAAAGCAAAAAATAAATAAATAAAATAAAGAAGCCGTAGGAGTCGCCATTCTTCTGTCTAGCGAGTTGCTAGTAAATTAATCCTATTAGTATGTGCGCTTTTATGAATCGTCGAAATTTCCCCAAGTTGCGTCTAGGTAATTTTTATCGACTCAAATCGCTATTAGCACAAAATCGTCATCGCTTTTCATTGAGTTCGATTCCTTTTAATCGAAGTTCAAAGATTTCCGTATGGGACAAAATTTCTACTATTGCTAATACTAAGCCAGTCTATTTCTTTTCCATAATTTAATGAGTACATGATACTCCTCCTTGTCCCGCTTCTCCTCTACCTCGACATCTTCATTTAATTTCTGTTTCTGATAATCCTTTTTTGTTCGTCTTCTTCTTTTCCTTATTATTATTATTATTATTATTATTATTATCATCATCATCATCATCATCATCATCATCATCATTATTATTATTATTATTATTATTATTATTATTATTGTTATTATTAACAACAATTCGCTAGAAATTATTACATAGTTCATTATAAGAAATTACTCACTGGCAACAACTGATAGTGTTTCGTAAAGTCTGATTTTCTAGTACACTGTATCCACTTTTAAATGCAGTGCAAATGAATTTGCGTTGTCGTAACAACTGGATAATTCTTGCCGGTAACGGCAATTAGTATTCACTGGAATTTTTGTGCCAACAGGCGTCCATATTAGCGGCCTCATCTTCGCATTCATCCATTGAAAGTCTGGGTAGAGATTTTGCTACTCGATCTTTCCATCCTCATTAAACCATTACAACATGTTGGTGCTGTGTTAGTCCACACCGATGCTATCATTTTTTCTATACATCTCTTTTTATTTTCTTGTAGTTGCTTTTAATTTTACGGTTTCAGTTTTTGTGTCCATTCAGGTTTCATATAGGTTGGTAGCATTTATCATTCACGTGAATTACTTGCCGGATTCCATGATATTCTTTAAGATTTACTCTGTTGTCCATTTGGCCGTCTGTTGCATTATATCAGTCTTCACTTCGATCTCAATTTCTCGCAATCTGTTTTTCAGGTTGATTTTCTTCAAGTTCTAAATTCTTTTCAATGAGTTGCCTAGTTCCGCATTGTTTTTGTTTTTTTTTAATTCTTTTCTTTTTTACCTGAAAAAAATCTCAAAACTTGATGGTTTCTTTCCTTCTTGTTCATTTTCGTGAGGTTCAGTCCCCTTGCTTCCATGCGTTTTTCTATTTTTATATCCATGCCCCAAAGTGTGGTATGCTTCGTTATAGTATTGTATTCGGTTTATGGATGTACGAGGTGTGTTCATGTTACAAGAGCTGTCATTGGCAGAGTTTTACGTATACTATCTTCCCAGCGCAGATTTGTGATCGCTTGTCAATTTAAAGCAAGTTAGCTGCATTCACTTATTATGCAGTTTACCATTTTGTCACTTTGCCCAGAGTTCTCATTTATATTTCTTCTACGTTAATTTATCTATTCGGCTTTTATGAATTTAGTTCTTATTACATTGCTGTGTGTATCTTCAAGTAGAGATTGTGTTTCTCTGTTTATATATCATTTTCAGATGTGTTCGTGATTCATTCTTATGAATAGTCAATAAGCTATTTCTCTTTTTTACTTTTTTTTAATTTGTTGGTTCCTTCTGTGGCCCGAGTTATACACATTGTGTTTTATACATTCTATACAGTTGTCCACCTGTATCGGTCCTCTTTCAACCTCTTGAACCTTTCTCGTAGAGTCTGTCATTATTACGGTTAGAGTGTAACGCATTTTGTATTGCCATTTGTTTCCTCATTTCTGCTGAATATGCATAAGTCTATGAACGTTCTATTTTATTAGTGACATTACACATGTGCTTATTTATTTGCCTAAATGTCTACTGTATAGTTCTGTTTCTAAGTATTTTTTCTTCTTCTGTTTTTTCCCCTATCTTTTATTTTATTTCCGGAGATTCGATTTTGTCCTCTTACTTATCTATCATATTCACTGAATGCCATCATCTTTTATTAAGTGGGAAGTTCACTATCCTCTTATGTCTCACGTTTTCCTCTTTTCATCTCCATGGATATACACGTTTCTGCTTCAAATTATTATTATTTAGGTACGGGCAAAAATATGCAGGTAAAAATAGGGGGACCTAGTTTTAAAGCCGATTTATCATTATTTTTGTAGGTTTCCAACTACCTTTTAATTGCATTTTACCGATTAGCAACTAAAGTTAATTTTCTAAAGGAAAATAAAAATTATACACGTGAAAAAAAAAAAGGTTATGAAAATGTTTTCACTGCGAGCTAACGAAATCAGCTAAATTTTGAAGTTAAAGAAATTCAGTGTAAAAATTCTTTAAAAGATTAACATTAGCTTTCTGGGGCTATTTCAAACATAATTAGCAAAGTACAGTCCTAAGATATTGAATTAAATAAAAAACACATTGTTTATACAAAATACATATTAATTAGCCCTAAAAAAGCAAATAATTAGGCCGTTCGGCAAAACCGATAACAGGTTGTAAACATGAATATACGGAAGGCTAAAATTTCAGTGAATCAAAACGCTGTTTCAAAATGAAGGCATGATAGTAAAAGGAGGTAGGGGCGTCAGATTTCTTTTTTCCCCCCAGACGGTCATCCATACATCACTATTCTGAACGTTTGTATTTATTTTTATCATTTTTAATTTAATTATTTTTCATGTCCCTGTTTTTATATTATTTTTTTTTAATAATTGTTCAAGATTATATGAAAAATTATGTTACGCCGAAAGTTTCACGTTCTTGCGAACAAGGAAATTATTAAAATATTGCATATAAATACTATGCAGAATCTGTAATTTAAAAAAAAAGTGAAAATATTTTTGCTATTATTATTTTTTGTGTGAAAATATTAAATAAACAATGCATATTTAAATATCGGTATTTCGAGAAATTCATTTTTCTTCAAGTTATATCGAATTTATTAATACAGATTTAGGGGCTTTTTTCGTAATGTTCCTATAAAATTTATTTTATTTTTTTATTGTTACAAATTACGATGCTTTATTTATATAAAAAAAGCAAAAATAAATTCTTGCGTTTTTTATTACCTACTGAAAATCATAACTTTAGTAAAGGTATTTTTGGTTTAAACAAAATAATACATTTCCTTTCAAATTTAAATAAAAAATAATAAGTTTATTATATTCGGCGATCATTATTTGATAAATACTGAAAATTTCATTAAAATTGATTAATTTCCTGATTTTGGGTAAATTTTTAAGTAAAGGGAGTCGTCAAAATGTTTATACATTTTTAGCATCGGCATTCATTTTACCCGTAACTATTATCATAATAATTATTTGCTCACAAAGAGCTTTCACACAGCTCATCAAATATCTCTCCTATACAACAGTCAGTGATGTTCCCTGGAAGCTGAGTGACAACAGGTCTCCCCTAGATTTTCAGTACTCTCCACCTCTTTCGATATTTGCAAATAAATTTGCATTATCAAAAGCTGCTTGTAATTGATTTCTCTTTGGCAGCAGCTATTGGTCTTCAGTAGAATTTGAGTGGCAAAAAGCCTCCCCAATTATTATTATTATTATTATTACTATTATTATTATTAATGTTATTATTATTATTATTATTATTATTATTATTATTATTATTATTCAATATGAATTCTGCGAATGTTTACAAGTAGTGACAAGAAGTGATCTCTTGAGTCTCGAAGGCTAGAATTCGTTCAAAATTTCAAGATCTTTCTAAATACCATTTCAAATCATGTTGCTTTATCGTAACAGCCGTTTGCCATTGATTTTTTTCTGGCGCCTGGCATTACCTTTTTTGTAATTTGAAAAAAATAAGCTTTCACATAGTCGAGTGGTCTCTGCTGCCTTAAAAATGAGGTTTGGTTGGCTCTTTCTGTTTACTTTAATGCTTCACAACTATAACTACAAAGCAAATTTCGGTAGATTTGGGTTTACGACAGCGTCTGTTGATGATAACTTGTAGTACAGTCCAATTTATAAAATATGAAATAGCTAGAAAACGAGGAGAAAAATAAAAATGCACATATATTGTTTTGCTGCATCAAAATGATAGTTATGTATTGTTTAAAGTGCAAACGTATGTGCGTGTTCGTATGTTCGTCATGTGTATTATTGCAACATGGACATGGTCTCCTAAGAAAATACCATTTCTTGGACAGAAATATGGAACAATTAAAAAAAAGTAATTATTTCATGTAGAAATGTCGCTTTATTTAAAGCCAGGGCATATAAAAATCTTTGCTACGACGCTGAATGTTAAATACGCATGCGAAAACGCGAGTTTTTAAATTTCGTTTTAACTAGATACATTTACAATGTGATAGCTTAGTTAGAATCTTATTCCGGTGGCTAGCGTGCTCGCTTTGGGAGTTCGCGTCCGGCACGCGACGGGATTTTTTTTTTTTTTTTGCTTTTTGCTTACAAAATTTTGCTTGCGGTTTCGCTTTTGGCAGCTCCCACTCCTGTTGTCACAATTTTGTACCCCCTCTCCTATTGTCACATATTTATGTTCCTAGCTAGTAGTAAAATAAATTACAAATTTGAGATAGGTTTTGATTATCGTGCATGCATAAACTCTCTGAGATGTATTATACAGCGGACATGACGAAAGTCAACTTGGATCTTACAATGAAAATATTATAAATTATTTATTATAAAAGAGCCCGTCTTATTAGCGGATGTGAACATCAATATGCAAGATGAAACATGCACAGTGGATCGGCCGTTTTCATATTGATCTCTCTTATTTCCGTAATTTAAGAGAAACCGGACGCACAAAGCAGAATATACCAAACTTATAGCAAATCTACGCGGTTAAACGATTACGAACGTGATACAATCAAGTTCACTGAAAGTGACAGTAAATTATTTAATTCTCGGTTAGTATGTTCTAGATAGGGGTGAATATCTAGGACCCAGACAGAATGCGCCCACTACATCATACAAAAATAGAAGAAAGACCTAAGGTAAATTGAGAACAAATTCATAGAGGATACGTGAAGCTGTTGCAAAGAAGATGGAATCTCTTTACTGAGCTAGAAACGTACTCAAAGGAAAACGTATTACATCTTTTTACGAAACAATAATTCTCCCATGCATCGAGTATTGTTGCCACGACAGGGCCGGTACGTCTATGAGTCGTCTCTCATACAGTGCCTAAAAGATTTCTTATTCAACAGTTCTTACAATATCGGCAAATTTTGACCTTTTTCGATTGTCGCATGCAAGTACTTTATGGAATATGTTCTGACGAAGTTCTAACACGTATATACCCCATCTATGTATAGACGCCAAACTAACCTGAAAATCCACAAAATCCCAGATATTTACTGTTAACATCCCTACATGCAGGGAAGCCTTTTAGTCTAATAATTTATTTCCTCTTCGCTCTTGGGATACTCTCTTTGTGCTTCGCTTACTTTATTGTACTTACTTACGAAAGTTTAAATGTAATGTAAACAGGCATCTTGTTGGGTAACTCCCAGCAGTTTCCAGTTTGATACGATATCAAATAGAAGTCCCATTACGTTACAAGTTCTAATATGTTTTGTTTTGAATAAAAAAGAGTAAAAAATAGAAAACTGGAAAAAAAGTACGCATAGTTTTTGTTTATTTTATTTTGTTCTGGCTTCGAAAACTTTCTGGATTAAACATGATGTAACCTGTTGATTGGGTGGCTCGTAAGCAGAATAGAAATATATAATAAATACTTACGAGTAAAAATCACACACACATATAAAGAACGTGCTGTAAACCGCAATTAGCGAATAAGCCCATGGTACGAACGCGTCCATTCCGGTGTCAGCATCATTCATTTAATTGGAGCTTGTTTCTGTGCAATCCAAACAAAAAGAACTTTCCAATTACAGAACTTTTATAAGTAACTTCCGCGGCGACGGGCGCACGAGGCGTTAATAAGGTTTCCGACGTTTTTTTCATTATTGGACAGTTTCCTGCGTCGTATAAACACAGCGGTGAAAACAACACTTGACGTTTTTCTAATAAAACGAGCATTTCCATTAGTATTTATTTTGTTTTATCATTTTTGACTGTGCATTTTCTGTAATTTACCTGCGATTTAATCCTAAATATCACAAACAATTTGTAATACTACAACAACTGTAAACCATTTCCTTTTTCTATTTCTCTGTTTAAAACTAGCGAAAACTTCCAGAAGCAAAGTATTTTATCTAGAACTACCCACTATATATAAAAACTCGATATTATGATCACAAAAGTACATTCAACAATAAAAACACCGTATGAAAACAAAGCTAGCCAATAAATACTGGGAACTCAAGGAAAGCGGCCGTTCGCCGGTAGTCGAATTGAAAATAGTAAGACAAGAAAACACCTGTAGAGACCTAAACGACCCATCTAGATTATGCCTTCATGAAAAATTTACTATCCTGTACTTTAAAGAACCCAAACATCTATTAAACTGTAGGAGAGAAATAACGAACAACTGTATCCACATGACATTTACTCTAGAATAGAGATACAAAATAACTTTAAAACTAACAAAAATAATAGAAAATAAACAAATAAATAAATAATATAAACAAACATGCATATACATAAACTATCATACATATATATTTAGTTGGATGAAACGCAGAATATCCAGTGTAGCTTAATCGCCATATATATTTTATAAATTACTAACTAGCTCTACCTATGTATTGAGCACTTTTGAAGTAAATACTTAAAGTTTACGCATAAATCTACACTTTCGTGTATTAAATTTATGTGAATAAATGAAGTAGTTATATATATATATATATATATATATATATATATATATATATATATATATAAACGAACATAAAAATCCTAACCTAGATTTAAAACAGGTCAAGACACTAGATATCCAGGCTAAATAGAACACACACAAAGAAGTAGGTCAACCACAGGTCAACTGGGCCTTTTTTCCTGTAAGTGCATGTTCATTGGCTGATAGGAAGGTTACAGTTGATACTAGAAAGCTGATTGGCTAACTAAAATCTCAATAGAAGATGCTTATATAAAATCGACAGACAACCACAAAATTCGCGCATAAGCCTGAAGAATCCTAGAGTGGATGAAACGCGGAATATTCAGTGCAGCTTAATCGCCATATATATTTTATAAATTACTAACTAGCTCTAATACGTATTGAGAACCTTTGAAGTAAATACTTGAAGTTTACTCATAAATTTATACTTTCGTATATTAATTTTATGTTAGTAAATGAAGTAGTTTTGTATATATATATATATATATATATATGTGTGTGTGTGTGTCTATGTGTGTGTATGGGGGTTCTTTTATCATGTGGCATAGAAAATAGTTTTATCTTGCATCTAGAATAGCACCTTATCAAATAACACTTTATCAAAGTTCCAATGCTAACGAATACTACAACACTATCCCATTCATGTCTGTACACACAATGAACCTTATCACCGAGTAGCTTCTGGGTCTTGATAAGTGGTGACCTCCATGTAAAAATAAAAACTATTTTCATGTCATACCGCTCTTTTTTAAGAATTAGTTCACTTATCCACGCTGGTGTAATTAGCTTGTTAGAAAAAAACAACACTCAATAAGGGAATATAAATTATTTTAGTGTGCTTTTATTTCCCCAAATTAGCCAAAAATTATTTTTAGATTTGGCCTTAATCATGAGAAAAACTTGCATGTCTGCTTTAAAATTAATCCTTGTAAAATGTTTTTGACTCCTGATGGGGGTAGTTATTTATTTGCCGCCCACCTCGGCAAAATGTGGCATAAGGCCGGAAAGTGGGGATCCAGCAGGCTCCCCTAAAGGAGGGGTACTCTAGCAATTTTAAAAATTGCCTAAGTAACCCATCGGCATTCCCCGGAAGGGGCGCCGCAGGCAGTAAGCAATGAACTTACTCCACCGGAAAGCCCAATGGCAAGGCCTGGGAGGGTGGACCTCCTAGGTATTACCCAGGCGCGTACCCCAGTCCGACAGTTGCTGGGCCGGTTCCCGGCCCCTCACCTGTTGGGCTGAGTGTCAAGTGACGAATCCTTGACGAGTACTACTACCCTGTCTCCCTGCAGCCGAAGCAGCTAGGAGACCTTCCCCATCAGACGAGTGATGGGAGTATGAGACGAACGGATTTGCTAATCATTTTTTTTTATCAACGGATGTGCTAAACAACTAATGAAAACGTTTAAAAATGATTATAAAAATTGTCGAATTTTGGATTCAATTAGTTCGCCGTTAACTACAGCACAGACCGCATTTGATTCTTGGCCACCATCTTGGTTACTGATCTGAACTACGCCACCATCTTTGTTCAACACAATATCTCAGAACTTAACTGGTTAACTACGCCACGGTCCGCATTTTATTCTTGGCCGCCATCTCAGTTACTGATCTGAACTACGCTGCCATCTTTGTTCAACACAATGTCTCAAAACTTAACAATCCTAAATTTACATAAATAATATTTTTAGTTTACATGCTTGAAGCCATAGTGAAATAAAGGCCTACACGATAAAAAGATAAACGTAATGCTTTATGTTTATAATACCTTGTTAAAATTAGCAAAATGTAATAAAATGTTATAGAAAGAAAATGTTTGTTCGTCGTCTACGTTGACTTAATATATAACATACGATAACTATTTTCTCTTGATTTGTCTCATATGGTAACTACTCTTTTCTGTTTCCTATTGAAGTCCAACATTGCGAAATGCCCAATCGTCTGACCACCTTTGTTTTTTACTTTACTTTTTCTTACGCTCGACAAATACATCCCAACCAAATAAACATTAGCTGACGTAGCATTGAATATCTAACACTACGCAGAAAGAGATTCTAGACTGTAGAATAAATAAAATACATTTTCAGATAACATCGCTCATATCTTCTCTGATAATAACCAGCCTTAACCAAAAGATCAACAACGTCATAAAAGCCGAAACATATCATTTACCACATTAAAATATATGCAACTACGCATTTTTCTGGAGAACAAACCCAATTCTTTCCTTTGTTTAGCCAGATTCGTTTTCCAATGATAGACGCCATATTGTCGATTAGGTTCTTGGTCGAAAGGAATGAATAGTTGCAACGAACTGGAAAGCAATAACGCCTCGATTACAGAGTATAACGATAGCAATACGCATGCGCAGCCGAGTGAAATCAAGCCAATGGCATTCGCGCATTCAGTGGTTTATACAAACGAACATGACTGAGTAATCAAGTGACAAACCATTTTTTCTACCCGAGTTTCATGCGAAAGCATCGCCATTTTATTTGATTTTGCTGGTATATATTTCTTTCGATCTACAAGGAGATTTCATGTCAGAAAACATTTGCATCAAACTTTTCCACTCGGCCTTGCAAATAAATGACTGGCCTTGTTCGTCTATAATGCTCATTTGTTTGTTTTGTTCGCGCTTCGTTTATTTTTCTATACTATATTCTATATATCTTACTTATTTATGTAAGTTTGGAGATGCTTTCATTCTAGCAATGATTCGCGTTCCTGTATTTGATTCTTTTTCTTTTTCCATTCATATGTTTATACTAGTTGAATAACAGGTTTACGCCCACAGTGAAGTGATAACGGTACGTAAAAAAATTATATTTTCTCTCTATATATAAAGTAGAGGGGGACCCGGCGTTGCCTGGGTGTGAGGAGGTGTATTAAGGAACCCAGGGGTGAAGAGGGGTGTTAAAAAATTGGTAGTGTCGTGAGGTTTCTCGGTGTTGCTTGGGCTGAGTAAGGTGCCCTGAAAGGCGGGTTAAAAAAAATTGGTAGTAGCAGGATGGGGAGGCGAAACAACAGTAGGCAGTTTGGATGGAGAGAGAAAAAATTATTAGTGGGAAGGAAGGTTTGAACCCGTAAAGCGAAGAAAGAAAAAAAAAGTGACTGTTTGCCAATCGTCCGACCGGGAGTTCGGAAGGTTGAAATTAAGTGAAGTCAACCGAACCGATACGAAGATTTGCAAAAATGGCGACACAAAAAAACCTGAGCCCTCTTTCTAGAAAACTGCCCAGTTGAGAGTGAAGGAATTAATGTTTTCGATCAATCTTTCGATATTTGTCTCCAAAGGATTAATGTTTAAAATGATACTGGTTTCGTCAGGTTCATTCGTCTCTGTCAAATGTTTTTGCGAGATATACATACGCACACATTTTGCCCTTTATATATAGACGTATATAGCATCTATGTTTTGCATCTACGTGTGTATACGTTTCCGGAAAACATACGCATATCCCAGAGAGTCCGTCAAATTTTAGAGATAGAAGGGGGGGGAAGAAGTTAAAGGCACCAAAATAAAACTATCGTTTTAGACGTGAGTAAAGCAGATCTTCCTTATTTATCTCCACTGTAAAATTGGGTTTGAGTTCACTCAGTCCATCATCTGGCATGCTCTTATATTTTGTCTCCGAATTAAAAGAGAAAAATTATAACGGCATTCCAAAAAATAGACTGACTGAACTCAAAACAAATTTTGCAATGAAGCTAAATAAGGAATATCTGCTTTACTTACGACTAAAATTCTAGTTTTATGTTGGTGTCTTTAACTTCTCCCCCCCCTATTTTTGCTGATGAGGAGACTATGTTTTTAATTTCAATAAAATGGCATCGATTCCGAGACGATCGTACAATCGAGTTGATTTTATTTGTTTTCCTTGTGAACTTGGTTTTTAATTCCCAATTATGAATCGTTTTACTAAATATTAAATATATATATATATATATATATATATACAGCTATACAGGGTGAACAGAAAGTCCTTGGACCAATTCAAAAGTGGTTTATTAATAGAAAATTACAAAAGTATAAATTAAACATTAATGAAAATTATAAGTTAGGAAACCAAGAATACATTCGAATTATTTATTTTCAATGTGATGTCCCTTCCTTTCGATTAGACGTTCAATTCTCTGTCTGAAGTTACCAACCGAGACACGCATCGTTTTCTGAGGTATTTTAGCCCATTCACTCAGAAGAGATGTCTTCAAAGCATGAACAGTTGGATGAGCAAAAGAACAGACCTTTGCCTCCAACAAAGACCACATCGAAAAATCCATGGGATTCAAATCAGGCGATGCAGGAGGCCACATCTCCTTATTCTAGAATCTTGGAAAATGACGTTGGCACCAGTCCTGAGTTTTTCTGGAGGTGTGGGATGGTGCCCCATCTTGCTGGAAGGTGAAAGGCTGATCTTTGAAGTGTTTCTTCATCACTTCAAATGCCGGAACCAAAATATCGTGTTGATCTTAACCCACTGCTCCACGAAAATCAGAGGCGACTTCCAAGATTTGGAGACTGCGGCCCACACCATGAGGGGAGACGGCTTTTGTCGGCGGAAAACTATTCTCACGGAGTCATCAATGTCTGCTGAAGATTTTGCGTAAACTCTGTCGTTCTGATTGTTAACAGTCGCTTCAATTGTGAAGAGTTTTTCATCAGAAAAAACGATCTCTCGCTCTGCCGTGCCAGCCTTCAGTTTTCCAAGAAGAAGCTTTGCTCTTTCAAGTCTCTTGTGCTTTTGGGCAGGTGTTAGGTAATGTCTCTTTCTCATCTTATAGGGGGACAACTGGAGATCGTTTTTACGATGGTTCTCATCGAGGTCACGCTCACATCTATGTCTTTAGCAATTTTTCTTGCAGATCTCTTCGAGTTCCTACTTACCCTCTTTCGGACAGCTTTAATCACCTTCTTTGTTCGAGCAGTGCGAGGTCTTCCACTCCTAGGACGATCTTTATATG
Organism: Euprymna scolopes; assembly: GCF_053919585.1. Taxonomy (NCBI): domain Eukaryota; kingdom Metazoa; phylum Mollusca; class Cephalopoda; order Sepiida; family Sepiolidae; genus Euprymna; species Euprymna scolopes. The sequence continues at coordinate 40,519,542 of NC_136495.1, read as the reverse complement.
TACCAAGTTCCTTAAATCTGTTCACAACATGGTACACAGTGGATTTAGCCACTTTCAAGAGCTTAATAATCTCTGAGTTTGTCCTCCCCGCGCAATGAAGCTGAATTATAGCCTCTCGTTTCTCATTTTTCTGAAAGTTTAAACAAAATTATTTAAATATCTTTGTTGAAAATAATTAGATCAATAGTTAGACTAAATACTTACTTTATTCGAAAAGAGAAAAAGTGATTTTAACAATATTTAATTTTAAAGCTAAAAATGGTCCAAGGACTTTCTGTTCACCCTGTATATATATATATATATATATATATATATATATATATATATATATATATATATATATATATATGTATATATATATATTCGATCCATATTACCTTTTGCCGCAGGTAACGTATTTTCTCTGCATCGTTCGAAACATATTATAACACCGGAGGTTATTTTATATATTTAAACCTTTACTATAAGCCAATTATGGACTAGTGTTGTCATATTAGCTTGTAACTCTATAATATTTGTGAGTTCCTGATAAGGTTCTTGAAAGCATATATAATTTAATTATTCCCACTATTTTCTCAACACTGTAACTTCTCTTTCACAAACCTTCTGTTGTTAGACTCATTCTTTGCTATATATATGATTATCGCATTCGAAGATGTTTATTTTTCCGGTTTCTCTCGTTCCAACTGTTAAATTTGCTGATGTAATCGTATTAATTAATTTGCTATTTTCATATCTTCCTTTTTCAGTAAATTCTTTTCAAGTACTGCAATGTTTTAGAACTTTCTTCCCATTGTTTTTTTCCTGGGATAATAGCTATAAGTCTGATTTTTTCTTGGGATAATAGCTATAAGTCTGATTTTTTTCTTGGGATAATAGCTATAAGTCTGATTTTTTTCCTGGGATAATAGCTATAAGTCTGAGGCAAATAAACATCTCTTGTTTTTGTGATAATTATCTATGGTTTTGTTACATCCTTATATCAAGGATCTTCGTGATTTTTCTGGAATTGTTTCAATAAAAATAAGGAATTATCCTTTTTCTATTTTCTATAAATTGTACTAATTAGAGGTATGTGTAATTTGTACATTGAAAGTGAACCTTTACAGGTCAATGTCTGCATTTATACTCTCACAATCAATGTAATATACAGAAAGATATCATCCGTTACTTACAACATAAACAGACGTAAATTTAATATCAGGCATTAGTTATGACATCATTTTAATCAAAGATGGGAATAAGATTGTGTATAATAAAATTCAAGTTATTTTGTTTAACAGCGTATCAGCCCATAACGCATTATCACATGCGGAATACAGTGATTTGGAAAAATAATTTATGCTCATAGTCCTTTTATATATTCAAATAATTATTCATGACGTTTGGTTTACGTATTTTGCTTTACGGCATATCACCCCTTTATGGCCATAAATGATAAATCCAATAATTTTGGAAAATTAGTTTAATGCTTCATGTTTTGTATAAGGACATAGCTTTGTTTTTTACAGTACAGATGTAGTATTGCAAAGTGAAAAGGAAAACGCAAGTGACATAAACATCTGTAGCACTGTAGTTCAGAAAGCAAATATCTTCAGAATGTCTGATATGCTAGCACAAGTAAAAATAAAAGAGGCATTTTATGTATCAAATATACTTAAAAGATTCCGTATATAGAATGGTTTGTCTGTTTTTCCTGATTATTTCGAAACACCAATCTCATCGTAAATAATAGATTTATGCTAAGAACACCTGATCTTCTTTCCTTAGCTGAATAGTTCTATGTAATAAAGTCCTTAATTCGATTATTTTCTCTAAGAGCAATTTCCGTTCTCTTTTCATGACTAGAAAGAAATGAAGATTATTTTAATCAGCTTCCACTCGGCTTCATCTTATCGCTGATGTATTTTTTACGAGCTTCGCTATCATTGCTAGCAAATAACCCCACTAATGAAATATATATTTCATTAATCTTCTCACATTGTAATAATGAAAAAAAAATCCTTGCCATGTTTTCATCAACAATTGGGCACGTTTTATGAAGCGAGCATTTGCCGAAATCGAAATTATTTTGCAACTTAGGAGTGGTGCATTAAAGGCAAAATATCTACACAAAACACTCGACAAATACGAAAACTAAATAACAATGAAAATGTATAAGATTGTTCAGTAAGTTTCGTCTGCATTTAAATTTTCGGAAATATTATAGAAAAAAACTAATGTCTTGTGGAAATGCATATCATATATACAAATACGAAGTACTTTTAATAAGTTTCCATACTTTTATGTACAGACAATAAAATATAGTAGACTCTTTAAAAATCAGTATGTTTTTGCTGTAAATATTATGCGATGACTGACTAGTATTTTATGGTTTCATGTTCAAAAGAACAACCACAGCAGGAATTGGAATACACCCTTCTAAAACATGATTGTCGCAGTTGGTGAATTTTAGACAAGCAATCTTGACGTGCGCCGAATTTTGAAGAACAATCAACAATAAGATTGTGTTATAAACTAGAAAATAAATTCCGCAGTAATTATGGAATAGTTAAGACTGCTTTTGTACCATCTTGCAGAATAAAATATCAGTTTTTAAATCGCATAAGAGATTCAAAGAAGTCAGGGTGGCTGTGCAGAATGCTGAGAGGTGTGGGAGGAGTAAGGAACTCAAAACCGCATAGTTAATTGATCAAATAAAGAATGTAATGGATAAGTGCATAGTTTGATTTCAGTGTAAGAGCTGTACACACAATTATTTGCGAGAAATTGCAGATGCAGCAGATTATATATATATGGGGGTGTATTGTGTGTGTTTGTGTGTGTGTGTGTGTGTGTGTGTGTTTGAACGACTATCGCAATCGGAATCAGGAATCGAAAAAAACACGGAACTTTATATGTTCGTCAGCAACGTGTGATAGAAACATATGCTCTCTTTCAATCGTGCATGTCCTTCTACGACTTAACTTCTACTGCCTTGGAATAGTGTTTATTATTGTTGACGTTGATTGCGTTAAGAAGACTAGTTATATTATTCCACACAGATTCTTGATAATCACATGCAGCATAAAATAAAAATATCGGCATTTATATACTGCAATATAAAACCATCGGTATTTTTATACTGCTGTTGGCTGTGTAATCAACGATACCGGCTTTGAATGATCTCATGTTACTAAAGAAAAAAGACTCGGTACCACAATCTTTGCAGCTCTGTGCAAAATCGGAATAAATGCACGGACACTGTCAAGGCCCCTACAAAGAACATGGGGTTTCTCTACTGTAATAGAAAATAATTTAGCTAAGAGTATCATATACATTTAAAAAGCCACAATCTGCTCATTCATGTAGTATAATTGCCACTTTTGAACTGGTGCATTCTTCACCTATCTCGTCCCAAATCAATCCAAAATTTAATAAACCAAAGTTCAAACCAGTGCCCAATCGTCACAGTTTGAATCTCTTTATCTGTTTAATAACTACTTTAATAATCTCTGCTCTAACGAACACAGTGTATGTGTACCCACCTCGACATATAAACAGCAAACCTGTCAAGCAAAAAACCCATCAATTTTGAAGTGACTAGATGCCGAAAACCTCTTACTTTAATAGTTTACTTACTCAGGTTGCCGGATATAAAAATTACCTCCCTGTTTTCTACTTCTCGATCTTTAAAAAACTCCAGAATGTTAAATGTAATGTGAACCAACATCTCGCTGCTAAATTGTTCACAAACCTCTTTTAGAAACGATTCGAGGTGCAATATGCCTTGTTTTAAGTGATAAAAAGTAAAAGAAATTACGAATGTATTCACTTTCGTCATAGAATCACAATATTGTTAAAAACAAAATCCGCACACAGAGATTATTTTCCTTGTTGTTTTAACAGATTTATGGATGAGCTGATTTTGCCCCTAAGTTCTTATTTAACGCACATATAAGAACCTATTTTTGCAGGTAGCTTTTGCCTTCGTCCAACAGACAACTTCCTGTATTCAAAAATATCAATCTGATTTGTAATAACTAGAATTTTTTTGTAAGAATTATCATTGGCTTTGTTTATTATTTCTAGTAGATATAATTTTAGCTAATAATGTAAATTTTTAAACTTTAATATTATGTCGTATAATATTAAGAATAATACGGATTTTGCAAGGAGAAGCATAAGATTTCCCCAAATTAAATGTCATTGACTTTGTTTATTATCTGTAGTAGATATGATTTTAGTCAATAATATAAATATTTTGAATAGTATATCACATCATACTTTAACAATAATGTATTTTTCCAAGATATAATAATAATAGCATAAGATTTCTTCGAATCAATTTTTTAGTTTTAATATAAATTTCATACAAAAGAACACTTCTAAAATCCACATTTGCATTACTTATAAGCATTGCGATCTGTGGTGCCGCCTATTAAATGTATGCATATTTCCTATTTATTATTATAGAACAAACTCTCAATTGATCATAATAATATACCTAATATATATATATATATATATATATATATATATATATATATATATATATATATATATATATATATATATATATAGTCATTTATAAAATATATATGGATATTAAGCTACACTGAATATTCGGCGTTTCATCCACTCTAGGATTCCTCAGGCTTATGAGGAATCCTAGAGTGGATAAAACGCCGAATATTCAGTGTAGCTTAATCGCCATATATATTTTATAAATTACTAACTAGCTCTACTTACGTATTGAGCACTTTTGAAGTAAATACTTAAAGTTTACGCATAAATCTATATTTTCGTATATTAATATTATGTGAGTAAATGAAGTAGTTATATATATATATATATATATATATATATATATATATATATATATATATATATATATATATATCAACTCAAATGGAAAGCAAAACATTCCGCGCTCTAGACCTTTGTCTTTCCCAGCTGAGCTATCGCTAGATGCAATAAAACACGAAAAGTAAGCAGCCTTAATAAAATAAATTTAGTCTCATGAAATCAACTGTTTTTTTAAACAATCCTTACCTTTTAGTAGCTATTTTCACAAGCAAATAAAAAATAAATCGAATATGCTATCTTGATCTCAAGTGTATATACATATATATACATGTATATATTATATATATATGTATATATATACATATTATTTAAAAAATTTAGTAATAGAAATATACATAATAGCAGCATGTTTATTTCTATTACTATTTTTAGTAGTACTATTTTATAACTATTATTATTATTGCCATTTTTATTACCGTTTTTATTATCATCATTATTACTAAGTTTGTTACTATCATTATTAAGATAGTTTAGATTATTAGTGGTTCTACTATTATTATTATTATTATTATTATTATTATTATTATTATTAATATTTTTATTATTATCATTATTATTATCATTATTTTTATTATTATTATTATTTTATTATTATTATTGTATTATTATTATTATTTTATTATAATTATTATTATTATTTTATTATTATTATCATTATTTTATTATTATTATTATTATTTCTATTTTTTATTATTATTATTTTTATTATCATTATTATTTATTTTTATATTTTTGTTATTATTGTTTTTATTATTTTTTATTTGGATTATTAGCATTATCATTATTTTTATTATTATTATTTTTATAATTAATATTAATTTTATTTTTATTTTTATTATTGTTATGATTTTTATTATTATTATTATTTATTATTATTTTTATTATTATTATTATTGTCATTATTTTTATTATTATCATTATTTATTATTATTATTATTTTTATTATTATTATCAGTATTTTTATTATTTTTATTATTATTATTATTATTATTATTATTTTGTCATCATTATCATCATCTTCATTACCATCATTTTTCGACTACCTTACAATTGCTAATAAACTAAGAGTTTGACACGCTTAAAAAATTTTAATCTTCATTCACCACTATTTTAATAGTGACATCGAATTTTACAAAAATAATTGTTTCGATTTGTTTAGAAAATATCCGGTCAGAGTAATGCAAACTTTCACGGGCTGATTTTATTTTTTTAGCCTTATGTTAATTCTTTAAAATTTAGAAAGTGATTTCAGACTAAATGTTAAAGAATTAAGATCAGACTGAAAAAACAAAACACAAATATCTTTGTTCTAATTAAGCCAGCGATAAAAGATGACATGCTGCTTTTCTCTTGTTTTTATTTTTGATCACATTTGACTGGAGATCAACTTCTTTTTGAGCTCCTACATTGTCGGAAAAACAATTTATATTATTCCAGCTGCTTTGAAAACTTTGCAACCGAAGTATTTGTATCATAACAATGGTTTTAATTTCGGAATCTGTTCTCCCGACAGAACTATTTTTGCATTTCGGATGAACTTGAGAGTATTTTCATGCAAGCTGAAATATTATGCGCGTTTTTTTAAATATATTTTTATATATCCAACATTTTTTTAGTTGTCTTTCTTGGCAATTTATGACTACAATAAATTGCGGTGTTACGTAATGCATAACTAGCAAATTATAGCATTGCTACAAATATAATTTGCTGATGTATTTCTGTCCACTGATGAATAGAATGGCAAGAATAGCATTTATTGAAACTCCATGGAATAAAGACTTTGTAAACTTGTGTTTCGAGTATTCAGTGGAAAATAAATTGCGATTGTACAGTTCAACTTAGAGTTTTAATTTTCTTTCACTTATATATATATATATATATATATATATATATATATATATATTGATATCTTATGGGTAGAAATTTATTTTCATTAAAAAATAGAACATCTTTTAAGAATAATTTTGCACAAAATTGAAAATGCGGGAAAACGCTAGGAGACAGTAAGCAGTAACTAAGCTAACATAGCCAGTCCTTACTTTCACTCTAGTCTCACCTTATTACCGCATGCATACTATACCTGCATCAGCGTATACATCTTCCGACGATCACCATAATGCAACCTACTATGAGAACCTACTAAAAACACATATATGAAAATATACAACAGAGGGGTGGGTAAGAGGTATAAAAAGTCTAAATACAAAAATAAAATGATATGTACGTAATTAATAAAAGCACCCATTGCAAAACTGTGACAGATACGCTGATTTACCAGTCGAAATAAAGATGCGTGTCCGAAAGCTTTATTACCACACCTTCTACAGAAAATAAATAACAAGCTCGTAATATTTAATGGGGTATGCTTCCTGAAAGGTTATAGGTTCAATTTATAAACGCTGCTGATAGGAAATGACGATCAAATACGTTCACGTTCTACTATCAACCAATCAGAAACCAGAATTGTTCCATAAAAACTAAACCATTTAGCATCCTAGCACGTAATTATTTCATGTCAACACGAGAAGGATCTTTTGCTCTTTTGCTGCAAAATAATAAAGTTCGGACCCTGTACAGAACAATAGCCCATAGAGAATTCTTCATCTCCAGGACTTTTATAGAGTTACTACTTACCAGAAACTATTTTGAAATGAAACGTGGCATCCAATTAAAGAGCTTATAGATCCAATAGAAGGCTTTACTTTGATGGATCAGAACTAAAATTCTAATAGTGGCAAGTAAAATTTTTAGGATATTTTCGAAACCAAAATTTGAGAAGGTAATTCAGGCACAACCCGAAAATAGTAAAGCACCCGAGTTTATTTAAAAGAATGGAACTGTATTTGCGTAATTAATACCGTGCTTAGATAACAGAAGTTTATATCTGGTAATGCTAGATGCTTTGGACGATGGCTTAAAAGCATTGAACATATAAAGAGAGCATTATTTATCGAAAGGAAAACTTTAAATTCTCTTTATATACTGAACTGACATCTCTAAGATGTATAAAAGCCGAGAGGATTAGAGATTATATTATAAGGATCGAAGCTTCAGAAAATTCATTAGAAATGTCTGATGACGTTATCAGCTACAGTCTCTTTATCTTCATGATATTTAAAAGGTTGCCGAATGATTTTAAGCCATTTACTACCGTTATAACTCAGAAAACACATGACTTTAAATTAAAGGCGGCATTCATGAGTTACGAGGAAAAATCGTTAATGCTCACAGAAAAAAACGAATATACAAATATCATGAAAGTTAAAAATCCCTACCTTAAAACACCAAAATTAAATAATACTTTTACCGCGAATAAAAACCACAAGTTCTCCAAAACCAATTTTTCTCTAAAGAAAAGTAGGAAAATTATTTGCTAAAATTGTGGCCGTTGCAATCACAATAATTTTCATTTTACATACAATAATATCAAAGAGGGCACCGTTACAAATGTGGAGAGCTTCGTTAGCTAGCATACATTTTTCCATGTACATTTGACGCTTTAACAAACAGCAACAACTTATCTGCGGATCGTGATGCAACGAAGGAATCGCTGTTTATCAAATTTGATCCAAAAGCCAGTCGAGTAAACGATATCGTTTTGAAGACAAGCGATGCTAAAATGGAGTAATAAAAATGAACTTTGTTTACTATTAAAAAACCGCTCTTCTAATCCCAAAATTTTAGCAAGATATATTTTCTATGCAAACATCATTAAAGAAGGTGCAAATATAAAGATTAGCTCCAATAAATCCAAACTGGTGTACCCGAATGGAACTGTATTCGATATTAAACAAAATAGAAGACTATATTATTTAAACAGCACAGTTCAATCAAAAACACCCGACCATGATTTGCATACATGTCATAAAATTCTTGGGTACTGCAAATCGGAAAGAGTTGGCATATGTGGTTGCGAGAATGAAAATAAAATCTTTAAAAAACTTGACAATCTGTGACCTTTGTACGGAGGGAAAAATTACAAAGTACCAAAACAAGATGCCAAACAAGAAGGCCATGAAAATCCTATGACTGGTAAATTGTGACTTGAACTGTCCCGTGGAATCGATGGACAGAGAAAACTTCAGGTATGCATTACATTTTGTAGACAATAATTTCGGTTTAATAATGGAATATTTCTTAAAGAACAAACATGATACCTTGCTAGCAACTAAAAATATTTTGCTGGCATAGGCCCCTAGATGCAGTGAAGTGTATTCGCTCGGACAATGGTAGATAATTTACTAATAAAAACTTCGAACTTTTATTAATTAATCATCGTATCAAACATGAAAAATCGGCCCCTAATTTCTCTCACAAAAACGGGACTGCGAGACGATCACGGTGGATATCTTTTGAAATAGCAAATTGTCTAATTGAATCAAAACTCGAGCCTAACCTCCTGATGTAGGCACTTATTGCTGCTTCATCTATATGCAATCTATCCTTAAACAAAAGACTGTCTAAAACCCCATATAAAGCTTTTTTACAGCAGAACATCTAAATTTAAGCAAAATGATTGTATTTGGTTCAACTTGCTTCACATTAATACATAAAAAGCAAATTTAATATCAAAACAGGATGTAGTATATTCTATTTGTAAGATAAAAACAACCCAACATATTTACTATTTTTGTAGAGAAAAATAAAATAAAACGAATTCGATGTGTTAAATTCACAGACATGTTAAATTCTAAAGAAGAAAATCCATCATATCAAGAGGATTAATTAATGTTTCATTTAAATTCATAAGATAAATGAAGATAATAAAGTCGCCGTTTATGAGGACAAGAGTATTAATAATGGTGACAGCGATGGAGTTAAAGTCGAAAATTCACCGGAATGTAAATCCAAAAGAATTAGAAGACTACACGATTTTTTGTGGTCGACAATTTGAGAGATTATCAAATCTACTATTTCTATTCCATGGATAATACGCCAAAAAGCTCTAACGAAGAAATTAACTCCGAACACTGCCAGCAGTAGAATATATCAATGCAAAACGAAATCAATATTTTAACAGAGAATAGCATCTATTCGGTAGAACCTCCCCCCAAAGAATAAAATTTTCATTTCTACAAGATGGGCCTTTACAAAAAAGACTACAGCATAAGGCGTTGAACAGTAGAATGCTAGAATTGTTGCTAAAGGACACTCTTAGATTTACATTATGGAATATTTTTGCTACCTTTTCACCCACCACAAATGGCAATTAGAATTTTATTGCAAATCGTACCGCAATATAATCTTAACATCTATTAAATAGACGTAAAAATACTTATTTTAATGCCCCAATAGACTGTGAAATTTATATTTACTTTTCAGATGGATTCATAATGAAAAGTAAAACTTCATATGGATGCTTAACAAATCACTGTACGGTTTAAAGCAAAGTGGGCGATACGGAAATACAGTATTTCGTAATTATATGATTGAACATCAATTCAAAAAATGCCCAGTGGACCCCTGTTTGTATAACCAAAACAAAGACCATAAATTACTGATTTTATTTTTATGTCATTGACATTTTAACCGCATGAAATTATGGCATGATGTTAACCGATGTTCAGAACAAATTAAATAGAAAATTCCAAATCACAGATATTGCCAAATATTATGGTTTCTAGGCATACAATTTACACATGAAAAAGGAATTATCAAAATGTATCAATCGAGTTACATTGAACAACTACTTTTTAAGTATTGGAGGTAAGCATACAAGAAACGCTCTACACCCATCATAATTGATGTCAATAAAAACACAGAATCTTAAATAATTTACGATAAACTATACCTTGAAATGATAGATAACCTTATCTACATAATGACAACTGCAAGACCTGACATATGTTATAGAGTAACAAAAATATCACAAACGTTATAGAGACAGAAAATTGAGGATTTAAACAGAGCTGAACAATCCTTCCTTGTTTAAGATGAACTAAGGAGCAACATTTAGTATTTAGAAAATAAACATGTCCACTTCAATTAAAAGGGTTTTGAGATTCAGATAGAGGAAACGATGAACATCGAAAACGTATATCTGCATATTGTTTCTGACTATCAAAAAATGGGTTTATTGATTCATAGAAACCTCATAAGCAACATATTGTATCTTTCTCTATCTGTGAGGTGGAATTCATTGCACTCGTGCATACTGCGCAAGAATCACTTTACCTAAAAGTATTATAAGGAATTTTTAGAATGTGGGAGATTATATAATTATTTCCACGTGGAGTTTTCCGTTGGCATTTTTATTTTTATTTTAACGTACGCTTCACACTACAACAAACAGTAACAACTTTCTTTTCGATTGTGATTTAACGCCACATGTAATTGCGAAGGAATCGCATTTTATCAAATTTGATCCAAATTTTAACTCTCAGAGTCACTTTATAGAGCTAGCCGACACCAGCCGAGTAAACGATATCGTTTTGAAGAAAACAAATGCTAAAATCTCGCTAAGGAAAAATTAAAGTGAGTTTTGGTTCTATCTTCTGGAAAATGCCCTTCTTATACCCAAATTAAAGACAAAATATTTTCTGTACAAGCCGCCATTAAATAAAGTGCAAATAGAAACTATAACCACAATAAATAAAAACTGGTGTACCCGAATGGAACTGTATTCGATATTAAAGAAAACAGATGACTATATTATTTAAACAGCGTAGTCCTATCAAAAACCGCCTGCCATGATTTACATACATGGCATAAAATTTTTGGGCATTGCAATATTTCGGATATCAAAAAGTTGCCGTATGTGGGTGATGGAATGAAAATAAAAACTTCAAGAAATGTGACAGACTGCAACGTTTGTACACAGGGAACATTACAAAGTACCAAAGCAATATGCCAAACAAGAAAGCCACGAAAATGCTATCACTGATATATTGGGGCTTGCTATATATACAGATAGTATATTTCATCATATGGCAGTTAACAATTAAAAATATTATTTAGAGTTGCTTATATGTAGAATAATTAGTAATAAATGTATCACTAAATATATACCAGTTACTACTCATATAATGTCTTGGTTATTTTAATATTACTAATTATATATTAGTAATACCTATTTATTATAATTATATCCCTAATTATATATGAGCTTTATGTATATCAGTTCTGCATCGCATCGGGTATAATTTTTTTTCTGAAAAAGATCATTTTACCGGCGATTTTTGCGATACGTTTAATATTTGTCGCTTGTTGTAAAGTTACAGTAAAAACCCTTCCTAAAAGCTAATCAATGAAAGGGTCTTCCTCATTCCATTTCAACTGAAAGAAAGATCAAATGAAATAAAACTGGCTTATGTTTATGTAATCAAAAGTGTTATAGAATACAAAAATGATCTTACTTATCAAACCCCTGCATGAAAATACAGATCATCTTATTTCACAAAAAATTACGTATGTTTGCATTTCTTATGTCAATAATACCTAACTGCATCTTACTTATGCATTATATGCCATTAATTATTCAGGCAGTATTATTCTAGTGATATTTTAAAATGACACTATAAAATATACACTAAATTTTGAGAATATATCACGGCAAACTTTATATGTTACACTGCTTATATTTCTACGACTGTGTAAGAATAAAAGACAATATAAAAAATAAGTCCAGCTTCACCTCCAGATCGTTAGTTGTAGATTAAATAGTATTAGAAATCGTGATGATATTTTAATCCCTTTACAGTGGTATTTCAGTATATTAGATTCATATATACTGTTTTACGTTTTCTATACAGATTTGTTTATTTACAAATCAAGAGTAAAGTGACAACTAACATCAGATTTCGGTAAAGGTTGGTGGAGAACGTGGGTTTCAAAACTCTGTGCCGACCTGTATTTTCGCTTTGTCTGAACTGGCATCTAAGCTTCAGCCTCTGTCCCATCGACGAAACGTTGCATCCCGCTGCCGGTTCTACAAGTATTTTAATGGTAAACGCTCTAACGAACTACAGACACTTGTGCCCCCACGATGTAGACATCCTCGACAAACCCGACAGCCAGCTAAACCCCACCCCCACACTGTAGAGATCCCTAGATCTAAAAGATCTTTCTACTCCAGTAGTTTCTTCCCCAGAACCGTTAGACTCTGGAATTCCATTCCAGGTTCCTGCTTCCCTAACTGTATTGACATGCAGAAGTTCAAGTGTAACGTGAACCGACATCTTGCTGCTCAAATCCCAACATAGTGCCCCAGCAGTTGCTGCCCCTGATAGTAGCCCCCAACACCAAAGTGGCAATGTGCCTTGTTTGGGGTGAAAATGTAAAAAATGTCTAAAAAAGAAGAAATTTACTTTACCATAAATCTTGTGCTAAATAATTAACTATGATGGGGATTCCTTATAAAAAGAAGCATTGCCTGTACTGTTTTCAGTTAATTCCCAAAGAACATTTTATATGTTGTAATGTCAACTAAATACACCTAAGTAAAACCGAACATAAAAAAAACACTTCCAACTAAACTAATCGAAAGGAAGCCATTATCTCTAAAAAGACGTTATATCAAGATGCTAACGGCAATCCTTAAACAGTACAAGTGACAAGTGGCTTCCTAAATAGAAATTAAAAAAAAACACTAATTGAACATACTAATTAGCCAAAGGACGTGACAGATATTCTGATAAGTCGAGTGTATTATTTTTTAATCAATCAGACGCCGACAATACTTTACAGCTTTGAGACGAGAAGAGACATCAACAGACAGCTGCTGGCATTTTTCATTCAGTTTTCAATAAAAAAGATGTGTGAATTTTCACACGATTATTGACATCACCGAATGTAGAACATTGCAATGTTTATTACAAATGTCAAGAGGGAAGAATCAAATATTTTAATTTTCTTTATTTTCATACTTCTTTCCACAACTTTATATCAATTTCAAATAGTATTTCAAATGTTTAGTTTCGTATTAAATTTCACCATTCCATTTTGATAATGATATAATGATAAGTATGTTTTCGAGGTTCATTTTTTGGAGTTCCGAATTTGGCGGAAGGATTTTCTAGAGAAAGTCTGTTTGGAGTGCAAATTGTTTTTAAGTGTATACTGAAATGTGAGAGGGCGTGAAAAATGTTAACTGATGGAAAAAATAAATAAATCAACAGACTTAATTCACAACATGTATATTTTATACTTGTCTAAAATGAAGGTTTACTGTTAAGTTTGCAGGTTGAAACAAGTAACGTAGAAAGCAATACAAATGACGACTCAACAAACAAAGGTAGATCAAATAAGAAGTGTATTAGGAAAGGTATATTTACAGGATATTTACATAATGGTGTCAAATAAGAGAGTCTTTGCTGGAGAAACATATCTGCTCTCGGTGGCCTTCGGTGGCTTCTGGTGAACACACACTCAGACTAACTGAGTCTTCCTATTTATGTGTAATTACTATCCACATATGCAAATGAATGTGTGCCACCATAACATTTACATTGATAGGAAAATATAGAATGTGCGTTAATATTCATAGTTTCACTAAAAGAAGAGAATTCATTAGTTGTGATAACAAAAAGTCTAAGTCGATAATTTTAGTGACGTAGATCATCTAAAAAAACAGAATCAGAACATCATAGTCAATCACATAAATATCATTTGATTCAAATTTATAATAAGTCAATGTGCATTCATTATCTTTGGAGAAATACAGTCGCGGTGTAAAAATTAGAAATATTTCAAATACAGGTTTCGTAAGGTATCTAAGGACACCTAAAACACTAAGAAAAACAGAAAATGAAACTTATATAGCGTTGAAATTTATAATTTCTTGTAACTACATAAATAAATGTAACATTAATATATGTTTTATTCTGTATATATCCTCTTTCAGCTTCTATCAAACTCAATTCAAGTATGAATGCGACTGCAAGCTTTAGTCATTGAAAAAAGGAGGCATGATGTGCCTTTCACTACGAACAAGAGGGGCAATAATAACTACACACTTTTGGAAAACTTTCTATTCGCTGTCATAGCCAAAGTAGAAAGAACACGGTTAGAGTAAAAAGCACGTTGGAAAAATTAGATATAGTTTGAAAAATGTTTCACGTAAACCCATTAAAAATTTTAAATATTATTTTTAATTGGTTTTTGCTTAATAATTAAGCATTGTTTTGGTCTGTGCGGGCGCTTTTATATCCGAAATTTGAGAGAAGCATGCCTGGATCAGACTGTTCTATATATATATATATATACTGTATTGTATTCTTTTTATATACATAAATATTAGTAGTTTTTTTATTTATAATTATGGACCTATTTAATTTATTTAATCCCCTCTTATGGCTAAATATGTTATATTAAAAAGATAATAAATATTAATTTTATTCTGTTTTTATTATTATTATTATTACTATTATTATTATTATTATTATCATTACTATTATGTTTATTGTTATTAATAATAATTTTAATATTGTTTTATCATTATTTTCTTCTTTTATTCATATATTTATCTAATAAAAACGCGAAAACTTTAAACTTATATCATTTAGCATAAAGGGCCTAATTAATGGTAGGCGTATGTTTGAATTGCGTTGATTTTACTCGTGGACGTATGTAAGAGGATAAATATGCTAGCTGAATACATTCACTGCCTTTTTTGACACGTTCATTTCTGACGCTTGGATTGTATCTTCTGTTTGTATTTGTAATAATATGTTTCATTACTGAATTGTATAATTGTTCATAAATTGGTTGACACGCAGATCTTTTTCTTTTTCTTTTTCTATATACTGTCAAATTCTTACTTTCTCTCTTTCTCTATTTTACTAGATCTCATTATTCTTTCCTTTTCCTTCTAGTTCTTATTCTCTTTATAATAACCATTTATATCTTTTTTCTTTTCTTCTTCATATCATATATATATATATATATATGTTCTCTCTTCTTTTTCTCTCTATTTTGTTTTCTCTCTATTTTCTTTCTCTATTTCTGTCTCTATTCCTTTTTTTCTCTTCTCAATCACCCTCTCCCCATTGTAATCTTTTAACTTTATTTAAATTGCCTCTCCCTTTTTACTTTTTTATTTAATTAAAGTTCTGTGTTTTAAGTTTTTTAACTCCAACTTCTAAAGAGTTCCTACCTAAAATAAAAATCCATTATTCATTGAACTTTTGAATAGTCAAGTCGCTGCCTGATGATATCTGTTGTTTGATTGAAACAAGTGGCTATTTGTAGCAGCGGGATGTGAGCATGTTTATATAACAATAAACAAGTATATATATATATATATATATATATATATAGTAATGAGATTGATAATTTAAAAATCAAATTATAATTAAATTAAAAATCCGTTTCATGAGAAGGAATAATTTGTACGATCGTTTCGGAAAACAGTGTTTTTTATTGTGGTAGACATCAAGTTACGGACAATAATTTTTACATATAGTGTTTTTAACAAACAAAGTTTCCTCATCAGCAAATATTGGTAAGGGTTTTTATTATATGTAAAAGGCACCATAAATAAACCTAGCATTAAAAGTAAGGCAGATGTATCTGGAAATAATTAAAATAAAGGTATGGATTTAACTTGATAAGAAAATTAATATGAGTTAAAGATAGAAATAAAATAGAGTAAAATTATAAATATAAATTTGGTTTAAGTACAATATTATAATAGTATTTTTCGATAAAACTCATAGAAACATACACATATATATCTACATGTATACACACATACATATGTATACATATACACATATACACATATACATAAATACACATATATATGTATATAAAAATAGACACATATATACATATACATACATATACATATATATACATAAAAATATACATAAAAATATTTACCTTTTAATTTTTCGCCTTTTTAAATCAGGAACTATGGTCAAAGTACTCATATAGATACTTGTTATAGCTTTTCAGCTCATGAAATGATAAATTTTCGAAAGGAACGCTTGTGGAATATTTTATATCCGTTAGCATACTTTTTATTAACCTGGACATGAGTACAAAAATTTATATATATATATATATATATATATATATATATACATATACACATAAGCATAAACATTTATAAACAGTACATAGGGTCCGAGCAAAGCCGGGATGCACTGCTAGTATTAAAAAATCATGCAGCACTATAACTACCTCAAAACTTTACATATTCTTTGAGCTCTTTCCATAAGTATCACATAATCAGTATTCAATAATGTACACTGTGCATCTGTTGATATGTTTTTAAGTATATGTATATAATAATTAATATAAACAATTCCAACTCGTTATAAATACAATAACACATCCTTTGGAAAGTTTATGGCATCTCTTACGGAATCAAATTTTATGCAGCATTTTATAATCGCACCTTTATTTTAACAGTCATTAATTACTAGGCATGGAAAGAATATAGCATTAAATAATAGTTGGACTCATCGGATTTTTATCTGTTTGTCATCCATTTACCGATGCGCATGTGTCAATCATTTTTATGGAAGATTCCTTATGTTAAGATTAATTAGATTTGAAAACAATTTTAAATTAATGTGTCATGTTTATTTCTTTAGATTTTTGTTTCCATCTCACTCGAGTATTATTTTTTTTACCTACACTTTTCTTACTTAAAAAAAAACATAATATTCTAATGCACATGTCTCAATTTTTTATGAATAAAAATATATTTACGAGTATTTTACGACCGCAAAATCAACATATATATATATATATATATATATATATATATATATATATATATATATATATATATTTATTTATATATTTGTATATATATGTATATATATATATATATATATATATATATATATATATATGGCACAATAACAGGTTAATGCACTTTCGTTAGATCAGATATAAAGCGATATTAAGTTTGGCCAGACAGTTGGCGATATAAGAATATCAGCCCTTGTATGTGGTCAAACAGTTGTAGGCTGTTGACAAAATAAACTAAAAATAATTTCTTCTCTGTGAGATACACTTGCTATTGAAAATCGTTACAAGAGTCACACAATTAAGCAAATAAATTTGGTGTATTCCAATACGACGCAGTTGTATTAACGTGATGTTAAATAACATGTATTATCTTATGCGATACAACCAACATAATATTCCGTTAAAATAATAGTCTTGTTTTAATTACAAGTACATTCCAAAAAAAAAAACATATAAGATTCTACCTGACATGTTTCAGTTTTTGTATTAGTAATAACTCTCGACCGTCTACTTTAGTGATTGTCTACTGTATATTTTATTTACCTGTTGCAAGTGATAAGAGTTAAACAAACAATCAAAGCATCATCATCCCTGCATGATTGGTGAATAAAGTAGCTTTCTGAAGTGTTACGGACATATAGTAAATGATTTCTTTCTCGCAATTAATTGTACACTTGTCTAAATAAACTGTAGTAATATTTGCAATTATTCAATGACCTGATACTAAAGCAAACAAGATACAAAGAAACAAAGAATTTATGGATGAAGGTGTGTGCGAACTTTGTCATTACTTACACATATAAAAGATAATCAGTTATATTATACATTTTCCAAGACTCAGCCAGCGTGTTCATTTTATAAAATAATATATATACATACATATATTCAAACAGATATGCACATATCATCCACATGCAATACTGATTTGCTGTTTCGCATCTTATCATTGCGGATAGCCAAGCAAGTACTTCAAGCCAGGATCGAAACTCGATCGCCCAAATGGCAGTCGGAGCTTCTAACCGTTGCGCTATACTGCTGCTACGCGGACTGTGAATAGATAATGTTTTGACATTGTCCAATATATATATATATATATATATATATATATATATATAGATATATATATATATATAACTACTTCATTTACTCATATAAAATTAATATACGAAAGTATAGATTTATGCGTAAACTTTAAGTATTTACTTCAAAAGCGCTCAATACGTAGGTAGAGCTAGTTAGAAATTTATATAATATATATGGCGATTAAGCTACACTAAATATTCGGCGTTTCATCCACTATAGGATTCTTCAGGCTTATGCGCGAATTCTGTGGTTGTTTCTCGTTTTTATATATGATGAGGATTTTAGTTAGCCAATCAGCTTTGTAGTATTCACTGCGCCACTTCCTATCAGCCAATGGGCATGCATTTTATCGAACAAAGGATATGTTTTAGAACTAGGTTAGGTGTTTAAGGCAGACGATTTTCCTCATTTCTGCTCTTTTTTTGTTTTTTTGTTTTTTCGCCGGTAGTCGAATGGAAAATAATAAGACAAGCTACCACTTGCGGACATTTCGACGACCCATGCAAATTATGCCTCCATGAAAAATTTGCTATCCTGTACTTTAAAGAACCCCAAAATCTATTAAACTGTAGACGAGAAATAGCAAACCATTGTGTTCACAAAATAAAAATTACTCTAGGATAGTGATACAAAATAGCTTTAAAACTAACAAAAACAATAGAAAACAAACAAATAAATAAATTAAATAAACATGAATATACATAAATGACCATATATATATATATATATATATATATATATATATATATATATATATATGTATATGGACATGTATGTGTGTACACATATGCATATTTATATATAAAATAGAGCAGAAATGAGGAAAATCGTCTGCCTTTAACCACTAAGCTAGTTCTAAAACAGATCCTTTGTTCGATAAAATGCATGCCTATTGGCTGATAGGAAGGGGCGCGGTGGATACTACAAAGCTGATTGGCTAACTAAAATCCTCAACATATATAAAAGCGAGAAACAACCACAGAATTCGCGCATAAGCCTGACGAATCCTATAGCGGATGAAACGCAGAATATTCAGTGTAGCTTAATCGCCGTATATATTTTATAAATTACTATATATATATATATATATATATATATATATATATATATATATATATATATATGTGTGTGTGTATATATATATATATATATATATATATATATATATATATATATATATCAATTATGAGGAAAATACATGGTTTGATTCGCATGGTTAAAAAAAGACTGGTGGTCAACTGACTGGTTTCACTCTCACTCTTTTAGAGCTGGACCGAGGAGTTCATTTTATTTTTAAAATCGAAATAAGGCCAACGAGGAAAATATACGTTTAAAATATGTAATAATCAAATTAGCAGTTTTCCACTGTTGTGGTAATTTGCTTGGCAAATATCACAAATCAGCTTAATAGTGCAAAATGCTATTTTGTTTCTATCGTACGGTTTGTGCTCCCTACGAAACAGTTAATGGCATTCTCTCGAAAGAAAATTCTACCGTGACCATGTAAATAATATAATTCATAATAATGTAGTTGCAGTGCTGACTACATGTGTTGAAAGGCTAAGATTTGATAGTAGAGCCCAAAAGCACATACCTAACAGAATCAGGAATGGGGGCTAACTTCCAACGAACGGTTTGAATAACACAGCCGATTCTTCAAGGGCAGAGTATCGCCGATTTTTATCCCTGTTAGTAAGTATTATATAAAACGCATTCTAAACGTATTTTTTAATCTTAGGTTTATGTTGCTTTTAAATGTAAAATAAATCTCTTGTTCTACCTCCAGAAGAGTTAGAGCAAAACAGGTCAACTGGACTTCCATGTTTCTAATCTTAAATATATATATATATATATATATATATATATATATATATATATATATATATATATATATACATATATTGAATACAACAAAAATATATGGCCCCGCGTTTTGTGCGTATATGGCTTTATCTAGACTTTAAGTTTCACTAAGTTTACGCGTCAAATAAAACCATATAACGCATCAAATACCGCCTTCCAAATGGTCTATCTATCTGGTTTATCAGTGCAGACATGAGGATTTACATATCCTCAAAGAGAATACTGTGAAAAATAGCTTGATGACTGCAGCCTATATTTGAATCTGTACATTATTTGAATTATTTAAGAGAACAACTGAGTAAAGTTTTCATTAAAATACACCTAAAACGACAACGTTGTGGTCATAGACGAAACGTTCTTGAAAATTAGTTTTTCTCATGTAAGTTCGGTTTAGTTCAGGTTTATATACATAGAAGAAAGTATGTTTTTAGTTGTTATGGTCGGACGTGTTTTGCTTTTTAAACGTTTAGAGAGCGGAACTAGAAATTACAGAGTTAAGAGTTTACATTCAAACGGAAGATTAGAGAGACACTAACAATAACATTTCTGTGAGGAGAAGTATGTTAAAAATAAAGTATGACACCGCAAAAAATATTTCACGGTCAGCCTTATAAGTTCTCAAGGCAGGAATGATTGCGCTGAGTGTGACCACATTAAAAAGAAACGTATATTACGGATGAGATTACAATTAATCAATTAACAGAAATGGGTACGGTATTTATAATTCACTAGGCAATATACATATAAATAGAGTTTTTACTATAAATAGTACAAAACAAAAAAGAAAAAAAAACGATTGTGGAATAGTATATTACAATAGTGTGCAAATATTGGGAATCGTTCTTAGGGGCGTAACTTGTTATCAATCTGTCTGAATATATCGGTTTCCTAATCTAACATGTGCGACACTATTGATCTCGACTATTCCCGTCTATAAGTGTGAAAAGAAAAGAAAAATTAAAATATGGTACCACAAAATAGGGAATGGGTGGGTGAAAGAAAATATAGAGAAAGTTGTTGACGGGGATGGACAAAAGAAGGTTGACATAGAAATGCGGATCATGGTGTAGCAATAACAGTGACGAGAGAAGAACAATATATGTAAATATATGTAGAGTTTGTTCACAGGCACTTTGGGGGAATATAGCTTTATTAAAGTAAAAAGGATTTGCGACAGTCGATGAGTTTTATACGACGTTTGCGGGCGTTTTGCTGCTAGAGGTCAGTGACTAGTTGGACGTTTAACGACAGTTGCAGTTTGGACAGTTAGACACAAATAATGCCTTTGAGCAAATAGGGAAAGTAATTTCTCAAAAAACTGAGAACCACTGCCTTGGCACATCGTAGACGAGGACTTAGTACTTAAAGGGTATTTTCAAGCGATTGTGTCATCCATGCACTAAGAGTCAAACTAATATTTAAAAATGGCCGTAAGAATCAATGTAATCTTATTACTTTTAGGAATTTTTTTTTAAATTTCTTTTTTTATACTTAAGAATCCGTTCTTGCCCCACTCGCAGCTTCCAATGCGAAAACGACGGCAGAGTCAGAACCAGATAAATAAATGATAAAAGTCATATCTACAGCACATGGCACTGTGGTCAGTGGGTTGTCGATCTGGGGTCAGATTTTGTTACAAATGTACCGACCGGTTATGCTATTGTTTTTTTCTTTATTTTCTTTGCAAAACTAAATCATATTCTGCAAATCCAAAAACATAAACATCAATATTCCTCTACAGAAAGGCCCAACGAAATAATATCTATAAACATTAATAATATAAGATCTTTAAGCATGTAAACTTTTACGAACATGACCGCAATTCTAATTAAAGTCTTTAAATTTGTTTTAATAAAACAACCAAATAAACTAAATCCCACCATAAAAATTTCACATAAAGTAAAAACATTGTATTTTACGATACCACAGTATCAAATATTGAGTTATAACAATTAAAACTTGTGGAAGTTAATAAAGTCAAACTATTTGGGGACTGTATTGGTATAATAATGAATCTGAGACATCGATATACTTAAACAAATTATTTCAAATGTATTTTACACTCGATTCCATCTCTTATTCACTAGTAACATATTATTCACAGAAATCATTGCAAGATTTTTAGAAATGTGTTCCTTCAGGGTCGATACATTTGTTTTATCATTCAAATATACTTCACTTATGTATTATCCCTCGGTTATTGATTGTAAACAAATGACCCTGCAAGTAAGTCGGATGACTCATTAATGGGTTTCGGTTTCTACTTAGAACAGATTTGCATTAGTTCATGACCTATATCAACATTTTATACGAAGCGAGAAGCTAATTACATTTGCCAATGTCTGATGTATATATATATATATATATATATATATGCATATATATATATGCATATATATATGCATATATATATATATATGAATATTTATATCTATATCCATATATACACATAGATGAATATGTTTGTGTGTGTAATATATATATATATATACATATATAATCTCTCACATTCTGAATATATATATATATATATATATATATATATATATATATATATATATATATATATATATATATATATATATATATATGATTGTTGAGCTGGATTAAATCCGACGATATGAAATAAAATGGAGGTGGAAGGACCTGGATACTCAACGTTTCGCCCGATTTATGCGGGCTTCTATAAGAGGGATGGTCATTGACGAGAGAGTCGGAGGATTGGGGCTATATATAATGATGGGGGAGAGCAGCGTGTTTTCCTTATGTAAATTAGATGTCATATATACATGTATATACATTTTATGAGAGAAGAACTAATTAGAGTAAACTAGTGTAGTGGATTACGTCTAAAAGATAAAATATCGTAGAGATTAAAAATTGTGTTTGGAAATATAGCGGTGATAGATTAAATAAATAAAATGACACGAGATTACGAAAGAATTGTTTTTTTTTTTTTTTTTTAAATTAGAAATAATTGAATTGGGATAAAATAGCGCAGTAACTTAAAAGATGGTATCTAAAAATAAGAATAGGAGGTGATAAAATGGAGTCTAAAAATAGATAATGATAAAATACAGTAAATAAGTAAAATAAAAATAACATTAAGTGAAATTACGAATTTTTTTTTTTTTTTCGCGTTTAACCGGTGTCTAAGTTGTTTTCTTTGATAATTATTTTCGACAGAAAGGGAGCAACGTGGAAAAAACCTTTTCTTTGCTTAATTATTTTGCTGGAATGGGAGATTATAGCTGACTCAATTAAACGTCGTGTGGATCTGTTATGTATGTGTTTAAGGAAAGTTGCTTTGTTAAAATCAAAATGGTGGTCGTTTTCCATGATGTGACAAAATATGGCGTTGAGTGTATTGTTGTTTTTTTACATCTCTTTTGTGTTCATATATTCTTTTATTTAAATTACGTTGAGTTTCTCCTACGTATATTTTTCCACAATCAAGGCAGGGTATGGAATATATTCCGGCTTTGGTGTTAATGTTGGTGTTAGTTATAATTTTACGTGTTAGATCCCTAATTGTTAAAGAGTTTAGTTTTGTTATTTGAATGCCTGTCTTATTTAGGTTCTTATATATTGTGTCGTTGTTTTTATTAGTTGGTAATGTTAATTGTCTGTTGTGTATCTGGCTATTTAAGGAATGGTCTCGGTTTCGGTTATGGTAAATTTTTAGTGCTTTTCTTTTTGTATTTGCCAAAAAATGTTGAGGGTATTGCAAGTTCATGAATGTACGTTCGATATACTCAAATTCTTCCACGATGTATTCTTCACTACATTAGTTCTTCTCTCATAAAATGTATATACATGTATATATGACATCTAATTTACATAAGGAAAACACGCTGCTCTCCCCCATCATTATATATAGCCCCAATCCTCCGACTCTCTCGTCAATGAACATCCCTCTTGAAGAAGCCCGCATAAATCGGGCGAAACGTTGAGTATCCAGGTCCTTCCACCTCCATTTTATTTCATATATATATATATATATATATATATATATATATATATATATATATATATATGAGTGTGTGGGTTTGAGTTTGCATGTGCATGATGTTTATATAATATGAAAATACAATAAGATTTATTAACCCTAATGTATAGTTACTGAGCAGGTATAAATAAAAATATTGACAAAAATGGCCATATAGAACTGATTTTTTTTATTTATTTTAAAACTAGGACAATTTTGTCATCTCATTGACGCAATCCAAAATATTTTTCATATATATTTAAGTAGTTATCATAATTTGTAGGGCACTTTATTTTAATATATTGTACGAGCCGATTGTAAAGATAAATATAACCTTGGTTTTAGGATGAAGGTTTTCGTTTGTATATGCATTGTTTCATATTAAACACACATATTTTTAAATGGGATTTAATGATACACATTAAATGATGAAACATATTTTAAAAATCATATTTTACCTACAACACACACACACACACACACACATATATATATATATATTGAACCATACAAACACACCACACACACATATATATGCATATAATGTAAATATATATATATATATATATATATTATATATATATATATATAAGTGTGTGTACACATATAATACATATACAGTCACACACGCACAAAACACACACATATACATATACAGCTATATATATACACACATATATATATATATATATAAGAACATGTTTTTCACTCAATATTGTTCTAAATCTAACTTCTAAAAAAATGCGTATCATTAT
Organism: Euprymna scolopes; assembly: GCF_053919585.1. Taxonomy (NCBI): domain Eukaryota; kingdom Metazoa; phylum Mollusca; class Cephalopoda; order Sepiida; family Sepiolidae; genus Euprymna; species Euprymna scolopes. Next base: position 40,494,303 of record NC_136495.1, on the reverse strand, counting down.
TAAACTATAACAACAGAAAATATATACACACACAAATATATATATATACATATATATATATATATATATATATATATATATACAGTGAGTGTGAGTTATCCATGACGCTTAGTGGAACGATAAATTTGCCGCTCTATAAATAAAGACATTATTCGATTTCCATTGATTAAAACGGGGTTTCAATTTTTGTTGCAGGCCATCTACTAGTTTGTCAGTTGTTTACAAATCTCAAGATCAATAAGAGCCTCCTATCATTTCTGAAAGTGATAGGAGCGACATCAAAGTTAATTTTTGTATAACTCATGCTTTTTACCAATCCAAGTGTTGACAAAAGGACCTTTGACATCCCCTTAAAATGCATCACCCGATTGCAAAGAATAACAGAGACGTTCCATGGGTTATGAAACCAAAGTTTCCGCCCACAATTATGGTATTTGGTATTGTTTCGAGTGAGAGACACATTATTTAACCTCACATTTTTTAAGTTGGCTTGAAGGTAAACACCAGAATTTACTTGGATGTACTAAAGAGTGGGCTGTTTTCCGGAGAAATCAAGCCCTGCTGACAGCCTCTGGGTGTGCAAGCAAGACTCAGTGCCGGCTCACAAGTCGAAAACGACCAGGACGTGCCCTCAGAATGGATGCTACGATTTGAACCCTTCTTTCACTGGCCTCCATCCTGCCCAAATCTGAACTCGCTAGATTACTTCGTATTGTAATACGTCGAGAACATCACGAATAAAACACACCCACAACACTAAATCCAGCCTGATCGCCGTCCTCTCCCGAGTATTCGTCGTGCTTCCGCTTGTTCAAGGCGGTGATTTAGGCTGAAGGGGTTTACATGACATATATGTCAGCTCTACTACATAGTTAAAGTTTCTTTATTGATTTATGTCAATAATTTATTTAAAATATTAAGCTGTAGTGCTGGTTTCTTAAGGGTATACTTTTATTGTTTCATCAAATATGAGTAGTGGTTCCATTTTGCAATGAAACCCGTATGTTAAAAGTGTAAAATGCAAATATTAATTCTACAATATATTATAATAATCGGATCTAATAGTGTCTGATCACTACTATAAATAAAAAGAATCCGACTTTAAAAATAGAGAAGGTGTAACAGATTTTATATAATCTCAAGACCCAAATACCACCTGCTAAATTTAGTCAGTTAGTTCAGCATTACAGCGCAATCTACCACTTCCTTCACCATCGTAAAGACGGCATTCTGATAAAGTCAATTTTGAACCCCTGAGGTTTAGCACGTCATTCATTGGAACAGTTGTTCAAAGTATTTACACATACTCATATTATTATCAAGGCGATAGTTGTAGGGAAAGTGCTAATCTAGCCGCACTGCTGAGTTGTGACACAACGTAATAATACTGTATGATGATTACTATATATATATATATATATATATATATATAGAGAGAGAGAGAGAGAGAGAGAGGGAGATAGTTAGATAGATAGATAGATAGATAGACGGATAGATATATAGATAGATAGGTCAATCAATATCTACGAAACCGGCCTAAATATAGTGGATACAACATTATTGATATCAAATATAAGCAACAAAAAACCAATACCTATAATAAAATTAAAAATAGAAGATAAAGAATTATAATCTGGTATACTGCGCCATACAATCAAATGTTACAAACAAAAATTGGAAAGGAATTTCTAGACCTCATTAAAAAGCATCTCCCCGTAACCAATCACTTAGACAAAATTTTCAATAAAACTAACCTAAAGTTATGATACAGTTGCTCAAAAAATTTAAAGATGATAATTAAAGCACATAACAAAATATTAAATAAAAGCAATGAAAACAATAACAAAATAAACAATAAAAAAACTGTGCATCATGACAAAAATAAAACTAACACTACGGGCACATATATAACTAGTAGAAATAATAATAATGATGATAATAATAATAATAATAATAATAATAATAATAATAATAATAATAATAATAATAATAATAATAATAAAAATAATAATAATAATAATAATAATAATTATAAACCAACTCCGGACAACGACAACCATAGCAGAAATAAAAAAAAATACTAATAATGAACAAGATAAATGCAACTGTATATCCCGCACACTTTGCCCACTTTAAAAAAATATCTGACCAAAATCATAGTTTACCAAACCACAACAAAGAAAAAAAATAAGAAAACACGAATAACAAGGGATATTACGTAGGAATGACTTCATTATATTTCAAAACCTTATATCATGACTACGAAAGTACGTTAAAAAAAACACCGAATGAAAACAACACTAGCAAACCATTACTTGGAACTCAAAGAAAGCGGTCGTTCGCTAATAGTCAAATGGAAAATAGCATTACAAGCAAACATATGTAAAGATCTAGACGATCCCTGTAGATTATGTCTACATGAGGAATGCTCTATCCTTTACTTTAAAGAACCTCAGCATCTATTAAACGCTAGGGGAGAAATAGCGAACAACTGTGTACACAGGATACACTTTACGATAGCGATACAAAATAACTTTAACTTTGAAATAACAATGGAAAAAATAAATAAAATAAACGTACATATGCATAAATTATTATATGCATATATAAATGTATATATATATATATATATATATATATATATATAAACTAACACATTATTTAAAAAAAAATACATTTAACTATACCTAAGTTTAAAATAGGTCAGATCACTACATATCTACGCTTTCCGCTAAAAAATAACACAAAAATAAAGGGTGACCCCCAAGGTCAACTGAGCCTTTGTCTTGTAAGTGCCTGCCCATTGGCTGATTAGAAGGGGCGCGGTGGAAGCTAGGAAGCTGATTTGCTAACTAAAACCTTAATAGAATGTGCGTATATAAAAATGCGATATAACCACACCTCTTCGCATAAGGCTAATTAATTCTAACATGGATAAAACGCGGAATATTATATATAGCTTAATTTCAATATAATTTTTTATAAATTACTACCTAGCTCTACCTATGTATTGAACACTGTTGAAGTAAATAGTTAAAGTTTACGCATAAAATTATACTTTCGTAGATTAATTTATGTGATTAAATGAAGTAGCTATATACATATATATATATATATGTATATATATATATATACACACCCACACACACGCATATATATATATATATATATATATATATAGGCTGCGTTACGTATGTGAGAACACTTCTGTTGTTTTTTTTTTTAATTTATATCAGATATACTATTTTTCTTTTCATAAAAACCCATCGGAGATATTACTATAAATAATGCAATAAAAAAAAATTCTGTAATAGTGTCTATAAAAGGAAGACAAAGAAATTGAATAATTGCAAGTTTTTTCAAAGTCGCCCGATCTTTCCTTTACAATGTAAGACAGGAGCTAAAGACAAACAGTTACTTCTTACAGAGAAGACAATGCTATCAAGGTCCGCATCACAAGGAACAGATTTGAAACGGCTCCTCAAATCCAATAATACTGAAATCTTTTTAAAAAAGTGCTCTCTTTCTACTGTCATGAACAGAATAATGGAATTTAATTTGCCAGGATATATTGCAAGATGCAAGATAATGATTTTGTAAAGAAGAGAAGTATAGTACATGGTCTGATGTTTATGATGGATTGATTCACAAGAGAAACACTTATTTACCCATGCACCGCAAAGAAAAAAATGTTTTGTTTATATATCTAAACTCAAACTTGTTCTTTTTAGTTTGGATAACTGAAATAGGATTTACATTTATCTTATTCAAAATCAATATTAGAACACATCCACATCTACAAATTTTAAATTCTTTAAATGTTAACATTAATTATTACGAATAAGATAACAACGTATAGCCAACTACCTTTACCACATTTCGGAAACTTGTAAGACTACAAAATTGAGATATGGTGATCAGATATTATAGTGACGTGTAAATGCACATGTGTTAGATATTTAAAAAAACAAACATAATTCGTCTAATATGAAAAAGGGTAAAAATCAAATCAGTTTCAGTCAGAGCTTACGAAATAGAACAATTCTCTACAAATGACTAAACGATATATTTAAGAATATCTACTTTTTATACGTCGAAAACACCAATACATGATATTTCAGTACTTTAAGAAAATTATATGCATGTTGTTCCACTGTTTCGTTTTCCTAAGAAAGGGCACTGTTCTAAGCAACCGTTAAGCTGTTTTGAATTTGTCCATCAAATTAAAACAGAACATTTATGCGATATGATTTTATTTAGTGATGAAGCAAATTATCACATGTGTAGTAATGTCAATAAGTGGAGGTGTTTTATCTGCATAAATAAAAAAAAATCAACTATGTTTATGGAATAGGAACTACATTCACCAAAAAGAAACGCGTGACTCAAAACGGCTGGTTTCCGTTTAAGTACACAGGACAAGAAACAACCATTTTATGTTCGAGGCGATCTTCTCAAAACCATCATTTATTTAGGCATGTGTTAATAGTCAAGAGTTTCAATTTGTGATTTACAACAAATGTGATGCTGTCGCGTTTCACCCAGAAATATCGTCATGTTATTACCATCTAATTATGTCCGTATTCTTGAATAGACGCTTTTCAGATAATTAGATCAATAGAGCATCTTTTATATAATCGCCTCCATGTTTTAACGATCTCTTTATATTGGGAATACTAAAGAAATGTGTGTGGGAGGGGAGGAAACCGATAATCTTGATCTACCAAATGAATATAAACCTTTACTATGGGAAATGACACCTATAATAAATCATACTTTTGCATAGCTGGAAAAATAAATTACATATAAAGTAATAACATTTTATACATATTATATTTTTGAAAAGCTGGATATATTTGAAGAGGGAAAAATAGATGAACACTTTCATGAAATGGTTATTAATTCTGATTTATACTTTAATACAAAACAGCCCAAGTTTTTTTTACTTGGTTGACTACATACGTATTTTTTGTTTTTCATATAGTCTTCTTTACAATGCCCCACGCTATTTTATTATCTATCCCGATGTACCACTCGCTCACAAAAGTAAATGCCCTTCAAGTAAAATAGTGCCGCTAAATATGTTTGTGTTACGGGAAAAAGGGCTGTCGCGTTCCATGTATATAAAAACATTAGATAAGTGAAAATGAGATTAGGATAAGCCGGGACTTGAACCTTGTAAGCAAGGTAAAGAAATAGAATGTTATAAATCGGAATGTATAAAAGGTATATTGTTAAATTCTATTCGAAATAGTTAGATATTTCTTATATCGTAAAAAGAATTATTGTTCATTCTTTTGAACAATGCAAATTAAAAATACATTGTTAAATAATAGGTTAGGTTAAATATAGGTTAGGATATGATTCTTTGTTTGCAGAAGTGTGTTTTGGAAAAACGTGTGCATAGCCACGTGAATTGTCACGTTTGGGAAACACACTTCTGACGTCATAGACAAAGGACGATTATCCATATACTTGGATGGATTCGAATGTCAGAGGAGTTGAGTCTGCTATTCAGTCAACGAAAGAAAGTTGAGTCAGTCAGTTGGCAGTCAGTGGTCAGCTGACCCTTTGGAACGAAAAGAAGAATAGTAAACTATGTAGATCCCGAATTTGAATTCTTAACGCCATCAGCATTCGACCGGTCAAATGAATAAAGTATCACTCAACAACAAAAAGGTGATGTCTTAATTATCTTATTATGAACATTGCGTAACCCTTCCAAGAATATGTATCCCTTCTACTTTCTATATGTCTTATAAGAAATATGAGAAATGTGCATTTATCACTCGATCACCCTCAATACATATGAGATTTCAAGCATCTCAGTAGAGAACGATATATGTATAAATGTATCATCTCATCATGTGTATATATGTCCTCGTCATTTTCCTTAATATGTACCTCTATGCAACATTTGGATTAAAACCAACTAAACCGATTCGAAGTATAACCCAACGCGTCACACTTTTTCTACTTGTGTTAATATGTGCATTTGTAGTCTTTAACATATAAGCAATAACCCACTTAAAGCCATGGTATCCGAAACGCTATTTCTCGACTTTATGTCACTTGCTATTTATTTTATAAAGCCACCGTTCAATACTCGACTTTCGTCACTCCGATGTAACATTTTTTGCGAACTATGTATCGTGACAGGATTTAATTCCGTGACCAGGAATACTGTTATAATTAAAAATAAAATGGAATTAGTCCAACACCATTAGACGGAGAAGTGAAGTCTTTTCACTTACTGGCTCAGTAGGAGAAATATAAATGAACCTTGGCTGTGCATACCGATTTTCTTGCAATGATATGATCACAGCATGCTCCTCTGCTGAAAAGTTATACGTACAGATAACGAGTCACTTCGAAGATAAAGACGTGGAAATCGATTATTCAGTTTGGCTTTATGGCAAAACGAATCAGAAAGCAAACAGTTAAATTCTCACTATGTATTCTCAAGGTTGATGTTTTATAACCCAGGCTTATATTTACAGGTTTTACGTGTAGCTAATCTGAAATAAATCGCACATCAACCATCGAATCTAGTTTAACTGGATGAGGAAGTGAGGCTTTTCTCTCAAATCAGTACAGACTTTTGTCAATAACATCTATTTTAATTAGCTATGATTGTAAATATATAATAAGAAAAATATCAAGAAACAAGAATAATGTTGTTAACTTCCCCATATGAAATGTCGGTGTCGTTTTTTACAATATTCCAATATTTTATCGCTTGAAAATAACGTAGCCAAGGCAAGGGACTAGTATAACACTATCAGTCGGTCACTGGCATGCGACTGGCGTCACGTGTTACATTAAATGTCTTCTAAACAGTCCCATATAGATGTGAAAATGGTCCAGTCATTAGGGTCTGTGTATCAAGAAGAAAAGCATAACTGAGATGTTGGATGTAGATGTGGGTCTTCCCCATTCTCTCAAGATGACCTCTTCACCCTGGTGGCATTCTGGCTGTAATCTTCTTCCTTCGTCCTCCGGACAGCTTCGTTGTTAAATAGATACAGTTATGGCAGACACAAAAAAAAAACACAACACGACACAATCGTAACATATATGAAACCTAATTAACTATTTATTCTACAAAATGTATACAATATATACACAAAGACAATTTACACTTGACAATCTTCAAAATGAAACTAACTAACCTAACTAATGATGAGAGGAGCGGAGGGCCCTACTCGTCTACGGAGAGACTGAAATATGCGTGTTCATCCCATGCTGTCCGGACGAAAAAGTGTCCGATAGAGGAAGGGGAACTCTGGGCTGCATTTCTGTGTATCTGCATTTATGGTCAAATCGCCATCCGGCCATGGTAAGGAGTGTATTAACAACCGTGGCACTGAGATACAGTACCACACTATCATACATGATTATAGCACGGAATATTAAGGAAAAGCATACATACTTATACAATAACAATGTGTAAAACAGGAAATATTACACCTAGTACGATTAGTTGTCTTATACATATGGAAGTAAAGAAACTGTAATAATAGTGATATCATAATATGCAAAACGAACTCGATAGTTTAGCAATGTTCGAATTGTTTAAGGATAATTAAAAGGCCCGGAAGTTATGATTATACGACTTGAGCAACAAAGCATTATTCTATTTTGTATTAGTCTTATCTTGTGACCATACCCATTAATATGTTGCTATTTATGCATTATGTGAAATTATTTAGTACATATAATTTATAGACATATGCAAATTAAGCATGTAGACATATGGTAAATTCATTTCTTTTAAGAAGTTTTTTTTTCAATTGAAACCGATGCTTATATATAAATTGATTCGAAACAACCAATTAGGCATTTAATACTCATGAAAAACTGCTAATTGGAGACTACGCGGCAATAAGGCTTAATAAAATTGCGTGTTATATGGGAAACAAAACGAGTAGAGATCCGGATTTAGGATCGACTACATACCTTTGTTGTTTAATATTTCTCACATTACATGGTATGTTCCTGTTAACGTTGAAAATAACAGCTTTTTACTGAGTTGAGACTCATCCACCTAACACATATTATTGGTTATTTTTTTTACTTTCAAGAAGTAATTTATATCAAATGCATGGAGCGGTTTGCGTAAAATAAATCTTGGTAGGATTTAAGCATTTAATACGTATTTGTTAACATTGAAATTGGATATGACCCGTGCGATTGCGGTCCGCACATTGAAAGTACTATTAAATAAACTTAGTTCATGGAATTTGGTTTGTGTTAAAGTACACAGAACTAGAAACATTGCATTGGTTTAAACTAAATGTGTTGTTTGAATGAATATTATGCAACCGCTTTTAAAATAGCGATAGAATACAGGTCGAATGGCAATGTCTCTATAGGATATGCGATGTAAGCTGGGCAAGTGTTCGTCTCCAACAACATTGATTGGTTGATCTTGTAAATTTAGAAACTTTTTCAAATATATTACATAAAAAGTACGCAAGTTTTTATATGAATTAACTAAACCACATAAAACGGTCGTAAATAAGAGACAGTGAGATAAACAACGGGTTACTTAAGAGCTATATTATATATATGGTGCCCCCCAAAAAGCTGATGGTTAAAAAATTCATAACTTTCTTAAATTTTATATTTTTCTTTTATTTTTTCAGTTTATCTGAAGGAACCCTTCCAAGGTAATTCGGAATCGTCACACTACCGAGGACCGGATATTTATCGTAGGGTCGTATTTTCGGTTGAATAAGTCAATATCAGAAACTCAAAGAGAATTTTGACGAAACTTCAACACAAATAATTCCCCTACTCCCAATGTAATAAAACCAGCTACAATAAATGGCCTTAAAACAATATAGAGGAAGAAATTAGGGCAATAAGCCCTGAAACATTCTGTGATGTGTTGGACAATGCCCTGCAGAGAGCACAAGAGTGTGAAAATGAAAATGGTGGACATTTGAGTAACATCATTTTTCATAACTAAAATTAGACCTTGTGAACAACATATCCTAGATTAAGTTGTGTAAAACAATTAGAATAATTAGACTATGATAACTTACTATTCCTCCAAGAAATACGGGGAGGGTCATCTACCTACATATGAAAGCTGTTAAGCATAACCTAAACATTGAGGAAGTGAATCAAATTTAAAATTTGTCAGCTTCTTTTGGGACAGCTTATATATATATATATATATATATATATATGTGTGTGTGTGTGTGTTCAGTGTGTGTGTGTGTGTGTGTGTGTGTGTGTGTGTGTGTGTGTGTGTGTGTGTATAGAAATAAATCATTCGGTTATGCCAAGTCAGAACACCAGAGTTGATTGGTCAAATAAAAAAATTCATAGACTCCTAAAGTGCACACATTGACGTCAGTATGAGAACAGTTTGTAATTTATCGATATTCTCGTAATATCGAAAATGGGCGTCACTTGGTTGAACCTCAACAACCTCAAAATCATGCCTATAAAAACAACTCTAAGAAAAAAAATTAATGAAAAAAATCAACAAAGTCACAGCAGCACAGCTGTAAAACAGTTGTTTCTAGCCTTTACTATACTACATGCGGAATCCGAATGTGTTTATTCATTGAACGACATTGCTCTTATATATTTCTGAATTTGATTTGGTGAATAACTGTAGCAGAGGCTACAATTGAGTTATAGGTGTGTGTTGTTTTATAATAGTGGCTTTATTTGCGGTGATTATTCTCTATGAGAGACGAATCTTATTTTGTTATGGATTATTCAGGTAATGACCATTAACACACAAAAAGCCGTAAACGTTTACAATCAGCGTATTATTTTTAATAATTTATAACTTTTGTAAAATAGACTATGGTCAGTTATTACAAACATTTACGTAAAATTCGTTAAATCTTTCGGTAGGTTTATATCTGCCCTGTTAGCATTTGATTACACACACACACACACACACACACCCACACACACATATATATATATATATATATATATATATATATATATTTTTATAAAGTAATAGGGTTCGTGTGTTTCTGTCTGTGTGTACAGTTCTCCATCATCAACGAAATATAAAGGAGGTAAGAGGGTAGATCTCTCCTGGTAGAGAAACATTAGAACCCATTTTAGGATGTTTCTGTTATAGGAGACATAAGAATCTATGCCTTATTTCTTTATATACTAGTCTACAAACCACCCCCATATCGAATGACTTATGCTCATTTGCATATCACATTATATTAAATCTCTTTAACTAATTACCTCCACCTTATTACATATTGGAAATATTCTAATCATTTCAACTGTACTATTTACAAAATCTATTTAACATTTAATTATTTAATATATTTTCATTTAATTTTATATTCGATTTATTTCACTTTACGTATATTATCAAAACAATTCATTGGCGAGCAAAGCTTTATGTTTTGGGATTGTATTGAAAATGTAATGGAAATTTCAATTTCGTTCCGTTTTAATCTTTTATATTTTACTTGCCAATATAATTGAAAGAATACAATTCAACTATCGTAATTTTATATAAATAAACAAAAACAAATATTTTAAAATAAAACTTTATTAAAAAATAAATAATTTTATTTTTAAATGAAAAAAATCAATTTAGTAAAATAATTGTATTAAACACCCCCAGCCTTGTCAGCAAACCTGTAAACCTATAAAAGTTAACATTTCGAATGTAAACAGTGATTTTTCGATTTTGTTAGCGCTTGCCGCAATTAAAGACAATTAAAACGGAACTAACTTTATTTCCATTCTATTTTTTAAACAACCCCCAAAACATAACGCTCTCTTCCAGTTATAGCCAATTTTTTTTTAATTAAATAAAACAGGTCAAAATAAACAGATAAGCGCATTTTCTTTTACATTTTTCTTACAACCATTGTCATTTAACCAACTGCAGGATATCGTTACTTTTGTGGGGTTGTTTTGAAAATGGCACGGAGATTATAATTTCGTTCCAATTTAATCTTTCTGGTCGAGCCTATTTCGAAAGCCTGTTTATCATAGATTTGAACTACAAATAATTTATTACATTTTGATTATTACTATCTTAAGACTTAAAGCTTATATTTATTTCATTTTTCTATTTATATATTGAATTAGTTATTTCCAGTCTTATTTAAACTTAGTGCTTTCTTTAAACCGGATGAACCTTTTATAAAAATATGAGTTTAACGTAAAGAACACGAACAAGGTTTTATTCAACTGAATTTCTTCCAGTTTACTAACAAAATATATAAATTTAAAAGAGATATAAATAATAAAATAAAAAGGTTATGTAATTTAAAAGAAATACACGTACTCACAAAAGCAGAACTTTTTTTACACATTTTTTTCTTTAAAACCATAACAATGAGACTAACAATTACCTAGATCTTAGTAATTATTTGTTTTAATAGAACTGTTTTAATTGTACTGTTTACTTAGTTAACCTAAGTTGGTATTACATTTATTTTACATTTACCTTTTTTTTTTTAATTATTACTTTTAGACTGTGACGTTTACACCCGGAAGTAATGAGTCACACGTAGGTCGCTTTTATTCATTCCTTTTGGTCAAGATCAAAGTGTAGTATCTGTTCTTCAGATGCTGCACTTCATTTTCTTGTTCTCTTTCGGTGGAGGAGAAATCCTTCACGACTGAGACAATTTTTATTTTTGTACCTTTTCTCCACGTTAAAAAACGACCCTGGTGTCTAACTCTGTCCCGTGGGGAGGCATAGTAAATAGGTACAATATAATTGTTTATAATTGTACTATTCAGAAATATTATTTATAGTTCGTCCATTTCAGTTAGTATACATTTCCTTTACGCTTAATTAATTTACAATCATTAATATCGTTAAACAATTCCGTTTAAAACCGAAATTATGCCACCCAAACGAAGTAGAAACGAAAGTGAGGAAGAAAGAATGGAAAGATTGGAAGCTAATAGACTAAGAGTTGCTGCAATTCGCTCCAATGAAAACAATTCAGATAGAGAAAGACGTCTAGAACTTAACAGGATACGTCAAAGAGAAAGGAGAGCAAGACTGTCAGATTTGGAAAGAGAAACCCAACGTGAAGCTGACAGAACTAGACATGCTGTAAGACGGTTAAATTCATCACAAGATGAAATTCAAGAAAGGCAAAGATATGCACTGGAAAGAGAAGCAATATTACGATCGAATGAATTATATGAGGTAAGTAGACGTACACAAGGTGAGTTGAGAGTGGCTCAACGACATCAGAATGAATCGGAAACCCAACGAAGCTTTCGCCTATACCAAGGGCAACAACGAGAGGCTGCATGGAGAGAGAGTATGACTTTGCCCCAGCAATTGACAGAAAACGAGGCAGCTAGACAACGAATGACTGCTTTGAGACACCATGAAATAGAACACTGCAATAGAAAAGGATTGCTCTACAACAAAAATGACTCTCTCACTACAGCTGATATAGGAAAAATCGACAAAGTATGTCAACATTGCTCAGCTGTAAAATTTAAAGGAGAAACCCCTGGTTGTTGTTGTTCTTCTGGCAAAGTTGTGCTTGATAGCTTTCCACCACTGCCTCAGTTGCTTCAAGATTTGCTCTCCGGCAATGGTCCCATCTCTAAAGATTTTCTGCAAAATCTACGCTGTTATAACAATTGTTTTGCAATGACATCATTTGGTCACAAAATTGCGGCAGTACATGGGTGGAATCCTTCTTTTAGAATTCGAGGCCAGGTTTGCCACCAGATTGGGAGTCTTTTACCACCTGAAGATGAAACAGCAAAGTTTATTCAAGTCTACTTCTTGGATAGTCTGGAAGAGGAACTACATAATCGGGGACGTGACAGTCGACTCAATAGAGACATTCTCCAAAGTCTGACTGAATTTTTACATGAGAACAACAGCTTTATTTGTCAGCTGAAAACAACAAAGGAGAGGATTGAAGAAGAACACTTGGTAGAACATAAAGTTGTCATAAGGGAAGACCGAAGGCCGCAAGAAGAGCATCCACGGCAATTCAATGCTCCAACAACAACGTATGAGATTGGAATATTAATGGAGAATGAACCAACAGCTAACCGGGATATTGTCTTGCATTTTAGAAATGATACATTAAAATGGATCTCCGAACTACATCCCCTCTACGATACTTTAATGTACCCGTTAATGTACCCCTATGGTTCTCCATCTTACAACATCTACATGAAGGCATCCAATGGGCGAAAAGTTACCCAACAGCAATTTTATTCGTACCATTTAATGACTTGGCCTGGAAACTATTTTCTCTGGTACCGAAGGCTATTTCAACAATGGCTGGTGGATGTGTACTGCAAGATTGAAACAGAACGTTTACAGTTCCTGAGGCGTGAGCAACAGACCCTGAGAGCTGACAATTATAGCAACTTGAGAGATTCAATTCTTAGGGAGGATGGGAATCCAGAACAGTTTGGTCAACGAGTTGTACTTCCGGCAACTTATACAGGAGGCCCTCGATACATGTTTGAGCGTCAAAGTGATGCCATGGCATATGTTCGGCGAATGGGCCAAGCCGACCTCTTCATCACGTTCACAACAAATCCAAAGTGGACAGAAATTACAGAAACTTGTCTTCAAGGGCAAGACCCTCAGGATCGTCCAGATATTGTTGCCAGGGTTTTCAGGCAGAAGCTAAAAAAGTTACTTGAATTTATTAAAAAGGGAGGATTTGGCAGGTTGAGGGCTTTCCTGTACGTTATTGAATATCAAAAAAGAGGACTGCCGCATGCACACATCCTCACCTGGCAGGCCCCAGAGGACAAACTTCTACCAGAAAAAATGGATCTCTGCATATCTGCAGAGATCCCTGACAAAGAGGAAGATCCTGATCTTCATGCTAAAGTGATGGCACATATGGTGCATGGACCTTGTGGACCATTTAATCCAAATTGTCCATGTATGATTGACAACAAATGTTCCAAAAAATACCCAAAAGAATTTCTTCAGTGTACCAAGCAAGGCCAAGACTCTTACCCCAAGTACAGGCGAAGAAAACCAGAAGATGGAGGCCAGACTGGTACAATAAGGATGAAGAGAAATGGTCGGTATGTTAATCAAGAAATAACAAACCAGTGGATTGTTCCGTACAACAAGGTCCTCCTTCAGCAGTTCAACGCTCACATTAACGTAGAAATTTGCAGCTCGATCCAAAGCATCAAATATGTCCTCAAATACGTGAATAAAGGATGTGATCAAGCAGTGTTTGAACTACAAAGAACTGATGGAGCAGCTAACCAACAAGGCCAAGTACAAAGTCACATTGTGGATGAGATCCAGCAGTTCCAGAATGCAAGGTATGTCGGCAGTTCAGAGGCAGCCTGGAGGATATTGGAACATCCCATCCATGAACATTTCCCCCCAATTGTACAACTTTCTATTCATCTTGAAAATGGGCAGCGTGTCATGTTCTCAGCTGATACTGCTCTGGAACGAGCCCAAGGTCCACCGCCTGCCACAACTTTGACAGCATTTTTTCAACTCTGCCATGAGGATGACTTTGCAAGGGGTCTCAAATACGTAGAAGTCCCTGAGTTTTACACTTGGAACAAATCGACAAAGAAATGGATGAGAAGAATGCGTGGGGTACAAGTTGAAGGTACTGAAAATGATGATGTATGGAAGGCACCATGCATTGGGAGAATCTACACGATTAGTCCAAAAGCAGGGGAGTGTTATTTCTTACGCCTGTTGCTCAATGAGGTTGCTGGTCCAACTTCATTTCAAAATTTGCGAGCATACAATGGTCAGGTGTTTGAAACATACAGAGCAGCGTGCCTTGCTCGAGGCCTTCTAGAAAATGACCATCACTTGCATCAAGCAGTAGGAGAGGCAAGTGCCACTCAATCACCTTCAAATTTGCGAAGCCTATTTGTGATAATTTTAACAGCCTGTGAGCCAAGAAATCCTCTTGAGATCTGGATGGCTTTTCGTGATGTAATATCTGAAGACATTCTTCACAGATACAGGCAAGACGTTAACAATCCAGAAGCAGATTTTAATGAGGACATCTACAATAAAACTCTTTGTCTAATTGAAGAAAAAGTTCTCCTTATGTGCGGTCAACCATTGGCAAGCTATGGATTACCTGCACCAATGCAAGGGAGAGATGAAAGACTCGCGAGAGAGTATCAACGTGAAGTTACTTATAATCTTGAAGAACTTCCCTACAAGCAGAAAATATGCAAGAAAAACTGACCGATTCTCAAAGAGAAGTTTACAATTCATTCATGGCAATGTTGGAAGCACAAGGTGAAATGAACAAAAACATGATGTTTCTTGATGCTCCAGGTGGTACGGGCAAGACTTTTGTAATCAATTTGATCCTTGCAAAGATTAGATCCATGAGAAAGATTGTGCTTGCAACAGCATTCAGTGGCATTGCTGCTACTCTACTACAAGGTGGCCGCACTCTTCACAGCACTTTTAAAGTACCCTTGGATACTCATCGAATGGATCAGCCAGTTTGCAAAATTACTGGTAACTCAACCTTGGCAAATGTAATTAGAGACACCTCTGCAATCATTGTAGACGAAGCCCCAATGACGCACAAGAGTGCTTATGAAGCAATTGACCGAACACTGCAAGACATCACAGGAAACAAGAATCCCATGGGTGGCATTCCAATCTTATTTTGCGGTGATTTCCGTCAAATCCTCCCAGTGGTTAAAAATGGCACAAGGGCTAACATTGTCAATGCAAGTTTGAAACAATCCTATCTCTGGAGGCACGTTATAGTGAAGAGACTGACTACTAATATGAGAGCCTATATCTCTGATAACACAGCTGCAGCAGACTTCTCAAAATTGCTTCTCCAAATCGGTAATGGTCAGTTTTCTATCACTTCTTCACCTGACACAATTAAGATTCCAACTGCGCTTGGTAAATGTGTCGGTAATCAGAAGCAACTGAAAGACAAAGTGTACCCAGACCTGCAAAACAATGGAAAATCACCGGATTGGCTTGCTGAGAGGGCTATTATTTCGCCATTAAACAGCAATGTGAATCATTTGAACAATTCAATAATGGATGAATTTCCAGGAGACACAAAGCAATACAAGTCAGTTGATTCGGCTACTAATGAATATTAAGCTGTTCACTACCCTGTGGAGTTTTTAAACTCTTTGGAGATATCTGGAATGCCTCCACACATTTTAAATCTCAAAATTGGATCGCCAATCATGATTCTTCGATCCTTGGAACCGCCAAAAACAACAAACGGAACCAGATGTGTTATCACCAGATTGCACACCAATGTACTTGAGGCCACCATTTCCTGTGGTCCCTACAAAGGCGAAACCGTTCTACTGCCAAGGATCCCCTTAGTTCCATCGGACTCAGTACTTCCATTTAAATTCCGGAGACTCCAATTTCCTGTGACATGATCTGATTGTGGTAAGTTTTTAGTATTGAATGTGCAAGATAAAATTTAAGCAAGAGTTGAAAATGACTTCAATGAAAAATTTACTATGTAATATCAAGTAACCTTCCTTTTTGATGAAAATGTTTTGTGAAGTTCCTGATTGAATTTCAGTTACTACAAGAGGTAGTTAAAATGTTAATCACCTTATGCAATCGTTGCTCTTACAACATCAACTTACTGGAAAGGTGCCCACAGATTTTGGTACCCGAGTGCGCAACAAAGCTCCGTGCGAAGCACGGGTATCTTTGCTAGTATATATATATATAAAGCTAAAATAGAAAGACGCATAGAAAATTTGATTACACACACACACACACACACATATATATACATATATATATATATAAAGCTAAAATAGAAAGACGCATAGAAAATTATATATATATATATTTATATATATATATATATATATATATATATATATATATAAGAAATGTGGCAGTGAATCCTATGTTGCTAGTGTGATTGTTTCCACTTGTTTTTAATAAGCGTTTTCCGCCATATGCTTTTTAAATGCCCACATATTATAATATATTAATAGAGAACTATTTTATGAAATCATATTTTTCACGCAGTATTTGCTCTTCATATGTAGCATTATTCATATTATTAGAATTATTAATGTTGTTACTATAATTGATTGTACGCACTGGACTTCCCATACACGTTACAAGCAGAGATTACTCACTGAAAACAAATGCTAGTATTCGCTAGACTCAGGATATTAGTTCAAGTATTATTCACGTCTACCACTGATTATATAACGTAACAGGCAGTAGAAATGATCATTGGTTTTGTTTGTAATGAACGGTTTTGTATACTTCTAACTTGTTCAGTAAAGACCTGGTTAGTGCTTTTCCTACATGGCATTTCTATCCTTTTTGATCCTTATAATTCTGCGTTTCAGTTTCTTGGTTCTATGTGATGTTTTTATTTTACTTCTGTTGCAGATTCCATATTGATTGTAAGTGATTGTAATTTGTATGCTTAGTACCATCCACTTTCTATCCGAAGTCCTCCCCTTGATATAAACTTTCAAATTTTTTCCGGGTTATAGATTATTATTATTATTATTATTATTATTATTATTATTATTATTATTATTATTATTATTATTATTATTATTAATAATAATAATAATAATAATAATAATAATAATAATAATAATAATAATAATAATAATAATAAAATACTATTTTATAATAATCCTTTATGAAGTCTTATTTGTTGCGTTCAAACAGGTGCAAACATCGACAAGTTGTGTTTTTATTTGACATAAAAAAACAATGAAACTACTTTCAATGCAGCTATCCTCCACTTACCTTCAACGTATCTGCGAGTTCAAGCTTTTTATCATGATTTCTTAGATAACTGCCGAATTTGGATGATGTGATTGTTTAGCATCATTTTCGTTATTAAATAGCGATAGCTAAGAGAGAATTTACGGAAACCACTAAAAAGCGCATCGAAGCACAAAAACTAGGAACTCGAGACTTCTGGAAAATCTACAACAGTGTAGTAAATAATGGGCAATCAACAATTCCCCCACTAACAAACAATAACGAGGTTGTCTCCTTAGCAACCGACAAGGCTAACATGCTTGCCAGTCGGTTTGCCTCCAACTCCACACTGGACCCTTCCAACCACCCCCTACCTGACTTTCCTATGCGGACAGACGTCACGCTAGACGATCTGAAAATCACCTCTGCTCAGGGGCATGTTATCATAAAAAAACCTTGACACTTCAAAAGCATGTAGACCCGATCTTATCCCAGCTGTGCTATTAAAAAGTGCTCAGTCGAAGTAGCTCCAGTTCTCTCCAAACTCTACAACAAATGCCTTAATGAAGCTTGCTTTCCGGGCTGTTGGAAAACTGCTTCTGTTATAGCAGTATTCATCAATTCTGGCGAAAGGACAGACCCATCAAATTATTGCCCCATTAGCCTCCTCCCACTTTTTGCCAAAATATTTGAGACCATAATTAACCATGCTCTAGTCCATTATCTTACAGATGCTAAACTACTGACTGACAAACAATATGGATTTAGACAAGCCCGTTCCACAGCAGACATCCTAACTGTGATCTCTGAACGTATATACCATTCACTGGACAAAGCGGGGGAGGGCAGAGCGGTAGCTCTAGATATATCTAAGGCTTTTGACAGGGTATGGCATGAGGGTCTCCTCAGGAAAATAAGATCATACGGTGTCACTGGTAGAATACTTAACATAATTAAATCCTTCTTAGATGAGAGAAAAATCCAGGTTGTCCTCGACGGTCATACATCTAAACAATATGATATAAATACGGGGGTGCCCCAGGGGTCTATCCTTGGACCTCTATTGTTCCTGATATTCATAAATGACCTCCCCGACAACATTGCCTCTGAGATGGGTATATATGCTGATGACACTACATTCTATGGCAGACACGACAGGAAGACGAATGAACACATTTCTAAAGAAATGGCAGAAACACTAGAGGAAGACCTCCAATCTGTAGTGGAATGGGGACAAAAGTGGTTGGTCGCGTTCAATGCTGCCAAGACTAAACTAGTTTCATTCAATAATTACAAGAAACCCTCTCTACCACCCATAGCAATGGCCAACGACTCTTTATCTGAGAGTCCATCTTTCAAACTCCTTTGCCTAACGTTCACAGGAAACATGAGTTGGAACAATTACATTGAGGGCATTGCCAGGGCCCCTGCAAGAAAGGTGGGCTCTCTCTACCGTGCTAGAAAGCGACTAACATCCGAAAGTGTCCTGTACCTCTATAGGGCCACCATTCGCCCATGTATGGAGTATTGCTGCCACATCTGGGCTGGTGCATCTGCTACTAGTCTCTCGCTCCTTGACAAGGTTCAAAGGAGAGTCGCAAACCTGATAGACCCTGAACTGGCATCTAAGCTTCAGCCTCTGCCCCATCGACGAAATGTTGCATCCCTCTGCCTTTTCTACAAGTATTTTAGTGGTGAATGCTCTGACGAACTGCAATCACTTGTGCCCCCACGACGTGAGCACCCTCGACAAACCCGACAGGCTGCTAAATTCCACCCCACACTGTAGAGATCCCTAGATGTAAAATATCCTTTTACTCCAATAGTTTCTTCCCCAGAACCGCTAGACTCTGGAATTCCATTCCAGGTCCCTGCTTCCCCAACAGTACTGACGTGCAGAAGTTTAAGTGTAACGTGAACCGACATCTTGCTGCCCAAATCCCTACATAGTACCCCAGTAGTTGTTGCCCCTGATAGTAGCCCCCTATACCAAAGTGGCAATTTGCCTTGTTTGGGGTGAAAATGTAATTAAAAAAAAGACCACGTTTCAATCTAAATATTAATTGACTTGTCCGTACGTCCAATGTCACACACACACACACACACACACACACACACACACACACACACACACCACACACGCGCGCGCGCAAACATTAATTAATGACAAACGAATTACCTCCCATTATAGTCGCTCTTTATAATGTAAAAATAATTAAAACTATTTCTTCCCTAACAATGTTAAAAAAAAACTAAAAATAATATGGCTGTCTGTTTACAGTTTCAAATTGCCTATTTTATTTTATAATTACAAAGTCCTGTTGAGAGAAGACTAAGTTTTTTTATTATAGTTTCTTTTTAAAATTAAAAAAAAAATATGCAAGTGAATTGACATGTGTTTCTTTATAATTTATTAAAAAAATTCTTAAAAAGTAATTAAAACTTTATTCAGAAAAAAAAAACAAAGCAAACTGTGCGTTGTGGGTTGAATTTTTAATCAATTCTCTTTAGCTTTTAAATGTTAAAAAGAATTTGCTAAAATATTTTAAATTCGCCGTTATTTGTTTTATGCTATTTGTTTTATGTTATTTGTTTTATGTTATTTGTTTTATGTTATTTGTTTTATGTTATTTGTTATCCATTATTTGTTTTATGTTATTCGTTTGATGTTATTTGTTATTCATTTTATTTGTTTTATGTTATTTGTTTTATGTTATTTGTTATTCATTTTATTTGTTTTATTTTATTTGTTTTATTTTATTTTTTATTTTATTTGTTTTATGTTATTTGTTTTATGTTATTTGTTTTATGTTATTTGTTTTATGTTATTTGCTTTATGTTATTTGTTTTATGTTATTTGTTATTCATTTTATTTGTTTTATGTTATTTGTTTTATGTTATTTGTTTTATGTTATTTGTTTATGTTATTTGTTTTATGTTATTTGTTTTATGTTATTTGTTTTATGTTATTTGTTATTCATTTTATTTGTTTTATTTTATTTGTTTTATGTTATTTGTTTTATTTTATTTTTTATTTTATTTGTTTTATGTTATTTGTTTTTCATTTTATTTGTTTTATGTTCTGTGTTTTATGTTATTTGTTTTATGTTCTGTGTTTTATGTTATTGGTTTTATGTTCTGTGTTTTATGTTATTTGTTTTATGCTATTTTTATGTTATTTGTTTTTTATTTGATTTGTTTTATTTTATTTGTTTTATGTTATTTTTTATGTTATTTGTTTTTCCTTGTATTTGTTTTATTTTATTTGTTTTATGTTATTTGTCATTCATTTTATTTGTTTTATATTATTTGTTTTATGTTATTTGTTTTAAGTTATTTGTTTTATGTTATTCGTTTTATGTTAGTTGTTCTCGATTTTATGTATAATGTGTTTATAAAATTGTTCAACTACCGTGGAATTTCCACGGTTCTGCTAGTTATTAATATTATTATTTTTATTATTATTATTATTATTATTATTATTATTATTATTATTATTATTACTCGGAGTTCCCAACAAGAGAGCACTGCTCATCTTCACGTCTTTTGATCCTCATTACTAATTATTTGTTGTTACTATAACAATCGTCATAATTAATTACTCCTACACAACGATCATGTATTATTTCTGGGCTGTAATTATCAGCTACTCTCAAGCAACTCTCGTAAATTTCATAGTAGACATTTACTAAGACTCTGTTGTCTTTGCCGTTTCATCTTCATTGGCTTTTTAACAACAAGTATGTGTGTATTAGCTGCGGTTCGTGCAATTGAATTGTTCTTTAAAGATATTTCTTGCAGTTTCAGTTTTCTTTGGTTTACACTGTGTCTTCTTCCATATTTTTCCTCTTGAAAACTAATTCTTTTGTAGTAAATGTTTGTTTGTTGGCCAATACGAAGGTTCTTTTCTTGATTATCATATTGCGCTCATTCTTATAGTCTCAATCTATCATTCCATTCCACTTTCTTTTAGACATTTTGTTAAAGGATAACCTAGTGTAGGATTGCGCATAGAATAGATAATGCCGGATTTAGTCTAATTTGTGAAATATACAAATTCACATAACAGATGACGAATAGGCATACCTTATGTGATTAGAGAAAGTTCAACGAGACAAGTACGATAAAATCCGAGAGAGAAAACAGCCAAGGTGGAAACTAGCCACGTATATCGAGGTTGATAGTAAATAAATACTCCCTTAATATTTTTGTTTCAAAGTGCCTTACACCCTTTCACAAGGTTACATAACCATTTAGTGTATACGTTTTATTAGGTAGTTGAAAATAATACCGTTTTTTACGTATATACATATCTGATAAAAAATGGCATAATAATGCATGATCGTTGTTTAGGAGTAATACGTTTCAAAACTACGAGATCAAGTTTACTTATTTTCCCTCTGACATCTAATACATACTTAAGCTAAATTGGAAAAGAATTTTAGAGTTTGTACTTCGCTCTTTTTTGCACCTTTACAATAATCTATATGTTTAATTTGCAATCTTATTTTCTTTCGTTCAACGGCACCTGTCAGCTATTTAAATTGATTACCCAGAATGTTTTTGTCTGATTAATCATAAACTGCATAAACTGAATCCTGGTTGTTCTTTAATATGTGCCCTAAATATCCAGCTGTCTTTTTTACACTATATCAAGAATATTGTGTAAAAAAACGTATCAAATATTTTTCACTTTACAATAGTACTATGAATAAAAGGAGTGGGTATGAGTGAAACACCAAAGTTTCGATTTTATTTTTACGTCGATATTTTTAATTAAATATATTATTGTCTGCGCTTTACTCTCTCCCTATCTCTATCTTCCGCAATATATTGGTCTTCCCTTTCAAAGTTTTTATCCTCTTACTTTCTTAAGATAAACTTACTTTACCCATGCCGTATAACGTAGGTTAACGTAGAGAAGCGTCGAAATCTTACTAGTTTGTTAATTTTCTAGCTCGGCATAAAACACATGTAATTATTTGAAGAACGCTGATGTATAGAAACAGTCTATAGATTCCCGAATATATATATATATATATATATATATATATATATATATATATATATATATATACTGGCTCAGTTTGTTAAAATGGAACACATTCCTCATAAAAAATTGAATTTTGTATTGATTATTTATTTTATTATTTTTGCAATTTTTTTATCAATAAAAGTAGTTTCCCCCCAAGAAAAGGTTAATTATTTACCATAAATTGTTAGGTGAAAGCTTTTTGTTTTGTTGCCATTTTTAAAAAGAACCTTGGTGGTAAACATTTCTTTTTGAAAACAGAATTTTTATTATAAAAAGAAAAAAATCAATGCTTTATATGAATACTGTAAATAGTTAGGTGAAAGTACAGAAAAGTTAGATTTTTTTTCAAGAGAATGTACAGATTTTGTTGTCAATAGATGTTAAGAAAATAAACAGAAAAAAATACTCCCATCACAAATTAATTATGCAAAGAAAATAAATAAAATGTTTATTTAGTGTTTTCACAGTTGAACAACGCTCGGCTGAATCCGGCGATTACCGGTCGAACCCTAAACTAATTGGAATCCGTTGCGGGGGTGGGGGTTGGGGGTAATTCTGCATGAGTATCATTCTTTTTAATTTTGTCTTTTGTTCAATTTCGTGTGTGGGCTTTTAGCGATTGCAAACTAACAAATTTAACAAAAATGCAAAAAAATTCAATAATTAAATAATTTTAATAAGTGCCCAGCTTCTAATACAAATCCTAGTAAATCAATCCCCCTTATTGTTAACCCTGAAGGGAAGGACGAAACCAAATTATTGCCAGTATGTTTGAGAGAGGTTCTATAGGTGTATCAGAAAGTGGCCATAAAAAAGATGATCAGAACCTTAATAATTGAACTTACTATTTTTTAAGCTTATTACTACTTGAAAATATAATTCAAACCCAATTTTTTTTCAATTAAAGGAGCTAAGACAATCTTTTTTAAATAACACGTTTTAATAGCATATTATGCAATATTTGTTGCTTTAAAGCAGTTTTCGTTAAAAAAATATAAAGAAAATCAACATATTTTGACTGACTGATAAATATATGTATATATACATATATATATATATATATATATAAATGCCAAAAAATTACTTACCTAAAAAATATTATTAAATGAGTAGTTCCATTCTTCATTGTTAAGAATTAATCCATATTTATATTTAAAATTCCAGATGTTTTTAAATAAAAGGATTTTTTAAAGCGAGGGTCCTAGAAAATCGCATTTTTGTAACGTGATTTGCGCGAAGCATTAAATAGCTGTTGCTGCTAAAATGAAATTTATGAAGTATGGTTTCGTCCAAGGCCATAACCAATGTCTCTTTTTATTGCGTGTGTTAACCAAAATTAGTATTTTCATCCTCCATAGTTAAAAAGAAACGTACATTCACTTATAAGTTTTTCCCTAGAACAAAAAAATCCGCTTCATCGATTTAAAAAAATTATTTTAATGAAATACACGAGTTTTTGATTGATATATTTTAATACTTCTTCATCAACTTAATATTTCTTTAAATATCTAAAAAAGAAAACATTCAATGAAATAGAAAAATTTGGCGTTAGCGTCTGTTATTTACTTGACGATGTAAGCATAACATGAACTTTCATTTAAAAAAGGTTCAACATGTTTTTTTTTTAAGTTTTACACTTTGAACTTTACAGGTAAATTAAAAAAAAACTATTATTTTTTTGTTTTAAATTAGAATATTTTCTTTATCGTTCTTTTATCTTGAATTTGTGTTATATAAAACGTTGGCACATAAATGAATGGTACTTGTACAGTTTAATCAAGACATTAAAAAATGAAACTATTGAAAAAGGTTTAAATTATATTATCCGTTATGGAACGAAGTTCTCCGAAAAAAAAATCACTTTATTTCATCAGGTAGTTTTGTTTTTTTTTTACAGCGAAAAAACAATTTGTTATGATACCGAGCAAAATGTTCGATTTTTAGGAAGAAAAACTAGTATTAAAGATGAGTATGGGTGTCAGCGTTTTAACTGGAGTTATCTTCCTTTGGCATTTCTAAAATTCAAAAACATTTTTTTTAATCCAAGATGGGTATCTTCAACGCGCTCTCATGAAAACGTGTTTTTCCGCTGTAAAAAAAACTACTTGACGTTTAAGATGTTAAGAAATGAACAAAAAATACTCCCATCATAAAGTAATTATGCAATAAAATAAATAAAATGTTGATTTAGTGTTTCAACATTTGGACAACGCTCGGCTGAATCCGGTGATGATGACCGGTCGTACCCTAACCTAATTGGAATCCGGTGTATGTATGTGTGTGTGTGTGGGGGGGGGGAATCCTGCATGAGTACCATTTTTTTTTTTAATTTTGTCTTTTATTCATTTTTTTGCGTGGGCTTTTAGCGATTGCAAACTAACAAATTTAACCAAAATGCAAAAATTCAACAATTAAATTATTTTGCTCAGCTTCTAATACAAATCCTTGCAAATCAATCCCTCTTATTAGAACACTCAAGGGAAGGACGGAACCAAATTTTCGCCAGTATGTTAGGAAGAGGTTATATATATATATATATATATATATATATATATATATATATATATATACATATATATATATATATATATATTACAATATTTTAAGCAGATTTGACACTCAGCTGCCAGATTTTTATGGGTTGCTCGTTAACTTACGATAAAACTTGCGAAGTATGCGCTTGCTTACGGTTGTTGTAAAAATGGAATGGAAATTTAAATATCGCTCCGTTTTAATTTTTTTTTAATTGTGCTTCTCCCAAACAAATATAATCAAAAGAATAAAATTCAACAATTGTACTTTATATATAAGACACGAAATATTGAAAAAAATATTAACGAAAGAGAAATAATTCCATTTTTAAACGAAAAATGTCAGTTTAGTATATAAAAGTTCCGTTTAGTGATGGCACGTGATGGCACGCGGTGTGAAATAATTGTCCCCAAATTAAAAAAAAGTGCCCATCACTACAAAGAAAACCACCTTTTTATTATAGAAAAATTAAGTATAATGTTATAACTAAAAAGAGATATATAAAAACACACATGGGTACAGTAAACATATTATACTAAAATGCTGAAGCAGTCATTCCAGTGGTTATTTAGACTATTAATTACGAACGAACCAAGGTATATAGGTATATATATGCATATATATATATATATATATATATATATATATATATATATATATATATGTGTGTGTGTATATATATATATATATATATATATATATAGAAGTAATTTAACAAATATATATGGCGATTAAGCAACACTGAATATTCCGCGTTTCATCGACTTTAGGACTCTTCAGGCTTATGCGCGAATTCTGTGGTTGTTTATCGTTTTTATATGATCCTCTTCTATTGAGATTTTAGTTAGCGCATCAGCTTTCTAGTATCCACCGCGCCCTTCCTATCAGCCAATGAGCATGCATTTATCGGACAAAGGCCTATTTGGCCACTGGTTGACCTGTCCTTTGTGTGTGTCCTATTTAGTTTCTTGAT
Source organism: Euprymna scolopes (assembly GCF_053919585.1). Classification (NCBI taxonomy): domain Eukaryota; kingdom Metazoa; phylum Mollusca; class Cephalopoda; order Sepiida; family Sepiolidae; genus Euprymna; species Euprymna scolopes. Next base: position 40,468,059 of record NC_136495.1, on the reverse strand, counting down.
CTGTTTTAAAACTAGGTTATTGTTGTTTTTTTTAATGTTAGTTTATATATAAACTAGCTGTACCCTGCCACGCGTTGCAGTGGCTCAATTTGGTGTAATGGAAAAATTTAATAAAAAGAGAAAATGCATGTTTCTTATATTAGCTCAGCAATCCACTGCAAAAAGTGAAAAAGAAGGCGAAAATGAAAAAAATGGTACTCTTGCAGAATTTGATCTGGATCCTCGGGAGTTTCTGTCAATACTCCATGGATACAGCCGAACGTAGCAAAAATGTTGAAACGCTAAATGTTTTTTTTTCGTTGTTGTTTTAGAAAAATGTTAGTTAGTAATTAATATTTGGTTGATGGTGGGGGGAGGGGTTACTATACACAGATTCGAAAAAGTTGTCCAAAAACAAATAAATGAAAGCAAAGGTAAGGTAATTTACGTTTCTACCTAATTAGATAATTGTTTAGTGTTTTTATGTAATGTAAAATGTTTAATTGGCTCAAAAATCAGAAATGGTCGCGGACTCTGTTGAATACGTTAAGTTTGGGAAAGTAAGTTGAAAACTAAAAAATTTACAAAACAGTTTCTGAAACTCACAGAATATATGTTACCATGACATAGGCTGGCATAATCGATAGGTTTCTGACATTATTTTGTATAGTTTTTTTTTTATTTTAACTCACTTTCTCAAACTTAAAGTAATCAACAGTGTCCGCCACCATTTGTAGCTTTCAAATACCCTGATAAAGACTGTTTTTCGAGTCGACTAAACGTTACATTAAATGAAAAGGTTTTGTATTACTAAACACAGATACAAAGAAGTTGTCAAAAAATAAATATATAACAAATAAATGTTATCAAAGGCAAGAAAAGTAAGTGTTCTACCTTACTGGATAAGATTTTAGTGTTTTTATGTAATGTATAATTATTATACTTAAGATGATGAATGTTCTTTTGTTGTTCATGTTATAAGTAAGAATAGTTGTCTTAGAGTGATAGACAGTCTTAGGAGAGTTCATGTTGTAAGTGTTCATATTGTAAGACAGAGATGGGATCATTAACATTATTAGAGAAGAGATGTGGACATTAACACGTAGATATAAAGAGCTGAGAGTGTACATATAAATACACTTTGAGAGGTGATTCGCTATCTAGATAGACAGACCGATAATTGAGAGGTTTGCATTTATGTGATGGATTGACAGGTTGGCATTTATGCTTTGACAGTTCGTATGAGCGGGAGTGTTTGTATAACATAAATAGACACATATACTTTCTAACACATATATTTGTTCATGTAATGATGGACACAGGAGACGGAGTTATAAAACCAAATTGAATATTCATTCTTTTTCCACTTGAACCGGTTAGTGGCTTTGCGTTCAGGAATTCAAAGTTTACATATTACGTTTCAAAAGTGATCGTCTCGCTTCTAGACGATTGAAACCCATGTCTGTCGATCTCAAACTTCCTCTGAGTTTCTCACCGACTTCCTCTCCAACTAACTAACTAACTCCCACTTCCTATATTGAGAAATCCATGCATGTCCGGCCAACGTGACCAAACTCATGCGCGACTTGCACGTTCCCGACATTCTGATTTCCCAATAACCTATTTTTCTTTTGTTGTTTTCACAAACGAATTCAACCTACATATCCAATTTATTTAACCCATATTTTTTTATCCACATTCTTTCTAACAATTGAATAGTTTATTTATTATTTATTCCATCAGAATTAACAATTTACTGGACATTCCATTTAAACCTATTGCTCTTTAAAACTTATATCCAAGGTTCGATTTATGCTTTCTCTCATTTTATTTTCATTTTAAGTAATCTCTCTATTTGTATGCTTACATGAAAAGGGGACAGACCTTATCATGTAACATCCCTCCCTTCCATATTTTACAAAAAAAATGTATGTATTTGTAAATTTAGGACATTTTTTGTATTTTTACATCTACACAACCACACGGCTAGAAAGATCAGGCTAAAAAACTGTGAGACTAACCGTAGCCCTCGGCGCAAGAGGGTCCGTGTGTGCCTGGCGTGTGGGATGGTGGCTGATCCTGTGGTCGGGGCAGCGGAAGAAAGAGTTTCAAGATGGCGCCTGCCTGCTTTTATTAGAGACGGAATCTCGCAGGATCGCGCGAGATCTCGCGGGAATGCAAATTAGCTAGGCCATCTTGAGTAATAAAAATCGGTCCATTGGAGGTGCGAGGCAGTCGGGTTCTGACGTTCGTGGCGATCAGTACAGTGACCGTTGGGTTCCGTTTCTATTCGTGCAGTCAGCTGAGCTTTGTTAGTTGCCTTCGCGCCGTGGCTGTCATTGTTTGTTGGTTTGCTGTGTGTTGCCGTGGTTCTTCAGTGAAACGCTTCGTCGCCCACGACGAGTCTCACCGTCTCCTACACAAGATACTCTTACAAGCTATTTCGGCCTCCCCACTCCGAACTTGGTTTTCTTTTCTTCAATGGCGGATAGGTTCGATCTAAAGTTGATACCGGAATTCGACGGATCCGACCCGGTACTCAGCTGGGTTGAGAAGGTCGAGTTACATTGTCAGTTGTCCGGCGTGAAAAATGTCGAGCGCGTGATTCCTCTTCGGCTGACCGGCGGGGCCTTCGCTGTATATCAGCAACTCAGCGCTGAGGAGAAGTGTGACTACTCGAGTATCAAGGCGGCGTTGTACAGGGCGTTCGCCACTGACCCCGCCACTGCATGGGAGCAGTTTGAGACGAGGTCTATACGCTTGGGCGAAACTGTGGACGTGTATCTCGCCGAACTTAAGAAGCTGACGGTGTTGTTCGGCGGTCTTCCCGATAGGGCCCTAGCCTACAAATTCCTGTCAGGACTCCCCGCTGGAGCAAAGCAGCTCCTGCGAGCAACCTCTACCATGTCCTCACTACCGCTGAGTGACCTAGTGGACAGAGCCAGGACAATAATGAAGGATGACTCGACGGTGCAGGAACCGGTAGTCGCCGTCGCACAGGCCCCACCAAGTGGCGAAGGACCGTCTCAGGGGCCCAGCCCGCAAGGTGATGTCATCTGCTACAGATGCAACGGGCGGGGCCACATGGCAAGAAATTGTAGAAGGCGGTCGACGGCTGTTCGCTGCTACCGCTGTAACAAGACTGGGCACATGGCCCGAGACTGTGCGGGAAACGGGGACGGGGACAAGGTGCCAGTGCCGACCTCTTCCCCGAACAGAAAATAAACAAGGCGCTCCCTGTCATTCAGGTCCGAGTTAATGACACGTTATGTTCAGCCCTCCTTGATTCAGGTTGCTCCCGCACCATAGTGTGTGCGGACTTCTGTCGGGCGTGGAAAAAGAAGAACGTCAGGATAACTACCATCACTGGAAAAATACGAATGTGTTGCGGCGTGGGTGTGGTACACATTCGCACAAGAACTGGGAACTCGGCCAACGTCGAAGCGCTGATGACACGCGAAAAGCCGCTGAGTTTCGACCTGTTGCTAGGCTACGATGCCATCAAAGCCCTGGGCGGCATGCGCATAACGCGCGCTGGCGTTGTAGAGTTTCAGGATAGGCCCCCGGTGTGCGCAGCACTAAGAGTCGACCAGCCGGACTTCAGTGCGGAATTCGACGACCAACAGAAGGTGTGGACCGCCACTTGGAGGTGGTCAGAAGACAAGGAACCGGCCAAACTACAAAACAAAGTGGCAGAGTACCGTATGCCCGACCAGATAAGGCCTGCATACGAAAGCGAGCTCCGTGAATGGATTAAGAACGGTTGGCTGATTCCATACCCCTACGACAAACTTGGACCCCCCCAAGGGCCTGATACCGCTGATGGCAGTTGCCCAACCTTACAAGTCAAAGGTGAGGCCGGTAATGGACTACCGTGAGTTGAATGTGCACGTTGATGCGTTCACAGCGGACGCCGACGTCTGTGCCAGCAAGCTGCGAGAGTGGCGCCGGCAGGGGTCCAATGTGTCCCTACTGGACTTGAGAAAAGCATACTTGCAGGTCCGGATCGGCGAGGCGATGTGGCCTTTCCAGACAGTGATGTTTTCCGGGAAGAGATACTGTCTTACGCGACTCGGATTTGGGCTAAACGTAGCACCCCAGATAATGAAGGCTATCGTCAATGCCGTGTTGTCACAAGAAGAATGGATCAGAAAGGGAACATCGGCGTATATTGACGATATATACGTGAACGAAGATATCGTGTCCTCTTCGCGCGTAAGATCCAAACTTGCCGAGTTTGGTCTAAACTGCAAGGACTCTGAGCGGCTTGAGGATGGTGCCCGCGTATTGGGCTTCAGCGTTCAAGAGGAGCGAGGGATCCTGAAGTGGAGGCGTGGAACCGCAGTTCCCGACGTACCCGACGTTTACACAAGACGTGCCGTGTTCTCCCTGTGCGGGAAACTTGTGGGGCACCTTCCAGTATGCGGATGGGTTCGTGCAGCGACAGGCGTCATAAAAAGGAGGGCAAATGCGGTCAGCAAAGGCTGGGACGATGAGATAACCGACGAACTATTGGTTCGAATGTTAAAGGAGACCGTCGCTAGTGTGAAAAAGAATGACCCCGCCACAGGGGACTGGTGCGTGCAGGGAGACGAACTGAGCGTATGGGTGGACGCAAGTTCTCTAGCGATCGGTGTAGTTTTGGAGAAAGATGGGGCCGTAGTTGAGGATGCCTGCTGGCTGCGACCGGCGAATGATGCTGCCCATATCAACCTGGCAGAACTCGACGCTGTAATAAAGGGCATTAACCTGGCACTTCAATGGGAAGTGAAGAAACTGCGTGTGCACACTGACTCACTTTGCGTGCACCACTGGGTGTCGGACACACTCACGAGCAAGGCCAGGGCACGCACCAAGGCAGCCAGCGAAATGCTGATAAGACGGAGGCTCGAGACTGTGAAAAAACTGGTGACGGAGTACAACCTGTCCGTAGACGTAGTGCTCGTCACCTCGGACTACAACCTCGCCGACAAGCTCACTCGGGTACCACGGAGATGGTATGAGGCTATGAAGAAAGAAGCTAAGCCATTGCCTCTGTGTGCTGCCTCCGTCGAGGAGGACGAAATCAGGAAGATACATCACGACAGTGGGCACCCCGGAGTGCAACGGACCTACTACTTTGTGAAGTTGGCTAGACCATCAATACCAAAAAGCGCAGTAAGAGCAGTGGTCAGGGAGTGCCAAACGTGCCAGTCAATCGACCCCGCCCCAGCCATATGGCGGAAAGGACAGCTGGGAGTGGACGCGATTTGGAGTCGGTTGGGTATGGATATAACCCACTACGGCAGCCAACACTTCCTCACGCTGATAGACTGCGGGCCAACGAGGTTCGCGATTTGGCGCCAATTGGTAAGGCAGGATTCCACCAGTGTCATCCACGAATTGGACTCCATATTCTACGAAAGGGGGCCGCCTGAGGAGATCCTCACGGATAACGACACGGCGTTCTGCAGCAGGGAATTTAGGCATTTTATGGACAACTGGAGGATCCGCCTTCGACACCGATGCGCGTATGTGCCGAGCGGCAACGGCATAGCGGAGCGATGCCACCGAACCGTGAAGAGGATCGCGGCCAGGAAGAAGTGTACGATCGCGGAGGCGGTTTACAGATACAACACAACGCCTAAGGACACCGTGACTGGCGGCAGTGCGCCCGCTGATGCGATTCATCACTACCACGTGCGCGTCAAGGACGTTGAAGTGTGTCTACCCGACCAACGAGAACCCCAGGGGACGTACCAAGTGGGAGACACCGTCTGGGTGAAGCCACCCGGCGGCCGGTGCACCAGCAGCTTTTGGAGGGGGCGGGTCACCGGCGTCATCAGTGAACAGGCCATACTAGTCGATGATACTCCGCGCCACGTAAGGGATGTCCGGCCCGCTCTAAGCGCTGACCAATCGGCAAGCAGTGGAAGTAGCGAGTCATCCGACGATGAGCGATGGATCCAACCCGTGCCCCACGAACCTGGTGACTCAACTGCGAGCAGTGGAAGGAGCGAGTCATCCGACGATGAGCGATGGATCCAACCTGTGCCCCATGGACCTGATGACTCAACTGCGAGCTCTAATGCTGATGCTGATGCTTCCGATGCCACTTCTGAGAGCTCCGATGAGGAAGTCCCGGCAATACCCCTCCGCAGGAGTGCTCGAATCAAACGGCCACGTCCGCCGTGTCACGTATGTGATCTGGAGACCAGGGGGGAGTGTGAGACTAACCGTAGCCCTCGGCGCAAGAGGGTCCGTGTGTGCCTGGCGTGTGGGGTGGTGGCTGATCCTGTGGTCGGGGCAGCGGAAGAAAGAGTTTCAAGATGGCGCCTGCCTGCTTTTATTAGAGACGGAATCTCGCAGGATCGCGCGAGATCTCGCGGGGATGCAAATTAGCTAGGCCATCTTGAGTAATAAAAATCGGCCCATTGGAGGTGCGAGGCAGTCGGGTTCTGACGTTCGTGGCGATCAGTACAGTGACCGTTGGGTTCCGTTTCTATTCGTGCAGTCAGCTGAGCTTTGTTAGTTGCCTTCGCGCCGTGGCTGTCATTGTTTGTTTGTTTGCTGTGTGTTGCCGTGGTTCTTCAGTGAAACGCTTCGTCGCCCACGACGAGTCTCACCGTCTCCTACACAAGATACTCTTACAAAAACAAAACAAAAAATCTCTTTCAGTCAGCCCTCCACGGCAGACTTCACAATTATTTATTTTTTATAAGATCAGAATCTTTCTGATCTTCTTGGCATTTGCTTTTGGGGTGTAGGGTCTTTACCTATGATTCACATCAGCTACTTTCCAGCCACCAATATGCCGCAGACTAGAGGTTTCCACCTCCCTGGAAATGGACGACTCCGTTCGTCCCAAAAGTGTCCTGATCAACTCTTTCCACATGGTTAGTCTTATCAAGTACGGCTTGTTTTTTTTTAATCTATAACTATCTTATACGGGACATACCAAAGCTCATATACTTAAATCTTTGTGGTTGGCTTCAGAAGTTAAAGATATACCTTTTTTTCTCTCATACGGATTCACTTGGATTTCCTTGCTTGGATTCTTGAAACTTCAACGAGGATTTAGAAATATCACCTCTAACTAACTAACACTTTCCTGCGCCCAACACCTTAATTGTGCACTAAATTCTATCTAATTGCCCGATTTTTTGTGATTTTTCTTTTCTATCACCAGAGCCTCCAAGATCCAGCAGATATATCCCACATTCATGCGTCTCTAAAAAAAAATACAAGGTTATATCTTTCTTACGTAATCTACGGCATATTTTTGCCTGTCTCTTACTTCATTAAGCTATATGTGATTGCCTCGGGACTACCTCTCATCGGTTTAAGAATTTTCGTATTCTTTCCAACGCCTGTTTATTTGTTATATTTTGTTTCATTAAAGAGTCTTATTATAAGTGATGCTGTTGAAGAAGGAGAAGAGAGATGTTGTTGTAGAGATTTAGAGAGATTGTTCGTGTTATGATTCTTATATATTACATGTTCATACTTTTTATATATAGAATGGAAGAGGAGGAGAAGGGGAAGATCTTTGAGTGAGGAGATTGTGTTCAGACAGTCTTAGTGTAGATATGATGTAGATTCACATTGTGGATATGAGATGTCGAGACGTGTATGTAAAGACATTTTATAACACAGATATATAATACAATTTTCACTTTACCTTTTTGTAAGATTCATAAGACAAGACGACGTTTTACAAAAACACAGATGACTTTATTCTTCACATGACCGGCCGTGGTTTCCTCATCAAGAATTCAAAGCTTCACATTTTTGTTTCAAAGTGACGTCTCGCTTCCTAGACGTTCGAATTCCAAAAAACTCCAGACTCTCTCTGAGTTTCTCACCGACTGTCTCTCTCTGACTCTAAAGTTTTTTCTCTATAACTAGAACTTTCTATTTTCCCTGAAGTCATACACATGTTAAAACATGTGCCTTCTCTCACGTGTTCTGGACATGCGCGTCCAAAACTTTTCCTTTTTCTACAAAAAGAATTTTAACCTATACTCAGTAACCTATCTTTCCAATATGTTAAAAACATTATCATATAGCTGCATTCTTTCAATTTAAAATTTCATAACAAACTTGACAGTGCACATTCTTTTCTTGAAATATTTTATCTCTATTATAAACAATCGTTTGTTTTACATTTTAAAATTCTCACACGTAGTCTATTTCTAAACCTAAATTACGAGGTTCGGATTTCGCCTATTGCTATTTCATTTTCATTTTAACTAATCTCTCTATTTTTATACTTACATGAAAAGGGGACAGCCCTTATCATGTAACATATTAATTAAGCCAAGTCTTACCACTTGCTTGGAGTCGTTACGTGCAACCAGCTTATTTTAAGCACTTAATTTAGCAGGTTCCCAAATTTCTCGAATAGGGGCACATCTTGTGCTTATACATCCCTTCCAAGTCACTGTTCTTGGAGAAAAATTATAGGATCTCTAAAAAGAACAACAAAAACCAATTGCTAAAAAAACATCTTTCTTACAGCTTATCACATGTAAAAAATCTCTAAATACTCCTTTACGTAATTTATTTTGTCCCACTCTTAAAAGTCTAATTGATTTCTAAGCGAACCATTCGTCTTAATCTTATTGTCTACTATATCATTTTAATTCTAATGTATATATCTAATAATGCCTTTGAATTCCTGTCGCATAAAAACATAACATTTATATACATTTAAGACATTTTGCAATATCAAAACATTAAAAAATACGTTACATTATACATTTCAAAGTCCGTTAACACAAATAATTGTCCCTTTTTTTTAAGACAATAATTAAAACGCACATTAAAAAAAAAACTGCAACATTCAATCGTTTCACATTTCTGCAGCTTCTTTTCGACAATAGCGTATTTTATTCTTTTTTTTTAATAACACAAGTTTTTAAAAGTACATCGGACTTTGACATAAATTGTTACAATTATTAACAGCTGTTTTTAAACAAACTGCTTTGGCCCGCATTTACCAAAAACATTTCTGACACACATTTATTTTGTTGTGTGTATGTGCTACATAAACAAAAGAATTCATTTCAATGAATTATGCACGGTGAATAGTGTTTACTACTATTTATTCATTACTACGGATTTCTTTTGCGGCATATCGGCCTTTTCTTTTTTTTAATATTTCTTGTATCTTTTGTTCTTTTGAGTGTTCATTTTTTTCTTTTATTTTTCAATGCATCTCGTTTTTTTTAAATCATTGTTTTACTTCGTTTTAAATTTCTTTTTCTTTTTCGCATTCTGTGATCGTCTAGTAAACGTTGTGTTTCTTTTCGTGGTAACGCCAGTTTCTTTTTTTTTTTAACCCACCCTTGACTCATTGGACTAGTAACGTACACATAATTTCATATATGTTATATTTTAATGATTCTTATTATACTTAAGATGATGAATGTTCTTTTGTTGTTCATGTTATAAGTAAGAATAATTGTCTTAGAGTGATAGACAGTCTTAGGAGAGTTCATGTTGTAAGTGTTCATATTGTAAGACAGAGAGAGGATCATTAACATTATTAGAGAAGAGATGTGGACATTAACACGTAGATATAAAGAGAGCTGAGAGTGTACATATAAATAAACTTTGAGAGGTGATTCGCTATCTAGATAGACAGACCGATAATTGAGAGGTTTGCATTTATGCCGATGGATTGACAGGTTGGCATTTATGCTTTAACAGTTCGTATGAACGGGAGTGTTTGTATAACATAAATAGACACATATACTTTCTAACACATATATTTTTTAGATAATGAATTTCAAATAGATTGTACACATAAATAGACAATACCTTGTTCATGTAATGATGGAAACAGGAGACGGAGTTATAAAACCACATTGAATATTTATTCTTTTTCCACTTGAACCGGTTGCTGGCTTTGCGTTAAGGAATTCAAAGTTTACATATTACGTTTCAAAAGTGATCGTCTCGCTTCTAGACGATTGAAACCCATGTCTGTCGATCTCAAACTCCCTCTGAGTTTCTCACTGACTTCCTCTCCAACTAACTAACTAACTCCCACTTCCTATATTGAGAAATCCATGCATGTCCGGCCAACGTGACCAAACTCATGCGCGACTTGCACGTTTCCGACATTCTGATTTCCCAATAACCTATTTTTCTTTTGTTGTTTTCACAAACGAATTCAACCTACATATCCAATTTATTCAACCCATATTTTTTATCCACATTCTTTCTAACAATTGAATAGTTTATTTATTATTTATTCCATCAGAATTAACAATTTACTGGACATTCCATTTAAACCTATTGCTCTTTAAAACTTATATCAAAGGTTCGATTTATGCTTTCTCTCATTTTATTTTCATTTTAAGTAATCTCTCTATTTTTTATGCTTACATGAAAAGGGGACAGCCCTTATCATGTAACATAATCCGTTCAAAAACATTCAATGTTTATCGGTATATCTGAAAAATTCAAATGGCGGCAGACTGTATCGAACACGTTAAGTTTCGGGAAATCTTGGGAAAATGAGTTTAAACTAAAAAACTATACAAAATACTGTTAGGAACTCACTCAATATATGTTACCATGACGTAGGCTGGCATATAATCGGTGGTTTTAACTTTTGCTCGATACAGATGACGACTTTTAAAAGAATCTTTTAGTGCCTACCTGGTTAGAGGATATTTGTACAACGAAACGAAAAATCTGCTCCAAAAAATCCAGTATTATTTTACTTTAAGGCCCGTTTCACGTTCATATATAATGAAATATTTTATTGTAGATTTCGGTGTGCTAAACACGAGTCTGCAAACCGTGTCCATAACAAAAAGAATGTTTTCATGATATTCATGAAATTACTTTTTCGAAAAGTCGGTGATCACTTTTCAATGTAAATTTAACTTAGAATGAGCACCTACTTTCTGACCACCTTAGAGAGGGTCATTTTTCTGTGTTTCTTGGCTAAAAAGTTTTTATTTGATTTTTTTTTTGCATGGTAATAACCCCTGAACTCTGGGACTATTTTCCATTTCACAGCCTTCGTTTACGCTATGCGTGAGCATAAACGAAAGCTGTTTAGCCAATAAATATGGGAAAAATCCCCCCTATCAGGCGTCTAGAAAGTGGGTGCTCATTTTAAGTTAAATTTACATGGAAAAGTGATCGCCACTTTTTCGAAAAAGTAATTTCTTCATACCATAAAAACTTTTTTTTTGCAACGGATACGGTTTGCAGATTTGTTTTTAGCACACCAAAAACTACAAAAAATTTTGTTATTTACGAACGTGAGACGCACGGCCCTTAATGGAAAATTATATCAAAAATCCGTGGTAAATAGTTTTCAATAAAAACAGCAAATGAATTCGATAGAAAAAATTGATGCTATTATTTTTCTTTTTTCTGTGTGTTTCTTGGCTAAAAAGTTTTTTGTTTGATTTCTTTTGCATGGTATTAACCCCTGAACTCTGGGACTATTTTCCATTTCACAGAATTAGCCTTTGTGTATGCTACGCGTGAGCATGAACGAAACCTGTTAAATATGCATTCACGTACCAAACTGCCTTGTCAAAAAACCTTTAAGCCAATAAAGACGAAAATAAATGCCCCTTCCTCAGGTGGCCAGAAAGTGGGTGCTCATTTTAAGTTAAATTTACAAGGAAAAGTGATCACCCACTTTTCAATAAAAAATTATTGAGATTATGAAAACTATTTTGGTACTTCTTGGGCGTTGAGTTTCATGGCGACCCGCAGAATTATTTATGGTCGTTCCCTTAGTACCCCCTAGTAAAGTATGTAACATTTTTTATTTATTAACTTACGTGGTTGAGTTTCTATACTGATAGGTTTTTTGAAAATTTTCTCTGGATTATTATTGATTTAACACTAACCAGATTACGAAAAAAAATTGAAAAAAAAAATCATTTCAACATTTGAAAGGATAACTCACTTTTTAGTTACCACGTTCTCGTAAATCGGTCACTCATTTTTTTTTTTCGAAATACGGAAGTGTCTTCGGGAGATATAAAATGGTCGCATGTTGACGAAGCAATGTATCGGGAGGCGTACGGGATGAAAAATTATTGGTAAATTTTTAGATTAGGTCCACCTCCTCAATTTTCTTTTAAATGACAACTTGAAATCGTTTTCGACTATGCTGAATACGAAAATCGCATTGAAATTATTCAGAAATAAGTAGTTATCAAGATATTAAAAGTTGTATTATGCATTGTAATCTTTGGCGGCCATCTTTTTTACGTGCGTGTATTTGTTTATGGCGCGTGTGTACGTACAAAGGTGGCCGCCGAAGAATACAATGCATAATACATCTATTTATTTCCACAAAATTTCAATGCGATTTGCTAGTTCAGCATACTCGGAAGCCTATAAATGTCGTCATTGAAAGGAAAATTGTGGAGGTGGATCTAATCTACAAAAATACCAAATTATTAAACATTTCTCCAGCATGTTAGTGAAATTTATAATACTTTAAAAAAAATTTAAAAAAACAAAAGTTTAAAAAAAAACAAAAAAAACTCACCTTTCATAAAAACAATTTAAAAAAACACCCACAAACTGACTTTTAACTAAATTAGTAAAAAAAAATTAAAAACTCGATACTTTATTTTCATAAAAAAAATTAAAAAAAAGTCATGTTCAGTCTATTTTTTTCTTTGAGAAACAAATATATTTCTGACTTAGAAATGTGGCAGCGACTCATATTATTTTTACTTTCTATGGTTTTGATATACCGCGTTTTTATTGGTTACAAAATGGGTGACTGATTTATCAGAACGTTGTAACTAAAAAATGAGCACCACTTTTAAATGTCGAAATAATGATTTCTTTTTAATTTTTTTTGATAATCTGTTTAATTAGTGCCCAATCAATAATAATCCAGTGAAAAAAATCCAAAACTCTACAAGTATAGAAATTAAGCATGTTAACTCTTTTCATAAATATATATATTTTTTTAAAGTAACTAAACCATTTATTGATAATTTGGCACGTGTACAAACATTTATTTATTTACGTAAGCTTAACTCTTTTCATGAATAAGAAAAGTTTTACTCTAAGAATAATAAAAAGAAAAAGTTACTGAACATTTATAAAAGGACTTACTTCATTTCATGAAGGCAAGAGGAATAGTTGGCCGAAAAGGCGTGAAACAACAACTAATAAAGATGAGAATAATAGTCCGCAATAAATAAAAATGGTGCTAATGCAGAGAGCGATCCACGCTATTTTTTAAATCATATTTCCACGTTTAATTAAAGTTTTACGATATGTTTTTTTTTATTCAATTGTAAGGTTAAAGTACAGAATAGGTACAAAACATCCTCCCCTCCCCATGTTAAGAATGACTTTTTTAAATAATAACATTATTTCAGCACGGATCACTCTCTGCATGAGTATCATAAAAATTAATAAAAAATAATACTTATCTCAGTAAGTAAAAGGCTAATTTCTACCGGAAATAAAATGGCGATAATCTCGCAGTTACGAAAAGTATTTTTTATTTAATTTAATATTTTTTATAATTCACAATGTTAAATTATTTTAATAAAATGCAAACATTCCTCAACTTTAAAAATAGAATTTCTGAAAATTTCAATTAAATTTGTAACGTAGAAATATGATTTTATTCACTTTTACCGAACCAAGAATTACATTTTATATATATATAGATATATATGTGTGCATACATATATATATATATATACATATATATATATATGCATATACATACATATATGTGTGATCGTTTATGTATATTCATGTTTATTTAATTTATTTATTTGTTTATTTTCTATTGTTTTTGTTAGTTTTAAAACTATTTTGTATCACACTCCTAAAGTAAATTTTATCTTGTGAACAGAGTTGTTTGCTATTTCTTTTCTACAGTTTAATAGATGCTGGGGTTCTTTAAAGTACAGGATAGCAAATTTTTCATGAAGGCAAAATCTAAATGAGTCGTCTAGGTCCCTACACGTGGTACCTTGTCTTATTATTTTCCAGTCGACTACCACCGAGTATATGTCTGCAAAAAACTTCCAACATCCTGCTTATCTAAAACACTGTTTATCTTACTGTTTTGTATTAGGGGTTGATCTTGAAAATAAATAGATGTATTGAAATAAAATAAAAAGAAAGCTATGCAAAACTTTTTTCCGTTTGCACATTGTGTCCATACTTCATATTTAGGCCTTTATATATACATATATATATATATATATATATATATATATATATATATATATATATATATATGCGCGTGTGTATATATATGTGTGTGTATATATATATGTATGTGTGTATATATGTGTGTGTATATATATATGTATATATGTGTGTATATATATGTATATATATATATGTATGTATATATATTTATGTATATATATATATATATATATATATATATACATAAATATATATACAATCCTGGCTTGAGGTAGTTGCCTGTCTAGCCGCACTGATGAGCTGTGAAGCAGCGAAACAGTACTGTATGTGGATGACTATATATATATATATATATATATATATATATATATATATATATATATATATAAGCTATTATTCAGCTCGGCCTTTCCCGGTTGGTAGGAGGTGGGTGTTTAGCAAAAAACAGTAGTAGTGGAAAGGCAGGCTCGAACCCGTACCGCGAAGGAGGAAAAGTACGGGAAAAACCTGACGTCTTTGCTATTAAATAAGCGACCCTTCCTGTTGAAAACTGACCAGTTGAGGGGGAAGACATTACTATTTTTAGCCAATTTTGGGGGTATTAGTCGTCTGAAGGTTAGAACTTCAAAGCATACTGATCTTTTGAAAACCGTCGCCTCTGTAGGTTTTAGGCATACATACATACATTTATATATTGATAGCTCAAATTTTCGACTCACGCCGATAAAAAAGCTTGCCTTATCTCTGAATACCCTTCAGGTAAAATTTCAAATGTTTAGACCAGAAATTGTCTAAGTAATTTGTTAGAGACCGAAGAGGTCACAGTTATTTTGACTTTGACATGTCCCTTAAAATTTATTTTTTTTGGGCTCAAATTAAGTTATTAATTTGGATACATTTACAAGGAACCTATATCTGAAATTTCGAGTGTTTATACCTAAAATTGGCGGAGGTGTTTGGTAGAGATCTCAAAGGCCAAATCGTTTAACTTTGACCTCTTAACAGCCAAATTCCTGGCCGAACCCCGATCTCATGGATTTTCTCAAATCTTAGTACCCTGTATACCAAATTTCAAGTCTGCAGACTTGAAATTGATAGAGTTGTTGCGTAGGGAAATGTACGCAGACAGAGACACACACACATATACACACGCGCTCTTACTTATATATATATATATATATATATCTATATATATATATATATATATATATATATATATATATATATATTTGACGAAAACCGAAGTAGAAAGTCTGTACTAGTTTAGCTATTATTTTGTGTAGTTTAGAATGGTACATTCGGATTCAGGATCAGAAACTGATTTATTTGCACACAAAGAAGATAGTTGGCCACCTGAGTCAAATCAACCCATCCATGAATGTTCAACCACTACGAAGACCGGTGAAATTCTATTTTTCGACAGAAATCGAGAGCTAAATCCAAATCATGATAAATTTATACATTCTGTTTTTGTAGTCTTTAAAATATTAAGATTTATCGAAGAAAGCCAACACGTGACGAATCTACAGTCTGGCCTTTATAAAATGAATCGACGTATCTTAAATGGTCCAAAATGTTTTTGAAGTTTTGCTGCTATTTTGAGCACGGTAAACTTATCAAAATTGATTTCGTTCAGAGAAGTCACATCCAATGAACAATGTTCAATAATGGATACACTCTCGTCTGGTAAGCGAATCGAATTTTTAGCCGTTTACTTCATACTCGACTGAATTTGTTCAATAGCAATTATATTTAAAAGAATTATATTTTCTGCTTCGTCGAATTTAGAAGTTATACAAGAAATATTTCGTTCCGACACCTGACAAATGAATTCAATTGTAATTATATTTAAAATTAAGTTCATTGTAAGATTTGTAACGTTCTTGTAATAATCAAATGAAGGTGTTGGTTGCGACGTAATTTACAAAACGGACTGATACTTTCAGTATTCCAAGTTTGAATATAATTCGTTCTACAGAAACGCTTTCTTCAATCTCGCTCTCGGTTTTAGTCCTAATACACCAGCTTTTTATCTTTATTTGAAAACCCAATTTCTTTACTTTAGATGCTTCCATTGTTCCTTGACTCAGATTACAAGACTTCCTTTTGTCCTGACTGCAGTGCACACAACAGTTTAAATGCAATGCAGTAAGAAATTTTTTTTATATTATTATGGTATCACGACAGCTCCTTAAGATACCTGATTTATGTTTTTTTTAATATAGTGGTTACACACACGAATAAGCGAAACATTAATCTCCTTTATCCCTATTTTCATTTTTTTCCAATGTGTTATCAAATATATCCTCTGATTTGAAGAAAGAAAATCTTTTGAAAATTATGAATCGTTACGTCCAACTCAAATATCTTTACATGAGAGGATACTTATAGCTTCCCTAATTTACTGTGACGAGCAATGCGTTAAAGAAAATTATTAATTCTTGCAAAGGCAAATATAGTTGTTTTTTTATATATAAAAGACACCATAAATAAGCCTAGCATTTTTAAGATAGGCAGATGTATCTTTTAATTGTTCACCTTTTGAAAACCGTAATTATCCTCAAAGCATTCATTTGGATGCTGTGTGTAGCTTATATATAATGTGTTTTCTACATGTATGTAAAATAATAGTTGTAAAGAATGCATAAACATATAGTTGTATTAGTTACACTATTAATATACAGCTAACTTAATAAAAGTTAACAATTTCAACAGCAGCTCGTGGCACAACTATTTAATGCGTCGGTTAACTACTGATTATCCGAGGTAGTTTTATGCCGGGTGAATCCTGCATCTTTACTACCTGCCATAAAAATAAGGAATGGCATAATTCGAAACTATTCGTGGAAATTGATGACGAAAAAAAGCAATTTGCCCCACAACGGTGATTAAATAAGGGGTTCAGTTCACAATTAGTAAGAGAATCGTGAATTCATTAAAACTATTCCATAGATCGACAAAGTTAGATCTACCGAAACTCGGTGTCTGCATTGAAAAACTTGCAATCGGGAATTTGAACAGAAATCTTAATTATTTTAGTATTATGATTAATAAAATATAAAGTAGAGAACATAATTCGATTCATCTGAGTATAAATGCACATCTGTGTAATACATAACTTGATATCGTATTTTTGCTGTATAATTCAGTATAGAACCATCGAGCAACATTTCGATTTCATCTTTTAAAATATTTCCCTAATGGAACACCCGCTATATACTTTACGACGGAGTACATATAATGTTCTTAAAAAGGCATTACATAAATAATACGCCATAATGCTTTGTGTTATTTAAACAAAATGGCTTTTACGCGTTTTTGCATACCACAAATGGAATATAACAATGGAAAGAACAGAAAAGCGAAAGACAGAATATTAAATGAAAACATTCTTCCATCTAATGATATGTGTGGATATGTGGTAACTAAACCATAAAAAATCGTTGGGATCTTTTATATTCTAATATAACATGTAATATTGTATGGTCAAAAATGTGTTAACGTATGTCATCTAGTTTTATATTGTGTAAAGGATAAGTAGAGTTTTCTTTTTTATATTGCTACCGAGGTCACCGCTAAACAAGACTCGGTTACATTTGAGAATACAATTTAATGAACATTAAGGAATGTAAGTCGGAAGATGTGAAATACTATAGAAGTATTAATATTCATAAAGTATGAATATTGATTAATTTGAGGCCGGGCTTCGATTAAAAATGTTTACATTGGGTTTGAAGATTGCTAATTTGTATTCAGCAGGGAATCGGTCTTCCGATAAGCTGTTTCACAGTTAAAAATTTTTTACAAAGTGAAAAAGAAAAAAAACACTTCTTCATTGTAGTAGTATCGACGTTTATTCTGAGCGAATCAAGACGAAGCAAATATAGTAAAACACTTACAACAGCTTTGGAAGTGAGTTATATCCCATATCAAAGCTTAAAATCGTTCAACGTTGACCAGTTAACAGCCAAATTTCCAGCCGAAACCCGATCATATACATTTTCTCAAATCTCAGTACCCTGTATATCAAATTTCGAGTCTGTAGACTGAAAATTAACAGAGTTATTCCGAGGAAAATGTACACAGACACACAGACACGTCCACTTTTATAGATATACTAGCATTATAGCCCGGTGTTGCCCGGGTGTCTGGGGGTGTATGCTGAGCAAAAAAATCGCCAAATTCTGGCCGAAAACTAATCACGTCGATTTTCCCAAATCTCAGTACCCTGTATATCAAATTTCGAGGCTGTAGACTAAATATTGACGGAGTTATTGCGTAGGGAAATGTACACAGACAAAAAAGACAGACAGACACACAGACACGTTCACTTTATATATAGAGAGAGAGATAGATAGATAGATAGCTATTTCTTACTTCTGGAGTTTTATTTTGTTACCCAAACAGGATAATGGTACCATTCATTTGAATATAAGAATTCGAATGGAAAAACTGTAATTTGTCCTGGTCCCGCTCTAAAAATTCTAAAAAATATCATTTATATAAATATTATCTGATGTGAATTGGTTTTATTTTGTTGCTTTGTTTGACGGTATATCAAACCTTTTCAGTTATTTAATGTAAAATTCTATCATTTTAGTAAACGTTTTCATGCTAAAATTCTAAACTATTTTTATATTTTCAAATATTTAGTTATGCTATTTAGTCTACTTGTTTTGTAGTAAAAATATTCGTTTTTGTTGTTTGCTTTGTAGACCATAATTAAAACCTGCAAAGCGAAAATTAAGAAAAAAAAACATCAATGTTTGGTAGCCAATATTCTCAGACGGTTTGACCATTTAGCACTAGATTGAAGTTTGGACACGCTAAGATTAGTTAATAATATATGTAAGATATTTTGCAATGAATATAATTTATGTGTAAGATTTTGTTATTCACTGTAAAATAAAATAACAAAATATTAATAACACCTATATTCTCTCTTGTGATCCAAACGGTTATTCTATATAACGAGGTTGGAATTTAACAAATAAAATTGAAAAGTTGAAATATGTGACTAACGCAGATTTCGAACCCGTGCTTTCTCAATAGAAAACCCACCAACGCGAGTTTAACGTTACTTTTTACCAACTCCACGAGAGGACCATGGAAAACTTTACTTCGTTCTTAGTAATCGAAATCAAAACATTGTGCATAAATTCTTGGTTAGTTTTCTATCAACGACGTAATTGAACAGGACTACCATTTCAGAGAGCAAAACAAAATCTTATATATAACTGAAGATTGATATATTTAGAAATAATCTGCATGGGTTAGCAATACTTAAAAATTAAATCTATCTATCTATATTTATATAAAAGTGAAAATGTATGTGTGTCTGTGTATCTGTGTGTCTGTGTACATTTCCCTACAGAGAAACTCTGTCAATTTTTAGTATACAGACTCGAAATTTGATATACATAGTACTGAGATTTGGGAAAACCCATGTGATCGGGGTTCAGCCAGAAATTTTTCTGTTTAGGGGTCAAACTTAAACGATTTGACCTTTGAGAAATCTACCATACTCCTCCGCCAATTTTAGGTATAAACACTTGAAATTTACGATATAGGTGTCTTGGAAATATATTCAACTTAATAACTTGATTTTAGCCCCAAACAATAAATTTTAATAAATGAATTTACATTTTTATATTTACCAATATATAAATGTATGTATGTATATTTGCATGTCTGCCTTAAATTTTCAATAGAGGCGACGGATTTTACCAAGATCAGTATCGTTTTTAAGTTCGATCTTTCATACGACAAATATCGAAAAATTGGCTAAAAACATTAATATCTCCCCCTTCAACTAGGCATTTTCCGACAGAGGGGGATCACATCTTTCGCCGATATTTTTTAAAGTTATCCTCTCCTTGAGATTGTCTAGCCTTAATTTTAAAAAATGTCACTTCCGGTTTGGCAGTGGTCGTAACAGCATAAACGTTAGGTTTTACCACGTTCTTTTCCTCCTTTGAGGTACGGGTTCGACCCTGCCTTCCTACTACCACTTTTTTTTTTTGCTCAGCATACACATCCAAACACACGGGCAACGCCGGGCTGAAATGCTAGTGAGTTAAAAATAAGAGTAGCACAGACAATAAATCGAACTTTGTCCAATTGAGAGAAAGTTTACGGTATTTTGTATACACGTGAGTGTGCGTTCCACATATATACATGTGTATGTGCGCATGTATGTGTGAGGATGCGCGTAAATATATGGGTATATACGCGCGTGTATATAATTAAACATACATGCATGTGTGCATATATGTGTACTTAAGTGTATGCGCATAGCGGTGCATGATTCAGTGCACGTATATATATATATATATATATATATATATATATATATATATATATATATAATTTATTTATACAAACATTGATGTGCACACATGCTTCTGCAATCACCCGTTATTGGGCAGACTACGTCTTTAGGCCAAGAGTTTCCCTCATCAATGTTTGTATAAACAAATTTGATATACCTGCTCTGTTAACTCATTGAGCACTTTCTGGTAGACACATGCTGCTTCAGTGGATGTACTTCTAGGACACTAAGATACACTGTCATGATATATATATATATATATATATATATATATATATATATATATATATAGTCTTTGAAGTTTTTAACCTTTAAAGCTATACAAAAAATATTTTTTATCATTCGTTAGAAAACCATCTAGTCAGTAAGTCATTTAATCACCTGCAATCACTGCATCAACTCGCTCTCGAATTTACTATAATACCAAAACTTTAATTTTCAAGGGATCATCAGTTGTTTACCATGGAACACTGTTTCGGGGATTTAAAAACAAAACAGTATATTACATCATGGCTCCCCAGCAGTGTTGATCAACACCACCACCCTTAATCTTAGGAAGAAGACACGTTACAAACATTTGATCAAATTTCCTATTCTAAATTGCAATTACTAACCTTTTCATACTATAAAAATGCATTTCTTACCTGTGCGATTCATCAATTTCCACATTTAAAATATATACATTTTTTAATTTTTTTAATTTATCAGTCTTGTATTGATGAGATTAGAATTAATCCATTTAACTACGTATCACCCCCAGTACGGTTAGTATTTAGTATATTTACATTCTTATTAATTTAAAATTAGATATATAAAGGTTAAAAATATTTTTACATATATACATTTTTTTTTAATATATAAAATTATTATATGTAATTATAAACCCATTTAATACATTGCTAATATAGTTTTTGATTTCTTTATTAATATAGTCTGGTTTATCTTAAACGATTCAAAAGCATCAGGATAACGAACAAATGCTTTATTTAACTGTTTAAATATTTTATTTTTATCCCCACCTTGTATTATCATCCTATCATATATATATATATATATATATATATATATATATATATATATATATATGGTAGGTTGGTTGTTTTTGTTTTACGGCATATCAACCCTTTTCGGGTTATTTAATGCCGATATATTTATTTGGTAAATCTGGTAATTAGTAGAAACCTGAAGAGAGAGCTCAATACTATTGCAGGGCAAATATGTGTTTTATCTTTTTATTACCGTTTTATCTGTTTGGTTACATATGTTTCAGATGTTG
Source organism: Euprymna scolopes (assembly GCF_053919585.1). Classification (NCBI taxonomy): domain Eukaryota; kingdom Metazoa; phylum Mollusca; class Cephalopoda; order Sepiida; family Sepiolidae; genus Euprymna; species Euprymna scolopes. Next base: position 40,446,313 of record NC_136495.1, on the reverse strand, counting down.
GACCATGTTTACGATCACACCTACCTAAAACCACTAATCTAGTTCTAAAACAGATCCTTTGGTTGATAAAATCCATGCCCATTGGCTGGTAGGAAGGGGCGCGGTGGATACTAGAAAGCTGATTGACCGACTGGAAATCCTCAACATATATAAAAACAAGAAGCAACGACAGAATTCGCGCATAAGCCTGACGAATCCTATAGTTGGATGAAACGCAGAATATTCAGTGTAGCTTAATCGCCATATATATTTTATAAATTACTAACTAGCTCTACATACGTATTGAGCACTTTTGAATAAATACTTAAAGTTTACGCATAAATCTATACTTTCGTATATTAAATTTATGCGAATAAATGAAGTAGTTATATATATATATATATATATATATATATATATATATATATATATATATATATATATATATATGGGTGAAATGTTTATTCACTTATATTTAACTTTTTCCTAATACTAGTCTTTTAATTTACGAGGTTCGATGTAACTACAGAGCATACACAAATCAACGACTGAAATCTGTATTCCAAATTTCAAGATGTTAACCATCTTACCGTTTATTTCGTTAAGTACGTTAAAATACACAATTCTTTTCAGCACCTGTTTCAGAGCTCAGAATGTTTTGTGTAATTAAATACATTTTTGAATGATTATGAATGCTAATAATTTCCAACTCTTTGTTCTATTATGGAGAAAACAAAACTTTTGTCAGTATGAGAATATATAGAGAAGAAGATATTCTTATCGTACACTTTTACAACCATTTCTTTTGTTTCATTTTCACACAAAATAAGGCGGTCCTGGATATGACCTTAAACTATATCCGATGGTAAGGCACCAGCTTGTGGGCTTTGGGGAGTGTGGAGCCACGCTTTAATTGTCATTGCTCCTAGGTACACTCTGACCCGGACTGGTAGTACCTGTTAGGGTCCCAACTATGGGTTAAATAGGAACCGACTTTAAAAAAACAAACAAATATGCTCTATTAAAAAACTGTACTTCAAAATCACTGGATTTGGCATTACTTAACTTGAAAAGGCTTGATATGCTGTGAAACAAAAACAACGAACCAAAACGAGACACAGCGCCACTTTGATGTAGTTGTCAACTATCTGGAACATAATTCTTAGGGGTACAATGTAGGGAGTTGAGCATCAAGATGTCTGTTTACATTACACTTAAACGTTTGCATACCAGTACAACCAGAGAACCGGAACCCGGAAGGGAGTTCCAAAATCTAGCAATCTTAAGGAAGAAACTTTTAGAGTAAATGGCTTTCTGGCATCTAGGGATTTCTATTATGTAAGGGTTGGGTTTTGCTACGCGTCGGGTTTGTCGGGCATATTTCCATTCAGGGGGCACAAGGACTTCTAATTCGTCGGAGCACCCACCATTAAAATACTTGTAAAATAGGCAGAGTGAGGCAACATTTCGTTGATCGATGTGGCGGAAACCTTGTTGACAGTGAAGGACTCATTTATGCTATTTTTATTTCATTCGATAATTCATAAACTGTGAAAAACAAACTTTAGACTTGACTAAACATAATGATCATTTTTACCGATATTATCATTATATAATATTTTTAATCGCATTATTATTATGTATTACCATTAATGTCATTTTTT